>NC_081409.1:600191758-600526758 GCF_030272615.1 Cryptomeria japonica
ATTGAACTTAGAAGTCGAGCTCAAGAAAATGAATTTGTAGCCTTATGTTGCTCGGCAGGGGTTTGACAACAAAGAATATGCAATGAAACACCTGAATGTTGATGTGAACTTTTCACATATACCCCAGTTAGAAGACTATTGGGAAGATTGCCATGATGAATTTGAAGTTCGGAGAAGATTATGGTCAAGGTTCACTATACGGAAAATCATTACTTTGAAATTGTCAATAAACATAGCAGGAATACAAGAAGAGGAAGGTGAAGATGTATTGGACCCGGAGTTCAATGAAAAAGTTCATGAGCAATCTATTCCTGAAATTGATTGGGATAGGAGAGAAGAAGAAAATATTCAATCTAGAACCTTTAATGTTATAAGGAGAATAGAAAAATGGTTAAGAGACCATAGATCTAGAATAAGATTGACCACTACCTCAGTCGAGAAATTAGTTGAGCAACCTCATGTTGTTGTACCAATTTCTTCTTCTAACATTATTGTTGATATTGCAGGTGTCACTGATACACAAAGTGAGAAGGTTCAAACTAGGATATTTAAAGAATCAGTATTTAGCCCCTCATCAGTTCGAGTCACCCATTCCAGAAGTAAGAAGAAAAGTAAAGAAATTTCAGAAAAAGAAACTATCATAATTCTTGATAGTGAAGATGCGCAAGTGATTATGGCTGAACCGGAAGCAAACATCCCTGCAGCTCAAGATGCAGGTAAAGAAAAGGAGCAATCTAAGGAAAGCCCCAATCAAGTGACTACTTTGGCTATCATGGATTCATCTGAATATCAGACGCTGCCAGCAAAAGAATCTCCAAATGTTTCAAGGTGGTTGGGAGCTTCAATTAGTAAGAAATGAAATGTAGTCCCTATCAGTGTACCAATGGAGGATATGGTGAGTAGATGCCTCGAGAAAACACCTAAGTCTAAGAAGCTAAAAGCAGAAGCTATGCTGGAAGTGGATGAGAATAAAGGGCATTGGGTAGCTAAAGTGGCTAGGCCGATTTCAGATAAAGATCCAGAGAATGCTACTGAGAAGGATTTTGCCATTGAAAAGGTTGATTTAGGAACTGCTTCAAGGGCTGCTGACGCAAAACACCTAGAGTCCTCCACTAAAAGAATGTTATCCAGAACATGGAAGGATGAGAAGGACAAAGGGGAGTTGAAATAGGTTGTTAAGCAGATGGTAGAGTACATCAATGCCATACATCATCCCAGTCCATAGCCCTTGTCACAGGTTTCTCAAAGTTTTGATCCTAAATCACCCATGAACCAAAATTTGTTGGATAAGGTTCAGAGGAGTCATATGGTGGAAACCTTCGAGGAGTGGCTTGAATCGATAATTCAGCAAGGAACAGGGTATATCACCAATCTGATCAGGGTGTACAAGGATGTTGTAACTGTAACTCAAGAGCTTGAAACAGAGGTGTTGGCGTGGGAGAAGGAAAGGAACAAATGGGCTGCAATATTGATTTGGATGAGAGATGTGCAGAAATATGGTGTCATGAAATTTCTCACAGAAAAGGCAGTAAAAGATTTGGATGACAAGATACTGTATGTGGCCAAGGAAAATATTGAATGGAGAAATTTAATCATAAAGCAAGGTCACGAAGAGTCCATTAAGCTATTAAAAGAATTTAAAGAACTCATTGCCATGATTCGGAAAGACTTAAAGTGCATCGATGTACAACTTCTTAAGGAAGATGGACAGACCATCGAGCAGATAGTAGATATGGTGCAGAGTTTCAAAGGAAAGATGAACTTGGTTAAAGAATCAAAGTCTTTAACTAGAGATGACTTCACTAGAGTAGCTTGAATTGAATCTATGTTAGTTGTCTATTTAGATCACTTTGAAGTGCACAAAATTAAAGTTATGCAAGTGAGTATGGACAAAGAAGTTTGGAAGCAATGCATCCTGCACATTGGGCTCCCACATTACCAAGTTGTTCATAACTTCTCCATGGATCATATGGAGTGGCAAAATATACGTGGCACCACACACACCCATGAGACAATTTAAGTCATTTTCTGTTCTTATAGCTCTATTTTATGGCTCTTGGCCGTTTAGTTAATTTCAGTTACGAACGGTTTTTTCTTGAAACTTTGGTTTTAGTTAATGGGTCAGTTTCATTTGCTAAAAGAAGACAATTTATCCTTGTGGCTATAAATATTAGTTATGGATGTTTTGGCGAGGATCCATAAAATTTTTGTAAAAATTGAGAGAGCAGACTAGTTTTACTTGTGAATTTCAGTGAAATACCCATCTTTGAATGGAATGGAATATATGATACAGCTTTAGAAAATCTGTGAGTTTGAATATATAAAGAGTTCTGTTGGAATAATTATGTGTTCATGTATCAGATTCTTTTCTCTGATTTTTCATTTTAAGTCTGTGAATCAATTTGATGAATGAAATTAGCTGAAAGCATTTGAATATTCTGATTCCCCTTGTCATGTGAGTCATGAGCGAGTATCAATCAGAGTTCAAATATTTTTGATCATCCTATGAGTTAATCTTTATTTGAAGTTTAATGTCTTAATATGAATTTCATTATCTATCATGAAGCGTTCACGTTGTGTTGACAAGTGAATGTTAAGCCTTTTGTTTGCTTTCTGGTTAAAAGTGAATTACATGATTAAATTTATTCAAGATTCATTGAATATCATATAGGGAGCTGTACCTTTATGCAGAGGGCAAAATAATAATTATTTACCCAACTGTTGGTTCTTATTGGTTTTCTATTGGGCAACAGGAGTATTTGTTTATAAATTTTGAGAGATCCAATCTGTTAACCAACATATTTTTGGCGACTCTGCTAGGGATCAAATAATAAGATCAGTTATATAGCCACAAGAAAATAAGTGATTTGTTTCAGTTTGCTTGAACTTGTGAATCGTGAGCACACTGGAGTCACGAAGGTACACTAGGTCTCAAAGGCGTGAAGGGATATTTGATCCAGTTTTTCAAGACTTGCAAAATTTGAATTTCTTTCCTCCCTTTACACCTAGAAGAAGAGCAAGAAGTAGACCCCCAAGCTCTTCCCCTGTTTTTCCCCAAACTTCTCTTTGTCAGGCCTTAACCTTGCATGGTGTTACTTTTCCCTCTGTAATTAATCCTACTCCTTTGAATATTGTGCTTCCCATGGCTGGAAATAATCCATGGGGTCCAGCTGTAGGACCACTTGCTCTTGGTGCTAATTTGCATTCTTTACCTAAAGGGTCTACAGAACACTTACCCAAGTTCAATGGTGATGGAAGGGTGACAGTCGATGAACATTTGAATGCATTTAATGTTGCATGTGGGGTTTTAGCTGTTCAACATGAAGATGTAGCAATAAGGTTATTTGTCCAGACATTAACTGAAGGAGCAGCTGATTGGTTTTATCATTTGCCAAATGGTGTAATAACAAATTGGCAAGATTTGAAGACCAGGTTCGAGGCTAGGTTCAAAGTAGCAGAAGATGAGCATTCCCTCATAGCCCAGTTAGCCCAATTAAAAAAAGAGATTCCTGAATCAATGAGGGATTTTGTGGCGAAATTTGATAAAATTGTTCATAAGATTCCAGCTAATAGAAGGCCCTCTGATGATAATTTAAAGTGTTTCTTTGTTAATGCAATGCCTGCAGAAATAAGTTTCTTTATTCGTAGGCAGAGAGTGCAAGATTTGGCCGCTACCAAAACTTTTGTAGTGGAGTTAGAAGATGATTTAATTAATGCAGGTAAATGGAAAAGAGAAGCTCAAACTGCCATCTCATAGTCATCAAATTCCACAACTTCATCTGACCTTGTAATCCAAAGACTGATGAATGATGTAATTACCCTTAAAAGACAGTTACCTAAGACTAGTACTTCCTATCCTCAGCCTTATCAAGATGTTCCAAGAAGAACTAATAATCAACCCATAGGGATTGGGGATAAAACCTTACAACTACCTCCAGTTCAACAAAGACTGGCCATTGAACCACCACCTCATAGGGGAAACATGTGTATTTTTCATTTAACAGATGATCATGATGGTAGTTCATGCCCTGAAATGATACGACCCCTGAAATGATACGACATGCACAAATGCTTAGTGTAGGAGAAGTCATAAGCGAGCTTGGTTCAGAAGGAGATGTTCATGGGCAACCTGGTGACTCTGGAGTACACTTTCTTGAATATGAATCTGATTCAGATAGAGGAGGTGATATATTGGTGACCCTTGAAGATCCCTCTTGTGCCGTTCTTACTAGGAGTCAGCATCCTTCTAAAACTGCAAGTATCCCTACTTCTTCTGAAATCTTAACTAAGGGTAAAGAAACCATGAACTAAAATTTTGATAATGGTTCAAAGGTTCAAGAAGTTCAAATGTTCAAGCGGTCTGAGTTTGATACTTCTTTTGATATCATGGAATTTTGCAAATCATCAAGAATTCAAATCTTGCCTGCAGAATACCTTAAGCTAAACCCTAAAGAATTAGAAAAACTAATTAAGTATGTGCAAGAAGGAAATTCTCAACTGAAACCCTCAAGCTTGCCATTGGTTAATCTTGAAACTTCACAATATAACAAGGAGATCAAGACTATGGAATTGTTTGCCACTTCTACATCTAAGACATCTGTTGATGAACCAGTTGAACCATTGCACATATCTGATCCAAAACCTAAGCCATTTTATGTGTCTTTGTTTATTAATGGATATAAGCTCAATAATTACATCATTGATTCAGGAGCTTCTGATAATATAATGCCCTCTGCAGTTGCCAAAGCTTTAGGCCTCCCTCTCACTAAAACCTTTGGGAAATGTTATTCAATGGATTCAAAATAGGTGCCCTTGCTTGGTCAGATAAAAGATGCTCAAGTTTCTCTGGCAGTTCATCCAAATAAAAGAGTAAGGCTAACCATACTAGTTGCTGATATTCCTGCAAGTTATGGAATGCTTTTAAGGAGAACCTTTTGTAAGGATTTAGGTGGTGAAATTAAAATGGACTAGTCTGAAGCAATGATTCCAGTAGGTAAATAGAAGATTACTCTCACTCCTGAACCAAAATCCAAATATACGGTTTTTCCTTCTGATGATCCAAAGTCGCAAATATTGTATTAGGAGTGTGAATTTGGAAACTACTTGCTTTTCTCTGATGATAAAAAGAGTATGTCAGAAGACGTGGTTGATCATACTGCAGAATTGTGGGTATTGGAATTTGATGGAAGCTGTGCATCTGCTGGGTTTGGCACTGGAGTGGTACTTATTTCTCCACAGGGTGAGAAGATTCCTTTTTCTTTTAAACTAGAGTTTAAAAATACAAATAACACTATAGAATATGAAGCATTATTGCTAGGAATTGAACAAGCCAAGAAAAGAGGGATTAAACTGTTGTGCACTAAAGGTGATGCAGAATTGATTGTAAATCAGGTTCGTAATAGTTATTCTATGAAAAATGAGAGACTCAAACATTATAGAAATAGAGTGTGGGATGAAATTGAGTATTTTGATGCATTTTCAATAGAAGCTATTCCTAGAAGTCAAAATTCTTGCGTAGATTCTCTAGCAGTATCAGCATCTTTACTACTTCCACATCCAAATTTTGGTACTGATGTTTATAGAGTGGAAGTAATCTTTCGTCTTAATGTTCCTGATAATTTGGACTTCTGGCAAGTATTTGAAGATGATAAGCATATTGATAAATTCTTACAAAATGCTGCCATGTTTGCTTCTTCTTATTTTGAAGGTTCAGAAAACCAATGTAATAAATTATGTCCAAATGAGAAGGGAAGCTTTAGAGAGGGAGTAGTTCAGCTTAAAGGGAATCGAATTCCAAAAGGATTGGTAACTTTAGAGAGCTTGTTTGACTGCAATGACAAGTGTGTAAGAAGAACTGATTCCCAAAATACTTATACATCAGGTGAATATGAGAAAATTAATATTGGTGATGAAAATAATCCAAAAATGGTTAATTTGGGTAAATGTTGCACTTCTAAAGAAAGGCATTTGTTTATTGAACTATTGCGAAGGTTTCTTGATGTTTTTGCCTGGTCTTATGAAGATTTGAAAGATTTTAGAGATGGTCAATTTTAACATCATATTCCCCTTAAACTAGGAGTGGCTCCTTTCAGGTAGAAACTAAAGAATTATAACCCAAAAGTTGCAAATGTAATTTTTAGAGAAATAGATAAAATGCTTCAAGAAAGGATAATCTATCCAATCCATCATTCTACATGGGTGGCTAATATTGTTCCGGTTCATAAGAAAAATGGAGAAATAAGAATTTGTGTTGATTTTCGGAATCTGAATCAAGCTAGTTTGAAAGACAATTATCCTTTACCAGCGATGGATCACATTCTCCAAACTGTTGCCAGATCTGAAATGATGTCAATGCTTGATGGTTTCTCTGGATATAATCAGGTAAGTGTGGAAAAAGAAGATCAACACAAAAATGCCTTTACAACACCATGGGGAACTTTTGCTTATAACCGCATGCCTTTCGGTCTGATAAACACTGGAGCTACTTTCCAAAGAGCAATGAATCTTTCTTTTGGTCATCTGATTGGTAAGATTATTGTTGTGTATCTAGATGATTTGATAGTTTTCTCCAAGAAAAGGGAAGATCATTTTAAGGATTTAGAAACTGTGTTGCAAAGATGTCGAGATCATGATATTTCTCTTAACCTAAAGAAATCAGTTTTGTGTGTTACTGAAGGAAAGCTTTTAGGACATATAGTTTCACAAGATGGTATCAAGATTGATCCTGATCATGTTAAAGCTATTCAATAGCTAAGTTTGCCGTCAGACAGGAGTGGTGTCAAATCATTCTTTGGTCAGGTAAGCTTTCTTAGGAGATTTGTGCCAGATTTTGCTGAAATCACTAAACATATTGTAGGAATGATGAGTGAAAAATAGATCTTTAAATGGAAAGAGGAAGAAAAGAAATATTTTGAAGAGGTTAAAAGGGCCATTTCTCATGCTCCAACATTAATTAATCCTGATTTCAAGAAAAACTTTATCATTTACTGTTATGCTTCAGAACATACAATGTCCGGTATTCTCCTGCAGAAGAATGAATTCGGTGAAGAGTTCCCCATTGCATTTATGAGAATTCCGCTTAAAAAGCATGAATTAAACTATTCATTGAATGAGAAGCAAGCTTTCATAGTTATTAAAGTTGTTAAGCATTTCAGGTATTACATATTGCATTCTCATTCAATTGTTTTTGTGCCAAATTATTCTGTTAAAAGTATCTTGACTCAGCAAGAGGTGGGAATGAATAATAGAGCAACTTGGGTTTCAAAGGTTCAAGAATTTGACTTGGATATCAAGCCAACAAAATTAGTTCATGGATAGGGATTATGTCACCTAATGGCAGAAAATAAAGAAGAAGAAGAAAGTTTGCCTTTAGCTCTGTTTGTTAGCCTGCAGGATGAATGGTTCATGGATGTAGCCTTTTTCCTGACATATGGAGAATGTCCTACACATTTGTCTCCTAGAGAAAAGAGAAACTTGAAGTTAAAAGTAGCTAAGTATGTTATTTTTGATAACATATTATATAAGAAAGGTCTAGATGGAACTTTCCTAAGGTGTGTGGATAAAGTACAGCGTGAGGCCTTGTTGAAATCATTTCATGATGATGCTTGTGGCGGACATTTCTCTTCTACAGTCACTGCATACAAAATATTAAGGAACAGTTATTATTGGCTCGGTATGTTTAAAGATGATTATGCTTGGGTTGCTAAGTGTGATAAATGTAAATTCTTTACAGGGAAACCACAACTAGCTGCTTTACCTCTCAGGCCAGTGGTTGTGGAAGAACCTTTCAAGCAGTGGGGACTAGATTTCATCGGTCCACTGACACCCTCTTCTAGCGCTAGACATACACATATTATCATGGCTACAGATTATTTTACTAAGTGGGTAGAAGCAGTACCTGTTAGGAGAACAACCTCAGAAGTAGTATGTGAGTTCATAAAGGAAAATATTGTGGTTCACTTTGGGGTACCATTGAAGATAGTGACTGATAATGCTGCAATTTTTTCTTCTATAGAAATATCCATGTTTTGTTATGATCACGGTATTTCTTTGGTGCATTCCTCTGACTATTATCCGTCGGGTAATGGTCAGGCAGAATCCAGTAACAAAAATCTGATAAATATCATGAAGAAATTGGTTAGTGAAAATGCTAAAGATTGGCATAAAAGGTTATATGAAGCCCTATGGGTAGACAGGATGTCACCAAAATGAGAAATTGGTATGTCACCTTTTGAACTTGTGTATGGTGTTGGGGCTTATCTCTCACTTCCTCTTGAATTGGTAGCTTCCAAATTACATACAGTTATTGAAGATTCACATTTTCAAAATGCACTAGAAAGGAGGATTATGCATCTAGCTAGAATAGAAGAAGAAAGGGAAAAATTGGTTGACCACATTATGAAACATTAGCAGCAGGTTAAATAGATTTTTGATTGTAAAGCTAGGCCGAGGAAATTTATGCAGGGAGATCAAGTCCTACTCTGGGACAAAAGAAGGGAGCCGAGGGGAGCACATGGAAAATTTGAGTCTTTGTGGAAGGGTCCGTTTTTTATTCATGAAGTAAAGGGATGAAATTATTTCAAGCTTGCATATATGGATGGTACTATTCTTCCCCTGTCTTATAATGGATAGGATCTCAAGCTTTACAAATTGTAAGCAGGCATTCCCTGCATTCTCTGAACATAGCTCAGTTTTGTTGTGTCTAGCCATGCCTGTTTTGAATCCTCGTCTTTGTTTTAGCGCGAAACCAGAGATTCTAAGTTCCTTACTAGTCCTTCACAGTCCTGGTCCCTAGTCAGAGCCAATTGTTACCCCTTTTTTTTCCTCTTATAGCCCATCAAAAATAAGGGTCATCATTTTCGCAGAGCTTAAGTCTTCATCAATCGAGTTTCGTACTCATTTGTTGAACCTTTTATAAAGTTCAAAATGCGGGTTCAAAGGAAATGCGATCCATTAAGTTCTAAGTCTTCATTAGAATA
The DNA here is from genome assembly GCF_030272615.1 of Cryptomeria japonica. Classification (NCBI taxonomy): domain Eukaryota; kingdom Viridiplantae; phylum Streptophyta; class Pinopsida; order Cupressales; family Cupressaceae; genus Cryptomeria; species Cryptomeria japonica. Next base: position 600,200,737 of record NC_081409.1, read on the forward strand.
GTCATTGAACTTGAACTTTGAACCTTTCCGGTTCAAGGTTCAAGGTTCAATTGGTCTTTTGTCTTGTGTTTTGCGGCTGTCTCTTTAGTGCTAGTCTTGTGGTCGCTTTGAACTTGAACCATTGAACCTTTTTTTGAAATGGTTCAAGGTTCAAGGTTCATTACCGTGTCATTGAATGTTCCTTTAGTCTCTTTCTTCCTATTCGTAAATGCTGATCTTTTGTCATTGAACTTCGAACCAAAGAACTTCTTTTAAAATAGTTCAAGGTTCAAAGCGGTGTTTCAAATCAGCCCGATGGTGTTTAGGAAGAAAAGGTGGCGCGATGGAAACATAATATTCCTTATTTTCTGTGTTTCCAAATTTTAATTATGGAAACAATCATGAGAAAGCATGTCGACTGTGTGACATTGATTTTTAATTAATGAGCATGTCAGAACTATATCAAATCATGAGGGGTTTTACACGGATAAATGTGCTGGAGTGAAGCATGTTTTGGTACTTTTCAGTGATTTTTGTCCCTAAATATGATGCTTCTCAGGTAAGACAATTATTGTTGCCACTAGCGAAGAGTAGAGACGCGGAAGATAATTTAGCTCAGTTTTTCTGAGGGTTACATAGTTTGATGGTGAAGACAGGTGAGTTCAATTGCTTATTTCCCCTGCTCTGTTTTAGTTCTAAATTGGAAAAGTGTAATTCTTTGCCTCGGAGTTGAATGATGTCTGATTGATGCAATTTTAAGCAAAAATGAGACTGACTCTTCCAAAATTGGGTCGAACATCATGCTTGATTACTACCGTCCCAGAATTAGATGATACAGCCTTCGTTCAAGATGAGTTAGATAATTTTCTAGAAAGGGCTAAGAACCCAAAAGGCAATTCCATGATGGAAAAGATAGTTCACAGTGGTCTGGTTGAGGCCGCCACATTCCCAATTGTTGCTCCTTGCCTAGAATTAGTATATGCATGCATGAACAGATATGATGCTAGTAATAGGTGTATTAGGGCCAATAATGGAGACATGCTAGTGCGGATTGACAGAGAAATAGTAATGGCTGCAATTGGAATTCCTCACAAAGAGCCGTATGAAGATTGGTCCATAGGAACCTCATATGCATTTTTCTCTGAGAAGAAAAGTGTTTATCGGAGCATCATTGCTAGAAACTAGCTCCTTAAAATATAGAAGGGAGGTTCTAGGTTGCCTAAACCCTTGACAAGAGAGCATTTTATTATAGAAGTAAGAGATATTGTGATTCTTTTGAATAGGCTTAAGGGGAATTTACATGCCTTCTATTGGGAAGACTGGATGTATTTTTACATTCAGGTATTATTATCTGGTGAGAAATACCTTGACTGGGCACAGGTAATTGCTGAGAGATTGCATGAAGGTTTGAGTAATTTTGTTGGAATAACTGGTTTTCATATGACTTTCTACCCGTTTTATATTTTAGCCTGTATCAGAGAATGCCCAGGATTATATCAAGAACCTTGGGTTGATGGAATGAAGGTCTATGAGTTCTATCCACATTTGCAGATACAGAGGTATACATAAAACTTCTTGAGATGGAATGATGTCTTTGTGGGAAGATTAACTTTTGAACTACAGGGAAATTTGAATAATAGAATGCCACCTAAAGCATTAAAGTTGGTCAGTACATATGGGAGTTGTTTTATTCAATTTCCTAGATTTACTTATATTAGAATTGGTGGCTTTAAAGATGAACCTTTCAAATTGCCTAGATATGCTCTCGATAGTTATGTACTCTTAGAAGTTTGCAGACAGTTAGCTCATGTTGATAAGAAATTAGGGATGAAAAGTGAGTCTGAAGCAATTTTCCTAGTTGAACTTGGATATTATAGTTGCAAAACTATTTCTGATGCATTGAACTTAGAAGTCGAGCTCAAGAAAATGAATTTGTAGCCTTATGTTGCTTGGCAGGGGTTTGACAACAAAGAATATGCAATGAAACACCTAAATGCTGATGTGAACTTTCCACATATACCCCAGTTAGAAGACTACTGGGAAGATTTCCGTGATGAATTTGAAGTCCAGAGAAGATTATGGTCAAGGTTCACTATACGGCAAATCATTACTTTGAAATTGTTAATAAACATAGCATGAATACAAGAAGAGGAAGGTGAAGATGTATTGGACCCAAAGTTCAATGAAAGAGTTCATGAGCAATCTATTCCTGAAATTGACTGGGATAGGAGAGAAGAAGAAAATATTCAATCTAGAACCTTTAATGTTATAAGGAGAACAAAAAAATGGTTAAGAGACCGTAGATCTGGAATAAGATTGACCACTACCTCAGCCGGGAAATCAGTTGAGCAACCTCATGCTGCTGTACCAATTTCTTCTTCTGACATTATTGTTGATATTGCAGGTGTCACTGATACACAAAGTGAGAAGGTTCAAACTAGGAGATTTAAAGAATCACTATTTAGCCCCTCATTAGTTTGAGTCACCTGTTCCAGAAGTAAGAAGAAAAGTAAAGAAATTTCAGAAAAAGAAACTATCATAATTCTTGATAGTGAAGAGGCACAAGTGATTATGGCTGAACCGGAAGCAAACATCCCTACAGCTCAAGATGCAGGTAAAGAAAAGGAGCAATCTGAGGAAAACCTCAATCAAGTGACTACTTTGGCTATCATGGATTCATCTGAATATCAGACGCCGCCAGCAAAAGAATCTTCAAATTTTTCAAGGTGGTTGGGAGCTTCAATTAGTAAGAAACAAAATGTAGTCCCTATCAGTGTACCAATGGAGGATATGGTGAGTTGATGCCTCAGGAAAACACCTAAGTCTAAGAAGCTAAAAGAAGAAGCTATGCTGGAAGTGGATGAGAATATAGGGCATTGGGTAGCTAAAGTGGCTAGGCCGATTTCAGACAAAGATCTAGAGAATGCTACTGAGAAGGATTTTGCCGTTGAAAAGGTTGATTTAGGAACTGCTTCAAGGGCTGCTGACGCAAAACACCTAGAGTCCTCCACTAAAGGAATGTTATCCAGAACATGGAAGGATGAGAAGGACAAATGGGAGTTGAAACAAGTTGTTATGCAGATGGCAGAGTACATCAATACCATACATCATCCCAGTCCACAACCCCTGTCACAAGTTTCTCAAAGTTTTGATCCTAAATCACCCATGAACCAAAATTTGTTGGATAAGGTTCAAAGGAATCGTATGATGGCAGAAATCTTCGAGGAGTGGCTTGAATCCATAATTCAACAAGGAATAGGGTACATCATCAATCTGATCATGGTGTACGAGGATGCTGTAACTGTAACTCAAGAGCTTGAAAAAGAGGTGTCGGCGTGGGAGAAGGAAAGGAACAAATGGGCTGCAATATTGATTCAGATGAGAGATGTGTATAAATATGGTGTCATGAAATTTCTCACAGAAAAGGCAGTAAAAGATTTGGATGACAAGATACTGTATGTGGCCAAGGAAAATATTGAATGGAGAAGTTTAATCATAAAGCAAGGTCACGAAGAGTCCATTAAGCTGTTAAAAGAATTGAAAGAACTCATTGCCGTGATGCGGAAAGACTTAAAGTGCATTGATGTACAACTTCTTAAGGAAGATGGATAGACCATCGAGCAGACAGTAGATATGGTGGAGAGTTTCAAAGGAAAGATTAACTTGGTTAAAGAATCAAAGTCTTTAACTAGAGATGACTTCATCAGAGTAGCTCGAATTGAATCTATGTTAGTTGTCTATTCAGATCACCTGGAAGTGCACAAAATTAAAGTTATGCAAGTGAGTATGGACAAAGAAGTTTGGAAGCAATGCATCCTACACATTGGGCTCCCACATTACCAGGTTGTTCATAACTTCTCCGTGGCTCATATGGAGTGGCGAAATATACGTGGCACCACACACACCCATGAGACAATTTAAGCCGTTTTTTGTTCTTATAGCTCTATTTTATGGCTCTAGGCTGTTTAGTTAATTTGAATTATGAATGGTTGTTTCTTTAAACTTTGGTTTTAGTTAATGGGTTAGTTTCATTTGCTAAAAAAAGACAATTTAGCCTGGTGGCTATAAATATTAGTTATGGATGTTTTGGCGAGGATCCATAGAAATTTGTAAAAATTGAGAGAGCAGACTGGTTTTACTTGTGAATTTCAGTGAAATACCCATCTTTGAATGGAATGGAATGTATTATACAACTTTAGAAAACTTGCGAGTTTGAATATATAAAGATTTCTATTGGAATAATTATGTGTTCATGTATCGGATTCTTTTCTCTGATTTTTCATTTTAAGTCTGTGAATCAATTTGATGAATGAAATTAGCTGAAAGCATTTGAATATTTTGATTCCCCTTGTCCTGTGAGACATGAGCGAGTATCAATCAGAGTTCAAATATTTTTGATCATCCTATGAGTTAATCTTTATTTGAAGTTTAATGTCTTAATATGAATTTCATTATCTATCATGAAGCGTTCACGTTGTGTTGACAAGTGAATGTTAAGCCTTTTGTTTTCTTTCTGGTTAAAAGTGAATTACATGATTAAATTTATTCAAGATTCATTGAATATCATATAGGGAGCTGTACCTTTATGCAGAGGGTAAAATAATAATTATTTACCCAACTGTTGGTTCTCATTGGTTTTCTATTGGGCAACAGGAGTATTTGTTTATAAATTTTGAGAGATCCAATCTGTTAACCAACAAACTCAATGTACCTTCTTTGCTACTTGGTGGACATAGGAAATTTACTCGGTAGACAACTCGGTATATATCATCTCGGTGACTAGCCTTTCTTCTGTAACCGACACCCTTAGTGCTTACCGATTGAATCTTTCTATAGTATTAACCGACTAGGGTATATAGGATGACTTTGAACATAAAACTAATGACAACTTAGTAAATAGTAACAATACATACTTGCATCATGATATCTTTGCCTTCTTTGTTCTCAATATCTTTGTTCCTTTTCGGGAGAATAATTCCTTGAAGTCTTATTTTGCCTTCTCTTCTTCTTCCCCATGCTTTTAAAATAACCTTCAAATATCTTTAAATTATTGCCTTCAAAATAATTTTCAAATGTCTTCTTTCATCCCAAAGTACGAATTGTTTTAACCATTTGTGTGTAAAAAAATGAAAAAAATTATGTATATTTATATGACTGTACAAAAATGTAATTTTTTTTTTTTTGGGTTGGCCAGGGTTCGAACGAACGCCGTCAGTTACAAAAGGTCGGGTTTGTTCGAACCCGGTCATTACATGAAAGTACACTTCATTATTTTTCCTAGGGGGTTGAGCGAAGGGGGGTCCGATCGAACCCCTTCTCGAACCACTATTCGTTCGAACGCCCTTTTTAGAGATTTCTCCTCAAATTTTTCAGAGTTCTGAGAAATTTTTGCCTTCACACCTCTGGTTCAAGGCACAAATGAAAGAATCATAATAACCCAAAAATATAAGATGGTAGTGCTCGGTGCAAGCTTTCCAACGAGTATAATTTTATTACATTATGAATTTATTATGTTCTTGTTTTTTTAATTTTGTGGAATACTGGTTTTTCACTGAACATAAACTTCTCTATTCAACGCATTGGGAAAAATAGCAAACTAATTAAAAAAAAATTCTGAAAAATATCTATGCCTCAGGTATTGATGTCTTCTTTCTAACAAAAAATAAATAAATTGAATTTCGATATATATAGAACAAGTTATGTATTCAAACTTAAACCTATGTCTGAATTATAACTAGTCGAACTTCAAAACTTAATAAAATGAAAAATATTTAACATATCATGGTCAAACTAACAACAAGCCCTGGATATTGATGTTACAAACCAAAATTTGAAAGAATTGAGTTTTTATCATTTATAGAAAAAAAGTTATGCATTTCGAGAGGCACATCACCCTTAAAAAATGTAGTTTGCTGTAAAAACTACTTTTCGAGGGAGATGGAAATTTTTTTAAAAAACTTGAAAAAAATTTGAAAAAAATATATTTAGAATCTACAGACAAAATGCTACAAATCACTAATTTACATCATCTTCAAATTCTTAATAGTTTAAAAGTTATAGTTGTCGAAAGTTGAAGATTATTTTAAAAATGTTCATCTTAATGTCAAAAGTGACAAAAAAGTGGGAACCATTATTGTGAGTTCACCCAACAAACAAAAACTACACTAGACTAAAACATTGAGACAAAGAACCAACAAAAATATGAGAAAAGAACCAATGTATAAAAAATGGGCATTAAAACCAAAAAGGCCCTTAAAACATAGGCCACAAGAACATAGAAAATACATAACCATAACAACAATTATAGACATTTAAAACCAAAACTAGCCAAAGAACTTTAAAGCGTATTGAATCTTGCTTAACCTAAATGGGACAACTTGTCTCTTTTTTTTGAAGAGGCACACTCAACCAAAGGACACTTCAATAAAAATTCAAGCTTTTCTTATCCTTAAAGGAAGACCCCCACACTTCCTCAATTGAATTCATAATTTAGTAATGTCCATATCCTTTCCTTCATTTCTTGTATCAAATCACTCTCTTACAACCTTTTGACTCATAATTGGAGGAATCATGACACCTTTTATCTAAATACACATCATGTGAGCTAATACCTTGGTATGAATGAGAGTAATGTCCAACTTTATAGTAATGTACATAAATATATGAAGTAGACTCATAATGGATGTTTTACTCCCAAACACCAAATTTGGAAAATAGATTTTTGACATTTATCAACATCTTATCATAATCAATATAAAAAAAATCTATCAAAAAAAAAAACATTCATATATTTTTTGATATTATCAATAAATAAAAGTTGTTTAAAAAGAATTGGCAGTACCATGAATAACCTCTTCATTCAAATACTTTAAAGAAAAAACTAGGAGTTTGACTCAAATAGAGACTTGTTAAATTTTCCATTAGTAGTATCAAATCTAGTAAGACCATTTTTTGAATGAAATATTTGACTTGCCAAGGAACCAAGGACCAGCTTGTAAAATTGTCATGCTTTCCTCAAGAGATTAGAAAGAGAATAAGAAAACAAACCATTTATTATGGTAGCCACCAAACTAACTAGGCAAATGCCACCTTTTTGAGAACCTAGATTTTGGACAATGTTGATGTTCAATTAGAAGATGAAGTATTGGCCAATGAGGGCATTCTCCATGTAGGCAAAATTGTTGTCAACAAAAATATCGGGAACCTTGAACATGTAGCAATATTGATTCAAAGTAGAAGAAACTTCATTTAGCAAAAGGTCAAAATCCTAGAAGGATAGGATGAAAGAGAAATCCACCACATGCCCAACAAAAGAAGCCCCAATATGCTTGGAAGCACCTTCATGCCCAACCCACAGGAAGAACTATTATGTTACAACATATTAGAAGTTTGTAAGAGTTGGGGAAAATAGGAGATTGAAGTCCCTAGGAGTGCCAATTCCCAAGAAAGGGGATTCCTCAATAGAGGAGTTAGCATCGACACCAAAAGTAGCTTGTGGTTTCTATGAACAAGATGATGAATCAAGAATTTTCATCCCCATCATAGCCTTAATAAAAAAAGGAAGGGTTTATTTTGTTAAGCCACATGGTATTTTTGTCAATATACAATTGTTGTTATTTCCAACCCTTCATTTTTTCCATAGCCTATTTTCAAATCTTAAATAGTAGTTGTTCCACTAAAATAGAGAAAGATTTCAAATTATCATTTTTCTATAATTAAAAATTTGCATGGCAACACTCCAGTTGTTCAAATTTAAATAGAAGACATACTTAATTAACTACATGAGGACATGAGATAAGTATGTAGATTTTATTCAATTTAACAATACAAAACCAATTTTAATTAATCCCTAAATTAGATGTTGTGAGTTACAAAATTACAAATATAACACACAAGTTCTTTTGTTTACACTACAGTGTTTTGTTGTGTCAAATTTTTTTTAATAATTTTTTTTTTAATGTTTGAACTTGGTTGCATTTTGCATCCTATGTATATCTAGGAGAAGCATAGTAGTATCCATTATAGCTAACTTTTATCACCCACATATCCTAAACGATACATCAGATTTTGATATTTTTTTTTGTCGTCTTCGTATGTGACTTTAACTGCTTATTGTTAATGTTTTGGCTTCTGGGTAGTAACAACGCACATTGTGGGATCTGTTATGTGTGCAAGGGTAAAAAAGTGGTCATTTCAAAGTGTCGTATGATACCTACTTAAAGATGCCCCAATAACCTTGCAATACAAGCCCCTAAAAAATGGTCAATACTTATACACACATGCCCCAATAGTCGTGTGCTATGGGTACCAATAAAGTTGCACAACTCTTTCAATTAAAATTCAAAATTTTTAAAGATTTTAACTACTGAAAATAAAATAGACGACTATTAATACATGTGAAATTTATTAATGATTTTTTGTTATTATTTTTTAATTTCTTTAAAATTAATAATTAAAAAATTGGGTGGAAAAAAGTGAATGTAATTGAAACCAGATTAAGTTTAGCACCTAGTCGTGGTCAATTAACCATGATCCCACTTAATTAAATGATAACCTAGGTAGGATTTAACTCTATATTGGAGTTAAAAAATGAAGATTTGGGGAAAGAACTAGAACAATCTCGTGAGGGCATAGAAACTGCGACAATTCTCCAGAAAATTCTAGACGATTTCAATGTCTACTACAAATTATCCCTAACATAATTCGTGTTAGCATATTGAAAAGGTGTTTTCGAGAGTTACCAGAAACAATTAATCCATATTTTCTTGCCGTTCCCCAAAAAATGAAGTCACAATGTCTTTGATTCCAAGCTTTTTCGGTGGGAAATCTAACGTGTTCGATCCATTTTCTCTTGATGTTTGGGGTCCCCTGGGAGCTTTTAATTCCTCTTTTACCAAGGATTTGGCCCCTTTAGAACTTGCAAGAGACACAATTGCCGTCACCAACATGCAAATTGACTAGAATGAGACTTCTGATGCATACATTTTCAAGGCAGATCTGCCAGGTTACTAATTTATTTTGGCATTTTTCAAGTTATATCTTTAGTCTGACATTTTGGATGTTGCATTTGCAATTTTTATTTTATTTTCACTTATTGAGCTGATAGGGTTTAAATTTGTTATCGATCATCAGGTCTGCAAAAAGAAGAGGTGAAAATAGAAGTGGAGGACGACTGGATTTTGCAGATTAGTGGAGAATGCAATAAATAAACAGAGAAAAAGAATGAAAAATATTACAGAGTGGAACACTTGCGTGTGAAATTCCTGCGGTGGTTCCGACTGCCGAAAAATGCAAAGGTGGAAGACATTAAAGCTGCCATGGAAAGTGGAGTTTTGACGGTGACGACGTCTAAGCAACCAGAGCCCAAACCAAAGGTTAAATCTATGGAGATATCTAGTTAATGGCGGACTAAAGGAAGAGAACCAACAACTGCCATAGCTAATTTCGCGCATCTACAGATCTTAAAAGGTACATTGGATTTCAATTTTTATTTTTTTTGTCTTCATATGCGACTTAACTGCTTAAACCTATTGATCTGACTTTTGGGTAGTAACGATCCGATCTCTACAGGTCATTATTTCGAAGTGATGACCAATACTTGACCTCTTTTGCATCAATACCTGCACACTAAAATACCAATACATGTTTATAAAATACCTAATAACTAATTTATTTGTCATCTATTTAAAATAAATATTTAACCTAATTATATTAATTCTAACATTTAAAAAAATCACTTTTCCATATTTTAAAATTTGAAATGGGTGGTAAAAAACAAGTTTGCCCACCCTTAACTGTCATGGTGGGTTTGAGGGAGGGCCCCACATGGGTCAGTTTATCGCCATCTACGTTGCCCTAAAAACTTAGTGAAATGAAGATTTTTTGGGCATTTCTATTTCCTCGCGATGCTTCTTCTCCAACATTCCTCTGTCGTGCTCTGCAAAAATGTCATTTCTCCGTCGTGCTCTGCAAAAATGCCATTTCTCCTTCGTGTCCATTCCAGGTAATGCCTAGAATTGCGTCCCTGCAATATTGGATGTCCAAAGATGGTTTAACTCTTTCGTAGGTTCATTATGCTTTATCTATTGATAATTTTTGTGTATGCGGTTTAAGGTTTAATAATTATTCGAAAGCCCTTATTTATTTATCATTTTATTTTATGGGTGGGTTGTTAAATGGTTCTCTCTGTTTATAATGCCAAAATAATTACAGAGAATGCAAAAAAAATTGATTATCGTTCATAATTATTTGAAACCCCTTCATTATTTATCATTTTATTTTATGGGTGCATTGTTCAATGGTGTTTCTGTTTATAATGGCAAAATAATTATAGAGAGTGCAAAAAAAATTGATTATTGTTCATAATTATTCGAAACCCCTTCATTATTTATCATTTTATTTTATGGGTGCATTGTTCAATGGTGTCCCTCTATTTATAATGCCAAAATAATTATAGAGAGTGCAAAAAAAATTGAATATAGTTCATAATTATTTGAAAGCCCTTCTTTATTTATCATTTTATTTTATGGGTGGGTTGTTAAATGGTTCTCTTTGTTTATAATGTCAAAATAATTATAGAGAATGCAAAAAAAAATGATTATTGTTCATAATTATTCGAAACCTTTTCATTATTTATCACTTTATTTTATAGGTGCGTTGTTCAATGTGTCTCTCTATTTATAATACCAAAATAATTACAGAGTGTGCAAAAAAATTGATTATTGTTGATAATTATTCAAAACCCCTTCGTTATTTATCATTGTATTTTATGGGTGCATTGTTCAATGGTGTCTGTCTGTTTATAATGCTAAAATAATTATAGAGAGTGAAAAAAAATTGATTATTGTTCATAATTATTCAAAACCCCTTCGTTATTTATCATTTTATTTTATGGGTGTGTTGTTCAATGGTGTCTCTCTATTTATAATGCCAAAATAAATATAGAGAGTGCAAAAAAAATTGATTATTGTTCATAATTATTCGAAAGCCCTTCTTTATTTATCATTTTATTTTATGGGTGGGCTGTTAAATGGTTCTCTCTGTTTATAATGCCAAAATAATTAAAGAGAATGCAAAAAAATTGGTTATTGTTCATAATTATTTGAAACCCCTTCATTATTTATCATTTTATTTTGTGGGTGCATTGTTCAATGGTGTCTCTCTGTTTATAATCCCAAAATAATTACATAGTGCAAAAAAAAAATGATTATTGTTGATAATTATTCGAAACCCCTTCATTATTTATCATTTTTTTTATGGGTGCACTATTAAATGGCGTCTCTCTATTTATAATGCCAAAATAATTACAGAGAATGCAAAAAAAATTGATTATTGTTCATTATTATTCTCTGTTTCATTTCAATGCTCTGTTACAGTTTAATAATGTCAAAATCCTTACAGTACAATAATGTCAAAATCCTCACAGAGAATGGCAAAAAAAAAATGATTTATTTGTTTTATTTAAAACCCCTTCATTATTTATCATTTAATTTTATGGGTGCGCTGTTAAATGGTGTCTCTCTATTTATAATGACAAAATAATTACAGAGAATGCAAAAAAAATTGATTATTGTTCATAATTATTTGAAACCCCTTCATTATTTATCATTACAATAATGTGTATGCCTGATACTAGCTATAAGGTTGCCGTCCTCATATATAGTTGTTGTCCTCATATATATACTAGTATATGTGTGTGTGTGTGTGTGTGTGTGTGTGTGTGTGTGTGTTATTGTTGACATATAACAACCTTCTCACATACACGTTATGGGCCACTTGGCACAAATTACCACCAACTACATTGCCCTAAAAAATTTGGGAAATGAAGATTTTTTGAGGCATTTTCATTGTTTGCTCTACCTTCAATTTGTTAATATACTCACTGTAAATAATATTATCAAGCATACACTATATTACTTCCAATAAATTTTATATGAGAAATACAACAACATCATTCAATCATTAGTCATTTGACAAATGAATCTGCATCTTAATACAATATCAACTTTTAGTTTCTCTCAATATATAATGTCTCAAGTTTTGTACCTATATGGTTATTGTTCACATATATATACATGTATATATATGTGTGTGAGTATATATATATATATATATATATATATATATATATATATATGCAGCACCATTTTATTTTGTTCAAAGATGTTCAATGATGGATTTGTACTCATTGGTACATGTTGAAATTAATTTGTTTTTTCATCATTTATTTCAATGGCATTGAGGGTTTCATTTCAATGATCTGTCTCTGTATATATGTATTTATACAAGCACACATGGTAGCATTTTTATTTTGTTGAAAGATGTTCAATGATGGAATTGTTCAATATCTAATAGAATATCAACAATATCCAGTTTTCAATCACATCACAGTTACATATTTTACTCCTGCATCTCATGCTTTTAGTTTGTCTCCTTGTTATATATAGTTTCAAGTTTTGTACCTATATGGTTATTGTCCATATCTATGTATACACATACATATATATACACACATATACATATATATGTATATGTATATATATACATGTGTACATGCATGTACATATACATGTATATGTATGTATGTGTGTATATATATACATGTATATGTATATATATATATATACACATGTATATGTATACATGAAGAAACACACAATAGCATAATATGTTCTATAATGATGGTTTTTTCGATTTTTGTGGCTATATGGTTATTGTCTATATAAATGTGTAAATGTATATGGACAATAACCATATAGCCACAGAACTTGTTGTAATCAACAACATATTCCTTATTCAAGGGCACTCATTCAGATTGGTACACATTGAATAACTAAATTCCTTCTAGAGTCAATGTTAAATGTTATAAATCTTTCAATTTAAATTATATTGTTTTCAGTAGACCAACATTTGTTTCAATATAGTCACTATAAATAATATTACCAGCCATATTGGATGTCCAATAATGGTTTATTCTCATTCGTAGCTACATTATGCTTTGTATATTGATGATTTCTTTGTATGCGGTTTACAGTTTCATTTCAATGCTCTCTTACAGTTTAATGTGCCTATATGGTTATTGTCCATACACACACATATACATATATGGTTATTGTCCATACACACACACATACACACACATATACATATATGGTTATTGTCCATAAACACACACACACACACACACAATAGCATTTGTTTTTGTTCAAAGGTTTTCAATGATGGATTTGTACTCATTGGTACATGCAAAAATGGATTTTCTTTTTAATCATTATAGTGTGAACTTGACTCCACTTTCCTTGCTTCATTATAGTGTGAACTTGAGGGTTTATAGTGTGAACTTGACTCCAAATTATTTGATTCATTATAGTGTGAACTTGACTTATTATAGTGTCAACTCAACTCAACTCAACTTTCTTTACTTCATTATAATGTGAACTTGAGGGTTTATAGTGTGAACTTGACTCCAAATTATTTGGGTCATTATAGCGTGAACTTGATTCATTATAGTGTGAACTTGAGGGCTTATAGTGTCAACTTGACTCCATATTATTTGTTTCATTATAGTGGGAATTTGACTCATTATATTGTTTTAGCACACATTTATATAGTGTGAACTTGACTCATTATAGTGTGAACAATTCAAAGCATAGAAGAAAACTGAACAATTTGAAGCAATGGAGGACTGTATATTTAATATGACATGACCGACTATTTCCCACAAAAATTCAAATTTGAAAATAGCTAGCTACCACAATCGAATGCATTGCACATTCAAATTATATTATAAGACAAAATTTTCAATGTCACTTTCATTACAATCCAATTCATTGCATATTTATGAGTTCTGCAAATTCTCTTTGCACATTCCTTTTGTAACTATTTGTTTGCAATATGTATGTATGTTATACATATGCATATGCATATGTATGTATATGTGCATATGTGCTATTCTATGTACATGTGCATATATATATATATATATATATATATATATATATATATATATATATATATATATATATAGGTGGATATGTATATGTATGTATGAATGTGTAAGGATTGTATGCATGCTGTCAAATGTTAAAGATGGTCAAAAAATTGTTCTACATTCAATAATGTATGGATGATTTGTTGTGACAATGTTACACTACGCTCGATTATTACTATTTTTGTAGGCGTGCTAGAGCATCGAGGGAAGAACAATACTGATATGGCATTTTTGATAGTGAGCAATTTGAACACTTATGTGGCCTCTTTGATAGTGAGAAATATATGAGATTAGTTCAACTGATATATGAGAAATATCACATCAGAAAAAATAAACATACGAGATTTATAATAACACCATCAATTCATTGGAATATCCATTTGAGATATCTGAAAACAATGGAGTTCTGAAAACATTACAAAATATGGCAGTATGTCATTCTGTAATCACATCACAGTTATATCAAAACTCAAAATCTGCTCTTCGAAGGGGTCACAAAATATAATTGATCACATACTCGATCAATTATCCATATGGGTATCAAATGGAGGAGGTGTCACAAATCCAACCCCAACAGACTATGGCCTACTAGGGTCTGGCCCAGCAATGGTGTTTTCTTGGCTGGGAGGGGTTTGTAAGGAACTTGCTATTTGAGCAACCAATGTCTGGTTAACACCTAAAGTAAGTTGCATGGTGTCTGAGGATCCAGGTGCAGTCCCAACTTGCATAGTATTAATAGATGCAAAGGCTAGGGACAAGAGGTTCATCAATATTTCCATGAGAATTGAGTGTGGAATGGGTAGAGGTTCTACGACTGTGGCCACATCTTTCGTCCTCTTTACACGTTTGGCTACCTTTTCAACTTTCATCCTTGCTTTCTCAATTTTTTGTTCTGCATCTTTCTTTGCCTTGTCTTGTCTTTGAATGAACGTTTCTTGGGAATCCTATAATTTTTTGGCCTCTTTTTCCACCCTCATAGCCTCCTTTTCTATTGGTTTTGCTTCACGTTTTGCCTTCCTCTGTCTCATTTGTTCTTTCTTTCATTCTTCCAATTCCTCATCTCTTTTCCTTTTAGCCTCTTTATCTTTTTCCCTTTGAATGTACTCATCAGATGTCAAGATTTGTGATTGGTACTAAGACAGAGAACCCCTTTCCTACGTCCATGTGAAGATTGATTCATTCTCTGCACTGGAAGTCTTAAGAATCTGGTGATTTGCCTTGGCACTTGCTGCCCATCCTCTTGTGTACATGGTACAAGCGCATGTTCATCTTCACTAATGTAAATTTTGTCTTCACAATCAACACCATCTTGTTGCTCCTAGTTGACTGCATTGGTGAAGTAATGTATCACATGCTGGATCAATTTCTGGAAGACTTGGCATGGAAAGGGTTACATCATCACAGTTGGCTGCTTGTTGGGTCTAGTCTGGTATGACGACTTGTGTTGGCAAAGACATGACCGCTGATGTACTTTTCAAACCCTCATTTGGTTGGCTGGTTTGTGGGGGCAAACCTGGTTTGGTAGTTTGTGGTGTCAAACTTGTACCCTCAATTGTTGCTTGTGTTTCGCTATGGCATTCTACAAAATCTTGAATGTCTTCCTCATTAAAACTAGCCAACCGCAAGCAAGCTTCCGCTGCCATATACTCTGGTTCTTCATCCCTTGAAGTGGCATCATGTTTTGTTCCAACAGTTGGTTGTATATCAATTGCAACCTCAAATGCCTCACTTGGCCTCATATCATTGTGCAATGCAGATCATTTAAGTGGCCGAATCCCTATCCTATAGAAGCCACACTTTGACATCCATATACTCCTCTATTTTTTGGAATAATTCTTGAAAGATGAGAATACAGAAACATCAAGTGGCTGCAATTTGTGGCTTGTATGAGCAAGAAGGGTTACCAAATCTATACTTATCTGCCTTGCTTCTTCAATTGTCTTGAAGGCTACATGGATTCCATGACTGTCGAAGATCAGTAGGGTCCTACGTGAGGGTGAAACTCCAGCAGGGACTTAATGTGCTAAATGTTCCAGCCAATTTAAGAACAACTCCTTTGGCATCCATGCATGTTCTTGGACTGCCATGCATGCTCTTGGTTCGTAGTTTACAATGTAGTTTCAGATATGCCTCTTAGATTTGAACAAATAAAATCCAAGAATGTTGAAACCACTTGCACTAACACATGCCAAAACAATAATCCACTCTCTACACTTGGAAATTAGGTGCGATACACACCTCTGGCCCAATTTGACTATCACTCTCATTCCACAATTCCTCCCAGCTTGCACACCAGTCTCATCACAATTCCAAATCTGATTGTTACCATAGTGATTGAGGTTGTGCATTACCTCCAAGTTGTCATAGAAAGAGGCAACAATACAAGGTCAAAGCATAATAGCCCTATTAGAGTCCACTCCTTCTGTTATTCTCATCGTCAGATCATGGTGCCTTCATATAAAACCTGCCCACCATGACCTCCCTGACATCCCATTTTTGAATGGATTAGGCCTATTCTCGATAATTTGGGCAACAATTGATTGAAGTTAACTGATTTGGAGACCTTGACCAATTTCAGCCATGTCTTTGCACCATTGGACAACTTCATCCTCCTCCTTTGCTGATAAAATGGTGTGTGGACCCCTCACAATCATGGTTGTGGCTCCCATCAGCCATGCCCTCAAAGAGGCAATGGGGATATCATACTTGATTGATGTGGCTCTAACAGACATGTGCTTGTCTTCTATGCATGTTATTGCTTCTTTCATGTCAAATATGCTTCATTTTGGTTTGGGAACTTTGAGGTCACTTGTACTTGTGGTGTTTTTGGAATAGGATTACAAGCTACAGTAGAATGGTAATGCACAACAGTAGTTTCCACACCAGTTGCATTGTTAGGTGAATGGTCATCTACAACAGGAGTCATCGGGTCTTCATTTTGGACAAAACTATCTTCATCAGGGAAGTGCACCCCATGAGTGACTCTAACTGTTCAATGTCTAACACATCTGTTTCCCTTTCTACTAGGTGCCATTATATTCAGTGAACCTGCAACGATAAGGTACCAACGATAAAATGCAACTGTGGGTGCCTATATAAATATATATAGAGAGAGATCATTGAAATGAAACCCTCAATGCCATTGAGATAAATGATGAAAAACAAATCAATTTCTGTAGGTACCAATGAGTACAAATCCATCACTGAACATATTTGAACAAAATAAAATGGTATTGTGTCTCTATTTTTGTATGCTTGATAATATAGATAATAACCAAATAACTCGAAACAACCATGCAGGAGTTAAGTATGTAACTGTGATGTGATTGAAAATTAGATGTTGTTGATATTCTATTAGATAGTGAACAATTACATCATTGAACATGTTTCAACAAAATAAATTGTGTGTATATATATATATACATACACACACACACACACCCACACACACACACACACACACACACACACACATAGGTATAGAACTTGAAACATTATATAACAAGGAGAGAAACTAGAAGCACGAGATGCATGAGTGAAATATGTAACTATGATGTGATTAAAAGATGGATATTGCTGATATAGTATTAAGATGTAGATTCATTTCTCAAATGACTAATAATTGAATGATGTTGTTGTATTTCTCATATGAAATTTATTAGAAGTAATATATTGTATGCCTGATAATATTATTTACAGTGAGTATATTAACAAATTGAAGGTAGAGAAAACAATGAAAATGCCTCAAAAAATCTTCATTTCCCAAAGTTTTTAGGGCAATGTAGTTGATGGTAATTCATGCCAAGTGGCCCATAACATGTATGTGAGAAGGTTGTTATATGTCGACAATAACACACACACACACACAGGCACACATGCACGGATACATACATACATACATACATACATACATACATACATACATACATATATATATATACATATGTATGTATATATATATATATGTATGTATATATATATATATATGTATATATATATATATATATGTATATATATATATATATATATGTATATATATATATATGTATATATATATATATATATATACAACAACCTTATAGCCAGTATATAGTCACTATAAGTAATAGTATCAGACATACACATTATTGTAATGATAAATAATGGTGGTGTTTCGAATAATTATGAACAATAATCAATTTTTTTTTCATTCTCTGTAATTATTTTGGCATAATAAACAAAGTGACACCATTTAACAACGCACCCATAAAATGAAATAATAAATAATGAAGGGGTTTCGAATAAAACAAATAGATGATAATTTATTTTTTGCCATTCTCTATGAGGATTTCGACATTATTATAGTATAAGGATTTCGACATTATTAAATTGTAACAGAGCATTGAAATGAAACCTATATTGCAAAATGAAGCAAATAAAATGGAGTCAAGTTCACACTATAATGAAGCAAATAAATTGGAGTAAAGTTCACACTATTAATGGACAATACCCATATAGGCACATTAAACAATAAGAGAGCATTGAAATGAAACTGTAAACTGAATACAAAGAAATCATGAATAGACAAAGCATAATGTAGCTACGAAGTAGCTGAACCATCATTGGACATCCAATATGGTTGTTAATATTATTTACAGTGAATATATTGAAAGAAATGTTGGTTTATTGAAAACGGTATAATTTCAATTGAAAGATTTATAGCATTTAACGTTGACTGCAAAGGGAATTTAGTTATTCTGTGTGTACCAACCTGAATGTGCACCCTTGAATAAGGAATGTGTAGAGGGTATTTGCAGAGCTCAGGAATATGCAATGAATTGGATTGAAATGAAAGTGACACGGAAAATTATGTCTTATAATATAATTTGAATGTGCAATGCATTCAATCGTGGTAGCTAGCTATTTTCAAATTTGAATTTTTGTGGGAAACAGTCGGTCATGTCATATTAAATATGAAGTCCTCCATTGCTTCAAATTGTTCAGTTTTCTTCTATGCTTTGAATGAAACTTGTTTTTTTTTAATTTGATTTTATGCAAATTCTTGGTTACTGGGGAGCCTTACACCAGTTGTTGCAAATGTAGGTACCAAATGCAGATCCATTTAATGCATGAAGTTGTGAAGTGATATTTGGAAGAATGTACACTTGAGTGTCTAAGAAGTTTAAAATTGATTGTTTTTATGTCATGTAATGCACCAATATATGTGCATATGTAATTGTAATTGGAGTACATTTGTACTTTTTGACGACTTGCATAAAGTGGCAAATGTAAACATTAAGTTAAAAAAAAAAAAAATACATTTATTATTTATGCAAGTTGTTTTGTATAAAATAGGAAATGTACCAGTAGTTGTTTATTTTTTTTACTTTTTTGTTGTCAGCTACTAATTCATTTGTGAACATGTATTGGGGTAAAATAAATATTTACTGGTATTTTTATATTTATGTACTGACAATTTGTTTTTTAGGTTTTGGGGGGTCAACATGGAAATAAGGTGATGGTTATTGGAACTATGTTATCTATTGGTACTCTTCCCCTATATATTGGGAAATGTTAATGGAGTTATCTTCTAGGTTTTTGTCTAGAAGTTTTAAAATTATTTTTTTATAAAGATATATGCATTGTGTGGTACTATACCTCTATATAGTGACTGTATAAAAAATATATTCAAACTATTTATATAGTTGAATGTAGAAATCGATTATAATTATATTCAAATTATTAAAATGAGTTTTTTACTAAAAATATAGACATTAATATAAAAATTTGTATGATAATTTAATAGAAATCTTAATGATAAATAAATAGAGATGTGTATTATAATTATGATAATATATAAAACAAAGAATGAGAGATAGCAAGGGGTGGTTTAAAGAAATAACACATTATTTGACCATTGGTCAATTTTTTAATGGTAGTTTTTTAATTTCAACCATTGATCTATGTATTTGCATAAAGGTTCATTGCTAAAGAATTGTGATAGTGTAAAGGATAGAGAAATTTTATTACAATTAATACATAATATAAATGATTATTTATTTTTCAATAAATTCACAATTTATCTTTTAGTTTGAAAAAGTTTGCAATTATTTTTTTATTAATTAAAAAAGTTGGATGTATGTTTGTTTATTCATTTTGTAGAGAAGGGACACATACATAAATATTGGCATCTCTCCGAACATAAATGTTGGTATCTCTTCCTCTATGTAACACTTTGAGTCCATTAATCAAGTGATTTTAACTTTTCCCACAATGAAATGTATGTGAGATTGCAACAACATGTTTGAGCTAAAAGTATGAAGAATGTTGACATCTATGTGACCTTTTTCCCACAAAGAAATGAATGTGAGATTGCAACAAGATGGGTGAGATAAGAGAATGTAGAATATTATCTATGTGACCTTGACAAAAGATAGGTGAGCTAAAAGAATGAAGAATGTAAATGTTTATATGACCTTGACAAAACTCTTGCAATTCTATAAATACAATTTAATCTATATCTACCACAATTGTTTGATGTAAGGAATATACTATAGTATTTTGAATGTCCATCAAGTAGAAACCAAGTGTTGTGATCTCCACAATTAAAGTACACATCATGATAGTGCAATGAGGAATTTGAAGAAAGGGGTGTTGCACTTATCTTGTTGGAGTATGTGAATTGTATCTATTGAAGGACTAAGACCTCCTTTGCCTCCTCTTGTTGAATAATACACTCAATTTATTTGTGGTTCCTTCATTGATGAATATTCCCAATGAGAGTGTTTGGTTATATGCCATTGGTGTTCATGGTCAAGAGAGATTGCAATTATCCCTTGATTTTACTTAATACATATTTTACATGATGTTTATAAGAGTATATACTTTTTGTTTGGTGTGTGATTGTTGCTAGTGTGAGCATCTCCTTGCACACTGGGAGTAGCTATTTTGATTTCACAAGGTTGGGTGGTGTGGAAACCACCATTGGGGATTAGAGGATTGTTGATGAAGAGAATAATTGATACTAATTTATTAGTGCTTCATTTACCTGTTCTAATATAATAGTAATTTATTTGTTATGAAGGACATTGGAGTCCTAAAAGTGTAATTGTAATTTTGACCTTTAGACCTCTTGTAATGAGATGGATTTTAAATGTTAATTTTAATGTGGATGACAAGGAAATTGATATCTTCTTTACATGTATCACCATTGTAGTTGACGTGATTGTACCATGTATATGCATTTATGTTTGATTATGTCAATGGTTAAATTAATATAGGAACATTTTTTTTGGACTTAAAATAAACATATAATGTATCTTGGAAAGATTTAGGATGATGTTGTCAACTTGTCATATGGTCATCATGTTTCTACGTGTTCATCTTTTGGGTGGTTGAGTCACTTCAAGCTATTTTGGGCCCTCTTGTAAAACCTTGTAAAAGTGAAATTGTCTCATAAATCTCTTACCTCATGTCTTTTTGTTTAGGGTAGTATGTAGGAGCATCATGAAGGTCTTAATACCTCTCCATTACTTCACACATGTCCACTAGTGGTGTCTAGTGCTCAGGGGAGATGAAACTTAGTAGTTCCAATATTTTAGAGTACATATGGTGTTGCAGGTTCTCTTGGGTGGTACCTAAGTGCTTGATACATCCTAGAGGTTAATCCATAACTCTAGATTTCCCATTTCCCAAGACTCTAATGATAAGATTGGACTAGAATCCCTAGAATGGAATATAATGCCCTAAATTGACTCTAATCCCTGAATTGGACACAAGCAACTAGGTTCTAGTGTCCCACCTACCACAAGTGTCTTTGATGTATGATGTAGATTTATGAGTGTTTTACTCCCATTCTTTAGAAAATGAGTACTTCTAAACTTTACATGGGAAAACTTTATAAATGGAAGTTTTTCCCCATGGCTTTATTAGTCTAGATAATGTTTTATCATTTTTTTAAATTTTCATTTAAAATTTATCATGGAATCTTTGAATTGGCTTGCATGTCTTCACCCAAGGATGTCTTGTTGTAATCTTAGGCTAGGGGAGATTACTATCCTAGTATTTTGAAGTATTATAAATGTTGAAACTATTTTTCAGTGAACAATAGGGTTTCATCAACATTCCTCAAAGGGAAGTGTGTGTTGTGGCATCAAATTATTCCACTTATGTATCATCACATTGTAATGGTGGCATCACAGTAGTGTTTTTTAGTATTATTATTAATTATATAAAAAATAATTATTTTGTGTTATCTTAGCTAATATCCCATGTCGTCCTTGGTAAGGCACTACATCTAGTATCAGATCATGTGTTGTAGCACTGGGATCAATGGTTCATGTTTTCTCGTGTGGTGCTTGGTACATGATTTCATAATTGGTTGGTGTTGTGAATCTATTATTTCACTCATTGCTTTGGTTCCTTGTTTGGCATTTTAGAGGGTTCAATGTGAATAAACTCAAATAGTGTGTGGTGGAGGAAGAGAGCCTCCTAGAACCTATTGCACCTATCAAGGAAGGGGAGATAACCTTGGTTTAGTGTCTTCTACTAAGATGGAGAATGATCACTCTTTGGTGTGTAACTTATCCTTTTGTGTGATCTATTGTTGGGTCTTCCAGGTTCCTGCATGTGTGTGTGTGTGTGTGTCTTATCACTAGCACATGTTGTTGAATAACTTGTCCTTATAATGATATGTTTGAGAAATGCTTGTTGTGAGGGTTCACTAGACCCTTGAGTTGTTGAGGAGTGCTTTCATAGGTGACATAGTTCTTGATGTATCAATTCTTTCTTAGTGTGTGGGGACCCTTGAGTGATCTAGGATGTGCATCATATTTGGTTAGTGTAATTGCAATTTTTTTCTTGAATGGGATGTTAATTTTTTGGCTCGTGATTGAGAAATGTGAATTTTTTTTTATGTGAGTGATTCATTTAATATTAAAAGTTAAATTTTTTCTTACATGTTTGATGTGTAGAAAGGTTTTGATGATGTGTTAATTTTTTCTTGAAGTGTATGGTGCATTTGGTTTTCTTTGATTGCATTGCCATATGTGTGGAAATTATTTGTTGGCACATGAAATAAAAGTAGAGTTGTTGTAATAGAGAATTTGGGTCAATGATTTATGTCCCCAAATTGTACTTCCTAATATTTTGTGAGAACCTAGTTGGTTAATTTCAGCATGTCAATTCAAAAGTTTGAATGATGGAAGTAGGTCCTATGCTTGGTGATTATGATAAATTTTTGGGTAAATAGATAATTTATTTGTAATTCCTACATGTTTGACTCTTTTCAGAAAATTATGCATGGTAGGGGTATGGTGTTGGTGTGGCCTAGGGCCTCATTGTGTTAGCATGTCTTGTGAGGTGTGTAGATTTATTTTGTTATAGACTATTGTAGAGATGCATGAGGTGAGTAAATGCACGTCACATCTGATTGGTGGCTTCTACATGACCAAATTTTGGTCATATATTGCATGAGGTGAGTGTGTAAATATATTTGTTATTGAGCTTAAATGTGTCTTAGCTCATCCTTATCCTATTAAATGGTGGTTGAGTTGTGATTATTGTGTCACTTTATTGTAATGGTAATTTTCCAAGAATTTGATGCTTGCATTGAGCTCAATACTTGTGTGGAAATTAAGTTCTTGTGAACATTATAAAAAACTCAATATGTATTCTCTTTTGTGGTGATATGATTGTATTGCATCAAAGTAGAAAGTTCTTGCAAGTTTGGATTTTGTTGCATGATTAAGTGAATTGGTGCATTATGTGTGTGATGTGTTGGAGTCGTAGAAGATTCACTTGTTTAAAGTGTTTGAGAATGTTCCTTAATGTATCTTGGATGTTTTATCCCAAGGTGTCATGCATCTCTTTAGTCCTTTAATGAGGCTAATATTAGTCATTCTATTCATGTAATAATATTATCCAAGTTTGATAGATTATTTTGGGCAATTGTTGAATCCCCTTATTGTTTTGATTAATTAAAAATAGGTTTTTGAAAGGAACCCAGAACCTTGTTACAAAGTAGGAGAAAGATAAAGCATAAAAGAGGTAGAAAACAACAGTGCTTGATCACCCACACATAGAACTGTTCCCAACCAAAACAAAAAGGTAACACAAGACAAAGGAAGCAACACTAGAAAACACAAAGATAACTAAATGTTTCTCATAAGTTCTTCAACATGAACCACCATCTGCTTCATATTGATCGCAATTTTTTTTATTTCTTCCAGCTCTTTTTCCTTAATATCAACCTGTTGGCCCTTGTTCTTTTTTCATGACCCTTCTTCTCCATCTAATCCTTATCACCCTCCTTGCCTTTAATCTATTCAAATTTGTTAATCAAGATGTTAATATGGTCAACAGCGGCCTTAAGGATCTGGAAGTTTTTCGTGGCAATCCTCTTCACAGTAACCTCCATCCTATCCACTCTATTGACTAGATTGTTCAGGTTAGTATCCAGACCCTTAGCATCTCTATTCCCTTCCAACTCCTTCACCTTCTTTTCCATTTCCAGAATTTTACTAAACATAGCCTCAATCGCTTCAGCCTTGTTAATAGCAACCATTAATTCTTTTATGTTTTCAGAGAGAGGCTTCTCGCCCATAGTATCCTTTTTTATCACATTGAGGTCAGTCTTCAAGTCACTAATCTCTTTCGCCATTTTGATAATGACCTCACAAAAACCCTTGATGTTGTCATTACCAATGTCACCATGACAGTCATTTTGATTTCCCATGTTGTTCTCCTGACCCTCATTCTGTATTCTTTGTGTGCTCAGGTTCTCCCCATGATCACCATCCAACATTTCATCTTCCTCCTTACCCTTTTTATTATCAATTTTTTCAACATCAGTATCCTCATCAAAAGAAATATAAATATTCCTTTTCACCTTGTTTATCCCCTTACGGGTCTTCTTTGTCCTTTGGGTTTGCTTACCCATACCCTTTCTCTTCTTGCTTTTTATGAATTTATCATCAAAAGAATCGTCCTCAGAGTCTAAAAGGTTAGAATCCATAGCAATCCCCTTGCTCTTTCCCTTGGTCTTCCCTTGTTGCTGAAATCCTCAGACTCACCTTCAGTTTCAGAGTAGAGATTGAACCCACTATTCTCACTTTCATTATCATTATCCCTAAAAAAAATTTCCTTTACTAATGGGTTTCTCAATACTTTTCCCCTTCAACAAATTATAAACTAAAACCATTAAACCCTGGTGGAGGGCATGGTATCTTTGAGAGTCTTTCTACACTTCTCTAATAGTGTGATCCATAGAGAAAGCAAGATAGTAAGGCAGACTGACCTTGTCACCATGACGGAAGTGATTAAACAACACAAAATGATGCCCATAAACCCTTGTGAATCTCCCATCCAGAGTAATGTAGTTGATGGTGGCAAACAACACAAACCTCCATGGCCTGCAAATACGCTTAGGGGAATGGTAGGGATTATCCACCTTCACCAATTTCCTTTTTTCTCCATCAATGACAGGAACCTATCCACAGCCTTGTCAGACACACTTCAATCTCTGTAAAATTTAATACCTTCTTTAACCATACTCGTAGCTTCACCAATGACATCTCTATCCACCTTCTTCATCTGGGTACCAACAAGAACCTTACCATTCTTCCAGTTTTTAATGAAATGATTAGTGACAGTAGGGTCTTTGCCGCAGAGCCTTTCCATAAAAACACTCAAGCCTCCCTCTTGAAGAATCTCCTAGACTTAATTGTTTTTCTTCGAGTCCG
Source organism: Cryptomeria japonica (assembly GCF_030272615.1). NCBI lineage: Eukaryota > Viridiplantae > Streptophyta > Pinopsida > Cupressales > Cupressaceae > Cryptomeria > Cryptomeria japonica. Next base: position 600,226,426 of record NC_081409.1, read on the forward strand.
AGCAAGAAGTTGGTTCAAACCTCTTTTTATTACCTCCCATATAACCCTTAGTTTCACAATTCTTCCTTATCTTAGCTTTGTTATTTTCTCTGTGATCTTTTTGAAGAAACCTAACAATTTTGTTGTTGTTATGAAGAACCACCCAAAATCCATGCAAAGTAAATATGATATGACTAATAAAAGCCACACAGTCATAGTGAACAATCATACAAAAATAAGGAAAAGACATTAGAAATTGTGATTAGCAAAGATACATTGCTTCATCTGGATATGGTCCAGTTCAATCATAGATTTTGCCTCACACTTGAGATTAATCTCACCATAAAGGACAATGATTTTGTCAGAACGACAAGCCAGGTTGGCAGCCCAGTCAACACACTTGTTGGCTTCTCTATATACATGTGTGAAAATACACATTTCAAAAGTTTCACTAATTGCCTTCGCAGTTTTGATGGCATTGTGTATAGTCCAAGAGGGAGGGAAAAAATTATTCAAGCAATTAATAATGTTAAAAGAATCGCCTTCAACCAAAACTTTAGTGCAATTGGAATCCTTAGCAAGAACCAACCCATGATAAGAAGCAATGGCCTCAGCAACATGGTTGGTTTGATTACCTATAGGAATACATTTGATAGCTCTGCATATTCCCCCTTCATCCCTTAAAACCACACCGCACCCTGCATTGCCAGGGTTACCCTTGGAAGCACCATCAAAGTTAATTTTCATCCATCCATGAGGGGGTCATTCCCATCTCACCTCTTCTCTAGGATTAGCATGTATGGTGTCACTCCCCTTTATTCTCCAATTCTTGAAAATGATGTTATCACCTTGATCTTTGGGGTTGGTTATTCCACCAATGATGTAGAGGTTCTCCACCATATGTCTTTTGATTTTATCAAAAATAATTTGAGCTTTTGAAGCCTTCTCTCTGAACACTCTATCATTTCTTTCTTTCCAGATTCCCCAACAAATATGAGGTAAAGGAAATCTCCATAACAAAGTAACTGAATTGTTCTTCAAAGGGTGGAACTAGGAATTAAAAACATCTTGGACAGCTTTAGGGAAGACCCATCTGACATTGAAGTTGTCCAGACATCTAGCCCAAATGTCAGCAGAGAAGGGACAATGGATAAACATGTGATTAATGGTTTCCTCATTCTGCATACAAAGATGACAAATACTAGGTAGACAAAAACCTCTAGTTTTGAGATTGTCAGTCATCAGGATCTTATTTTGAAGGACAGTCCAGAAAAAAATATTAATTTTGGGAATAAGTCCTTTCACCCAAGCCTTAGCCCAGCAAGAACTCTCCCGACTAGAATACTGTTGAATATAAAGAGAGGAGACAAAAAATTTACCATCAACAGTAAGTTTCCAGATAAGCTGGTCCTCGTCATCAACCACCACCATATAATTCATAATTTTATTCAGATGCTCAAGGGAAGGATCAACAAAGGATAAGTCCTTCCATTGGCCTAAATTCCAGTAGTCAGCCATAGTAGTACCAAATGTTTCCTTATACAATGATCCTAAAACTTGCCCCAATCAGGATTGTCACTAATGGGAGAGTCTAACAACCAAGTGTCTACCCAGAATTTAATGAAATTACCCTTCCCCACCTTCCATTTCACTCCTTTGACTATTATATCTCTAGCTCTAGTGACATTTTTCCAAATGTTGGAACCAATTGGAATATCTTCAGCCTTGAGGAAACTATGAAGGGTAGGGAGCTATCTTTTATACTTATTGTCCCATATCAATTTCCATTCTCCCTCGATATTATAACCTCTTCATATCTGCTTAGCCATGAGAAACTCATTCATATCTCTGATTCTTCTAAGACCAAGGCATCCTTTTCTTATAGGTTTGCACACCTTATCTCATGCAATCAAATACATTCTCTTCTTTTCCTCAACCCCAGTCCAAAGAAAGGTTCTTTGAATTTTTTCAATAGCCTCCACAAACTTAACAGGGACCTTTCCCGCTTGGCTGAGAAAAGAGCCTTTCCATCCAGCTAACTTCTTATGAAATTTATCCACAAGAGCATCCCAGAAGGTATCGGGAGGCACCTGACATAAAGGGAGCCCAAGATAGGTGGCAGGGAGATTCCCAATTTGGCTACCCAAAATGTTACTAATCTTTGTCTGTCTTCTCTCTAAAGTGTTTATGAAATAAACAAAACTTTTAGACCAGCTAATTAGTTGACCAGTAGCAATCCAATATCTGTCCAAAGCTTTCTTTAAGCTTCTAGAATCTTTCACAGAAGAATTCCCCATAATAATTGAGTCGTCCACAAATTGCTAATGAGAACAAACTTGGTCAGTAGATGAAGGTTTAAGCCCTCTAAACTCTCCCTTCTCAACTAGTTTTCCAATAAATCTGCCCAAGCATTCCGCTATGATTATGAAAAGAACAGGGGAGAGAGGGTCCCCCTATCTGAGACCCCTAAAGGACTTGAAAAAGGGAGAAGGGGACCCATTGACCAACACAGAAAAAGAAGCAGTGGAAACCAATTGCATAATTGGACTGATGCTTCTAGAACAAAATCCAAAGGTAGAAAGAACAGTCTTCATAAAGCCCCAGTCAACTCTATCATAGGCTTTAGATAAGTCAAGCTTAAAAAAGAAACCTTCTTTTTTAGCCCTAGAAAGAGAATGAATGTTCTCATGGACCATGATTATCGAGTCCAAAATTTGCCTCCCAGGGACAAAACCACTTTGTTGGGGAGATATGATAGAGGGGAGCAAAGTCAGAATTCTACAGGTCAAGACTTTAGAGATAATCTTGTACAAAGAATTGCAGAGGCTGATAGATCTAAAAGGATCCATGGAGTCACCTCCCATATTCTTGAGAATAAGAGCAATGAAAGTACCATTCAATTCTTTCAAAATTCTCCTAGCACCAAATAATTCTTTCACAGCACTAGAAACATCCCTTCCAACAATATGCCAATACATTTGAAAAAAGAACATAGGGAAACCGTCCGGGCTTGGGGCCTTATTACCTTCAAAAGAGTTGACAACTTTCAAAATCTCATCATTAGATGGGATAGCAGTAAGATAGGAGTTTTGATCAGCACCCAAGATAGAAGGGATACAGTCCATAAGGTCCCTTTGAGCTTGAAGGTCCAAGTTCTGATCCTTAGTCAAAAGATTGGAGAAGAACTCCAGGGTAGTCTTCCTCATAGAATCTTCATCATCAATAGTTCTGCCATTGACTTTAAGCTGAGAAATCCTGTTGATAGCCTTGTGTTTCAAAGTGGACATGCTAAAGTATTTGGTGTTTCTATCCCCCTCCTTCAGCCAAATATTTTTTGACTTCTGTTTCCAGAAAGTTTCTTCTTTGGCTATGATGTCATGATATTTCATAAGAATCTCATCTTCAGCCTCTCTAGAGACATTGTTGTAGCCATTATTCTAAATCTCATCTTGGATATCTTTCCAATCTAAGAGAATGGTGGCTTTGGAGACAAAAATGTTCCCAAAGGAGTCCTTATTCCATCTTTTAACATTGTCTTTCACAAACTTCAAGTTTTTGACCACCTTATACATAGTATTTCCTTCAACTCTAACCTGCCACCAATCCTTGATTTTTCTTTCAAGGTCTGGGTGTTTGGTCCACATTCTTTCAAATCTATAAGGGAAATTCCTTCTTCCCTTCTTGGGATCAACAGTAAAAGATATGGGATAATGATCCGACCCTAACCTGATATGAGAAGATGAAGAACAAAAGTAGGAATTAAACTAGTCATGAGAGATTAAAGCTCTATCAAGCCTGACCTAATTAAGTCTTCACCACTCCTTCTATTGGTCCAAGTGTATTTAACCCCTTGCAAGTCTAGATCATGGAGATCATGGTTAATAATTAACTCCATCAAGTCCAATCTGCTATCCAAATTGGTTTGGCTCCCTCCCTTCTTCTCATTTTCTCTCAGAGGGGTATTGAAATCCCCCATGATAATCTAGCTATCTTCTGCAAACTTACTTCTGAGCGAGGATAGGTTTCTCTAGAAAACACTTCTACCAGCTTTGGTGTTAGGGGCATGCACATTAGTCAAGACCCATGAAGTACCATATTTCAAATGCTTAAATCTAATACAAGCCAAGTTGTTATCTTGAATCAACACCTCTCCCTTAACATTATTATTATTCCAAAAAGTAGCTATACCCCTAGACGCCCCTTCAGAACTACCACCACTAACTCCCCCATTACTGAACATTTTTAGACATTCAACTTTCTCCCTAGACATTTTGGTTTCCTGAATCAAAATTATATCCAGGTTTTTGTCTCTACTCATACTTTTTATTAAATCTAGTTTATGAGGATTATTCAATCCTCGTATATTCCAGGAAATAATCTTCATGATTGTTTGGAAATACCTGGTTCAAAGATGGTTCTTTGAGTACCATCCGCTAGATTCTTGCTGGTTTCCATGGTCCTCTTCTTTGCATTTGAATATCTTCTAGGTGATGTGTGTTGAGCCCCCATATCCCCTAGTCCACTTCTAGTGTTTCTGGTAGTCAAATGGTTGTTATAATAATTACTATTATTTTTTGTTCTTGCCCTTTCTTTTGTCCTCCGATATTTCTTCCTCCTCCTGTTTTGTCTCACTCTTTCTCAAAGCCTTTTTTATGTCTTCTTCATTTCCCCATACTGGAACATTTTCCTCTGGGAAAGTTAGCTTGACTTGGGCCAGAGAAGCCAAAGATATCTCCGAGAGCTCTTTCTCTAGGATATTATCATGTTGAGCATCTTGAAACCAACTTACTCCATTTTCTGACCCAGAATAAATTTCTTCTTTGTTAGGAACATCTCCCTCCTCCTTATTGTCCTTGGTTTGAATGCCTCCCTTATCCATTCGACTACTTTCCCGCTTCTCACTCTCAACTATATTATGATCTGCCATGTCCTTTTGGTTATTTAGGTAGTTGCATTGTGAGTTCTTCTCTCCATCATTAGAGTCCCTTCCACTTTTCTCCTACTCATTTTCCTACTGGGAAATCTTATCTTGCACTCCGTCCACCATTTCATTTCCTGATTCCTTGGCTAATTTCTCCTCATTTCTTCCAATCTGGGACTATTTCTCCTGATCCAAACCATCAGAAGGAAAGGATTTCAAATATTTCTCTATATTATTATTTGGGTTCATTTCCACCTTTTTCCAAACCCTAGTTTGGGTTTGAGGTTTGGATTCTTTGTTTGGACATTTTTTAGCCCAGTTCCCAGCTCTCTTACAATGAAAATAGGTAAAGGGAATAGATTTGTAAACAATTTTTTGCATCCATTTGCCAAGTTTTGAATCTATCTCTATCTCCTCTAGCATATCCATATCAAGCCCAACCCCTACACGGATTCTGGCATAAATGAGTCTTCTTCTGGACGTCGGCACCGGGTCAATGGAGAGAAGCTCCCCGAAAGCATTAGATATCCCAACAAACACATGTTCCTCCCAATATTCCATTGGAAGACCTTGAAGATTTATCCAGATAGACACTTGGACCACAAACTCATCATCCAGACTCAAGTTAGGGTACCATTTCTAGATATACATTATATATTTACCTATTGTCTAGGTTCCATTGCAAAGGATTTGTCTTTTGTCTTCCTCACATGAGAAGGAAAAGGAGAGACAACCTTTATTCATAGCTACCACATCCACCTGGGCTTTCAGATTCCATTTTCTCTTAATGAATCCACGAACAACCTCAATGTTAGGTCTCGCCCTGATGAATTTGCCTATCAGGGTACTTTCCATCCGAGCAATATTATGATCTATAATTTGATCAGGAATGGAAATGGCGTACTTTCCCTGAGAAATATTTGAGATATTTTTGGTAGGAGGCAAAGTTGACTTACCTTTGGGTTTGATGCCAAATAGAGAAGACCATTTACTGATCTTCTCAGGCCTATCACTGTCCAAGGGTCGACGTGATCTGGGACCCCCACCTGGGTCCCCCATATCTAAAGGGGCATCAGGTTCCATATCATCTGATCCACCCCCCTCCAAAGGGTCAGAGAATCTACCTGCTACCTACTGTTATGATGCTGCCCCAGGTCTCCCACCCAAAAAAATTGAATTTTGGGTCTGTCGATTCCCCTTGTCCGCTCCGCTCCGCTCTGCTCCATCTCTTCTCTTGATTATGAATCCTTGTTTTTTGCAATCCCCATATTGTTATTTATAGATTGGTAGTTGAAATTTTTTATCCTTCCTATGAGTGGTCTTGTCACATAATTTTGAATCTTATTTAATTTTTTATCCTTGTCCATGCTTGAATAATTCTTGTTATTCTACACATTTATGCTTTATTATTGGAATTAATAATGTCTTCCTCCCTTGGCATTATTAATCTTTGTAGTTATTGGTCTATGTGTTTTGTATTTTTGGTCTTGTGATTTGTTCATTTTATTATCTATCACATAAATTTTTAATCCTTGATAAAATATGCATATGGTACTTCTTTCTATGAGTGACCTATTTTTGACATGTGTAATGCCTACCGAAATACCCTAGAGAAACTAACCATCTAATATACTGTAGATCAGGAAATTGGAAATCATCAAAACAAATAGCAATTAGGACAATCACAAAACCTAAAACTGCAATGAAAGCAATCCTAATCCAATCAATGAAGACATAAAGACAAGATATTCAAATTGAATGAAATTGAAGCAAACCGACGTAGATATCTCCTTCATGTGGCTCCATTGTTCTTCTTTCACCTTCAAATTTGATGTGGATCTCACCCACAAGTGCAAAATGCATGTGGAAAGCAAGTTGTTGAGAGATGAAATTCGCAGCATAAGGCTACTCAAAAATGTGATTGATTGATTTCTTGATTGAAGAAACTCATCCAATTTATAGACAAATTGGAGAGAGGACAAGATTAGGATGAAGAGATTTGAAAGGAAATTCAAATCAAGAATGACAAAATTATGACAAATGACAATTTTCTATGCAAGGAGTATGACAAATTATGCACAAATTATGGCAAGTTGCTATGCAAGATGTATGACAAAATTGAAGTGCCATTCCCATGAAATTAGGGGAAATATTAGAAAAATTAAAGAAAATAGGAGAAATAAAAATTAGGAATTAGGAGAAATTAGCAAATTAGAAAATTGAGGAAAAAGATGAAATAGAAATTAGGTGAATTAATTAATAGGTTTTCATCCATTAATTAATTCATGAAAAGAGACCTAGGACTAAATAAATAGATTTATTTAACCCACAAAGAAGAAGAAAAGGATTAAATGAACAAATCATAAAACCCTAGAAATAAGAGGACAAGGAATTAGGTCAAGACAACAAGAAATTAATGTAGGTTTGATCATGATTCTGATTGACAAAGGACCAATGTTGATAAATGATTGAGATTGGTTGACAAAAATGAATGACAAGGAGATCAAATTGATAGGCGCCAATTGACAAGGAACAATGACTAATCGATCCAAATTGACATGATTGAAAAGGACAAGGATCAATGACGAATCGATCACAAAATGACAAGATTGACAAGTTGATAAGAGATTGACAAGATCGACCAAAATCATGACTAAAGACTGCTATCGACAAGACCTAATTCAAAAGCGAGAAAAATGAGGAATGCAAAAGAAGGACTCGATGCTCACAAATGATAAAGACCAAGTGCACAACATAGAAGAAATGTTAATGTGACACAAGAACCCTAAAATAAGGTAATGCGCAAATGTTAAAGTATGACTCCACAAGCGTTGACCATTTTTAGACGTCTACATTTTGCCCCTCTTTGAGACAATGCGATTCTAAGCGTTGTTTCAAAGAACAATAATGAAAATGCCCCAGATATTAACAATGACATATGCATGCCCCCTCGAGGAATTGGCCGAAAAAATCTAGAAAAGAGGCCAAGTGATCGATAAGAATGACAGAAGATGATAGGTTTGAATGGATCAAAAATCGAAGGTCGGATGCACAAAGGACAAGTAGTGGAAGGTGTAAAAGACCGCGACCAGACTGACGAAATAAATGTTAGTAAGAAGAAATTAGACAGAGGATAGTTAGAGATGAAGGAAAACTTTCTTTCACAAATGCACATAAGTAGGTGAGAACCCTTATTTATTGTAGCAAAGCGGATGCAGAGCATCATGGCATTGAAGGCCAGAGCTGGAACACAACCCCTTTTGCAAAAGATAGACACATCGCTCACAAGGAATGAGTGAAGCATCCTAGGGTGCATACATCAAGGGTCAAGGTCTATGCGGCGTTCACAAAGTGAACGTACTTATCACAGACACCCAATGATATAGTTGCCCCAGTTTGTGACAAACATCCCACAAACAACAAACACAACAATAAAAAAAAAGGAATGGGACTATGAACCATCCCGGTCACTCTAAATCACTCAGTGACATCATCGAGCAACATAGGAACATGATCGAAGCCAAAGATAAATTAGTAAAAAGATAAGACACACAAATTCAACCAAGTCAAACAAACAGTTTGATCGTCATTGTCAAAAGTGGAAAACAAGAATGATCATGCTGTTTGGTTTTAGGGAATGCGGTACCCCGTCGAAGACAGGACACAGTCTGGTTTCGAGTATACCACACCCTGTATAAGACCCATGATAATGTTGACAAGGACCAATGATAATGTTGATGCTATTTTGATTGATGTGACAACTATGATCAGGTTAAATGCTTGCTTGGTCAAACAGTTCATCTGTTAATGCGTGATTTCATTAAATCACAATGTTTGATTGAGTGTCATTGGATGTATGCTCAGTGATCTGTCTATGCACAAAGGGGACCATTTATTGACAAAATGCAAAATGCCAAAGAAATTGTTTTTGGGTTTTGATGTTTTTCACTTTGTAGGAATTTTCGAGTTTTTTACAATTTTTTTTGTTTTCGTTTTTCAGGACTGTATTTGACTTTTTAGGGATTTTTTCAGGACATTATTTGAATTTTTTTTTTGAGTTATTTCGGGACATTATTTAGAATTTTAGAGATTTTTTTCAGGACGTTTTATGATTTTTAGGGATTATTTCAGGACATTTTTCAAATTTTTATGATTTTGCCCCCAGTGTCTAGCAAGGCAAGGAATATGACAGGTGAATAAATAGGCTTTCTGAAATGTTGGTGGATAGAGGGAAGACAAAGGCCTTTTATCATGGAGACAATACAGATGCAATTTTCAAGGGCTATTGCGTGATGGGACAAGAGATTGGATATGACAATGTAAAGCAGTGACATGGCATGATGGACATGTCAAGAGGTTTTTGAAACCATGTTTAAATTTTGCATCCTTATGTCAGATCAAGATCAAGGAATGAAAAAGAGTGTATGGATAGTGATAAGATATGTATAGGATAAGCAAGACCAAGAATGGGTAAGGGACATGGACTAAAGGTCAGGATTGGCTAAGGGATAGTGGTAGAAAGTTGCAATAAGACAGGGAATATGGATGAAAGGTTGTAATAAGCAAATGGATAAAGACCAAAAGCTATGAGAGGCTAAAAGCTGCAAACAAGATGCATGATGCTCATGAAGATCCTCAGCCTTGTCAAGATCAAAGGTGGAAAGGGAAACTAGACATGAGGGACAACAGGATATGAAGGGGTAATGACATGGTATGATAGGATAATGAAGGGCAATAGGATATGAAGGAGGAAACCTGCCCCCAAGTGTGGTGTGCAAGAAGTTCATAGATTACGCATGACACCTGTTTGCCAGGTTTTCATCATGGTACTTGCCCAAGGCGCCTGTTTACCAGGTTTTCACCAGTGGATGAATTATTTTTGCTTTACTTTTTTCTTTTGTCTTTTTTTTTTTTCAATTGTTCACTTTTTTTGATTTTTTTTTTTTGTATTTTGACTTTTTCAATAGAAGATGGACACATTATAGGGGATGGAAGAAGGATTCAAGCGTCTTTTTGTTTGGATAGTAGCCTTGAAAAAAATGGACCATGACCTTTAAAAGTATGCTCAAAGACGTTGGTAGGATAAGGACATGGAAAAAGAGATGAAATTAAGGCATGGATTTATGCAAAGGATGGGATCAAAGGGATCAAAGGATGGAAAATATGCATTGGATAATGGATAGGGTATTGGAAGAACTGGGCTTCAGTGGATGGAAATGTTGGCAAGATCATCATTGGAACACACCTTGAGGGGTGATGGACTGATGGAGGAAGAGTGGGTTTTGGATATGGAGATTTTGATGAAGGAATAGCTAGGGATTTGCGGACATAAGGGCCCAAAACAGATGAAGAAGGTGATGGAGGAACAAATTTGAGAGGGTTGGATGGAGGAATAGCAACTTTGGATGCCAAGTTGGATTTTTCTTTTTGTGCTTCAAGAAGTTGCTTAGGGATCCACATGGTTTTTGATTTTTCATGCTTTTGTGGTTCCTTGGAGTGCATTGCCAACACAAGGGATTTAGGAACCCATATAGATTTTAACTTTTTTTTTTGAGCAATGGGCCTTTGTAACCTTTTGGATTTTTCCTTTTCTTTATAGATCAAATTTTTCTTTGTTTTGACATGTTGATTATATTGGACATGTTGATCCTTGAATACATATGGATTGCTAGACTTATGACGTTTATACTTGGCATCCAAATTGCTTGGAGGGGGAAAGGAATGCATGGATGGATGTGAATGAAATGGACTTCTTTTGGATTGATGAAATTTACTCAAGGATGTGTGCCTTTGCTGACCTTGCATAGAGGAGGAAGGGATATAAGGACCTAAGATGGATGGAAAGTATGATGGGGAAGGTGTATGTTTATCTTAGGTGGGGAAGGACCTAAGATAAATATGGTCACACATCTAACCAATATAGGAAAACGTCTGCTAGCAATTATCAGAAGAAAAATTCAAAGGGTTTTGTAAAAATTGCAATAGATATGGACATAATACCAAGAAGTGTTGGTTTAAGCAAAAGAACTATATGTGGTCTGCACACCAAGCAAATACTAGAAGCTACCGAACTCACACATATCCTAATCGACAATATGCTGCAGTACCATGGGATTACAATACAAGGATATGGTGTGAATGTTGTGGAAGATATGGACATATAAGTGCCAACTGCTTTATAAGGTTTGGAATGAACAACCGAAGATCATGGAGAAATCCTGGTACGACATGTTTTCATTGTCACAAAGTTGGACACTTGGCTAGAGATTCCAGAGATCAACCTAGAGGAGACACTAAGGAAATAAAAGACAAATTACAGATGATTTGGAAAAAGAAGGAAATTATGTCAAATGAAGAAATCACCTTATCTACCAAGTTAGGTGCACCTATTCCAAATTAATCGGTAAAGGTATGAAGGGACTGCATTCTCTCAAGGTTAAATCTTAATAGTTCCTATTTTATCATGTACTTAATTCAAAATTTGCATAACTAAAGATGCATTAGGAAATTTGAAATTTTATCAAGTCTTTTGGAAGCCTATCTAGTCGGTAAATATAGGAAGTTTGGCTACTTGGTAAAATCATAAAAAGGAAGTGGTACTGAGTGCATTTAATGTTTTTTTGATCTAACTGCATGGAGCCCGATAAGGTATATTGTGTACTTAAAGCTTTTGCGCGGTCATTTTACACTTACCAAGTTTTCAAGAAAGTAGAGCAAAGTGATTCAAAGGCAATCAAACTTCATCCGAAGCGAAATTCAAGGTATTTACATCAATCACAATGCATTATCAAGCTAGTTTACTAATCATATCAGTTGTGAATATCTATTTTACATTTGTTAAGTGGGAAGCGTCCGCCGTTTAAAATTTTTCAAACCCTAAGGGTCTTTTGTTAAGTATTTATTCAAAATCTGCAATGGCACCGAAGATCTAGAAGCCCGTTGTTGTTGAGAACATTGAAAAGCCCTCACTGAAATACTCTCTAACTCCCAAAGTAGCATCTGAACCGGATGATAAAACTACATTTTCACTCATTCCGGATAAGGTTTTACTAGTTGAGGATGTCAGATTCTTCACTAAGTGTCGTGTTGAGGAACTAGGTCATGTTGAGATCAAGGACACATATGATGAATTGTGTACCGATGGAAAATTGGACAGCAAGCATGAACACATTAAAATCAAGGGATTGACCGAAGCCCTAACCTATCCCTGTGTATTCAAACCCCAATGGGTTAAGTTTGTTCTGAGCAGAGTTCATGATGATTTCATGTGGTTAGAAGAGCAACCATTCAAAATCACCAAGAAAATCATTTATTTGATCACCAGTTACCCTATTTTTGATCATGCTCGAGCTCAGGAAATGATATCACAAAAGGAATTGATCACTTTAACTAGAGTTGAATCTAATTGCAGAGGACTAAAACTGAACAATGTCACAGATGCAGAGCTGAAGTTTTCCATTAGAGTAATAGGTTATTGTTTCTTTCAATCAGCAAGGGAAAACAATGTACCCTGTGCAACAGTCGATTTAGCATATAAATTGTGAAGAAAGGAATGAAAATTGATCTTTGTGAAGTATTGTTGAAAAACCTGTTTGAGAATCTAAACACCATAAGGAAGCCGAAGAAGAACAACTCGGCTAACACACTGAATTTTGGATCACTGTTAGTATGCATGTTTTTCTATTTTGAGAAATTCTTTCCATCAGTCGGTAATGTAGTTTGGGAGCTACGCCGACCAATCACCCATCAAATCAATGACTTCATCAAACGGCAAGGTGATAACTTTAATGATATTATGGATGATTACTTTAGCAAGTTTCAAGAAAAGATGCATAACAGGTATAGAATTCCACCCCAGTTAGTAGAGAAATACAAGGGTGACATATGCTTTGAAGTGGACACCGACTATTGCTATGTTAATGTTGTGGAATCGAGAACTCAATCTTTGCCACCTATGGGTTATGAGATTTATTTTGACATCACACAACAACAGATAGATGCTTTTCTTACATTACCAAGGCATGCTACCGAGCTGAGATACGGTACATATGAAGAAGTTAAAGAGAAAGTTAAGATGAGCATTGTAGTACCAAAGGCTACAAGGAAAGCAACAAAAATGATCAAGGCATTAATGGAGAAATTTGGTGAAGGTTCTTCCTCCACACTTGTCAAGGGCACTCTAGTCATCACCAAGGAGGAATCTAAAGCCCAAGAGGCAGCTATTACATTGAGCACCGAGTTGCCTAAAAGGAAAGTTTTGAAAAGGAAGAAATAGGATACATCAAAGGTATCACCGACTCCTTCAGTAAAGCACCCAAACACAAGATCATATGTAGCATCACCGAGTAAGAAACCAAAGAATGTTGCCACACCAAAGGTAACAAAAACTTATAAGAAATCTACTCGGAGACTCATTTTGACTAAAGAGTCCAGTGACACTGAATCTAAAGATGCAAGTAAATTCCAGATTGTTAAGAGCAAAAAGGAAGAAGTACATAGTGTTGATAACTTTTGTGCTAATCTGAAACAATATGGTGGATTTGGAGCATTTAGATATGTAAAATATGACTCCAGATCTGATGCAGAAAAGAGACAAATTGAAGAAGCTGTCATTTGCACACTTCTGAAATTCTGATTGGTCCCATTGGAAGTAACTAATTCTTTCCAAAAGAATTGTATTTGCATATTGATAATAGGTGGAAATATGCCATGGACTCGGAAAAGAAGATGAGAGAAAGAGGTCTGGTACATCTCTTTCCAGACATGCCGGTAGATGAAATAAGTGAACATCTGAAAAACTACCACTCAAACTTTCTAGTCAAGCAAAGAGCCTTGAAATTGATGAATGGCTTTTATTTGGATGTAGAGAATGAGACCAAGGAAAAATGGTAGGAAATCTTTCGAATCAAGAATGATGGTGAGCAAGTTGAAGTTGAAATAGTTGATGTCACCGAGCAAGATCTTGATATTGCCGAGCAAGACCCTGCCGACACTATACAAATTGATGAGGATATCATGGACACCGAGGCACAAGAACAGGAAATGATAGAAGGGAATGCATATGCCAAACTAGTATCTAGTGAGTCAGTTTTGGAATAAGTTCAACCCTATCCTCCAGTCACTCAGCCTGTTTCAACTGAGGCCCCTCGGGATACTGAACAAGGAACATAGGGTCACAAGTCTATAGAAGGAGAAGCTACTTCTCAAGCCACCGAGGAATAGACTTCTCAAGCTCCTTCTAGCATTGAAAATGTTACAACTGAGACCCCGAACAAGGATTCACTGAAGGCTACATCAGAGGTTCAAGAAATTGACAACAATATTGCCTCTACCGAGCAACCTACCGAGGGTCAACAAGCCTCCCAAGCCATTGTATTAGTTCAACTGGTGAAAACTAAAGAAAATAAAATGAAAAAGCATAGTTTCAAATTAGATTTGTCAAAACCAATAGTGTTTCCAAATGTAGACATATCCAAATTAAAAGGGCAAGCACTCATTGAATTCAATGAGCTATGCAAAGCCAAAGCAGAATAGGCAAAACAAATGGCTATTCAAAAGAAAAACAAAGTACTTCAGAAGGTGAAAGCACTATTAATAGATATGCTACGTGAAGCTACAGTGTCAAAAGATGCAGCCATCCATATTCAACTAGATGAACTCCTCAATCAGATCGAGACATTTGGAGTAGACGCATCTGAATATTTGAGCAAGTTAAAGGACAAAGAGCTCACTGCTAAAATGATTGAAGAGGTACAGAAAGCCATTGCTATTGGCAAAGTAAAACTTGTCAAATTTATTGCTGAGTTGTCCCCTCAGCTCAAGCATATTCTTTATTTATTTCAGAAACTCTGTACATTCTCTTTATTCATTAAAGATATCAAAAATAAAGTAGAAGTGATTGAGAAAGAGATCACCGATCTCTCAAATAAGTTGACGGGTGAGTTCACAATGTTGGTTCCCACTTTTTGACCAACTTTGACACTTAGATGAATATTTTGAAAAAAAACCTTCACTTTCGACATCTATAAATTTTAAACCATTAAGAATTTGAAGATGATATAAACTAGTGATTTTTAGCATCTTGTTTGTAGATTCTAAATATGTTTTTTTTCAAATTTGTTTGAATTAAATTTTATTGATTTTTCCATCTCCCTCAAAAAGTAGTTTTTAATAGCAAACAATATTTTTTAAGAGTGATGTGTATCCCGAAATGCATAATTTTTTTTTATAAATGATAAAAACTTAATTCTTTTGAATTTTGGTTTGTAACATCAATACCTAGGGCATGAAGTTGGTTTGATATTGATATGTTGAATATTTTTCATTTTATTAAGTTTTGAAGTTCGACTAATTATAATTCAGATATAGGTGTACGTTTGAACACATAACTTGTTCTATATATATCAAAATTCAATTTTCTTTTTTTTTTAGAAAGAAAACACCAATACCTAGTGCATAGATATTTTTTAGAATTTTTTTGAATTAGTTTACTATTTTTCCCAATGCATTGAACAAAGAAGTTCATGTTCAGTGAAAAACCTACATTCATAAGAAATAAAATAAATATATATTAATGAAATTAAATATATTAAAAGTTATACTATTTGGAAAGCTTATAATAAGGACTAAATACCTAAAAAAAAAACTTTTAAATGAATTAATTTGACCCCCCAAAAGCTAATGTAAAATTGGTTTTTTATCAGCATTTGATAGATGCAAAGGAGACTCCATCGCAAGTATGATTTAGAAGTAGAGAGGTTCTTTCCAAGAAATTTTGATCTAAGAGCCTTTGATTTAACTCTCTTCAATTAATTACTTCAAATGGGACCTCTTAAAGCTTAAATTATTATATTTTCTAAAAAATGTACAATTTCAGCAAAAATCAGGACGTACCAAAAAGTGGGAACCAGCTTTGTGAGTTCACCCTGACCACTAAGCCAAACTCTATTCAAAATTTCTATACTAAGCTACACAAGATCATGGCTCAACAATTGGAACTTAGGAATGAAGAGCACAAAATAAGGATGGACATTATGACTCTTCAAACCTTATTCAGTCCACACTTGTCCTCCATCCAAGAGTAGATCAACAAGGCCACCTCCCTATCCACTCAACAAGAGGGAAGCACTTTAGATGGACTAATTTCACTGTTAGCTGACATTACAGCTCGGAATTTACTCATGGATAGTGTCAAGGATGCCCTCTCTGCCGCTCTCACTGATGCAAGGACAAAGTACAAATCCATTTTTGACCAGTTGCCTCCACTGAATGGTAACTAAGTTTTGATGTTTGTCAAAAAGGGGGAGTATAGTATCAAAGTATCAAAGGGGGAGTGTAGTATACAGGGGGAGTATACTGAGCAGAACAGAGTATCCAAATGCACAGCTGATTTTGACAAGGGGAGCAGTGAACCGAGCAGTGACAACCGAGCAGTTAACACAGAACATTGATCACCGAGCATGCATAATCAGAGTTATGAACAATATATTGATAAGGGGAGTATATATAAATATACTATTTCATTGACAAATGCATATGTTGTTTGTTTAGTCAAATTTTGTAAGTATATAGATTTTTGAGTTATGACTTTGAAAGAAGTTTTGTCAAACATCTCAACTAATGTCAAAAGGGGAGATTGTTACTACTTACTAAGTTGCCGTTAGTTTTATGTCCAAAGTCATTCTATATACTCTAGTCTGTTACTACTACCAAAATATTGAGTCCGTAAGCATAGAGCAGTCGGTTATAGAAGAAAGTAGTCACAGAGCCTAGTGTAGACACCTAAAATTGTCATGTCTAATTAAATAAATATTTTATTTATTTAATTACTTTAGCCTAATTCTTCTGTTAATTAAATAAATCTTTATTTATTTAATTAATTCATTTATCCTCTTCTAGCCTTATTTCTCATTTAAATAAATACATTTATTTATTTAAATTATCCCTTTTTCCTAAATTAAATAAATATCTTATTTATTTAATTGATCCCTATTCCTCTATTAATTAAATGAATCTTTATTTATTTAATTAATTCATTAACCTTTTCTACCTATGACACATGTCATTCATCTCTTAATTCCTACACTACCTACCCTTTCATTATTTTATTATTTCTTTTACCTACCCTCTAATCATAGCTGACCTCTTCTTACACCTCTCAATCTTATCCCTCCATTTCATATGGTGTCTTCTATATAAGGAGATGCATCCTTCATTATCAAACCCTGACTATGCATTCTGGCTAATCAATTTATGCACTTGACTACACTACGCTTTTCATACGAGATCCTACTTGCAACCACATTCCGTTCTTTGTTGAGCTCTTGTGCACATAATCCTTCTAGTTGTTGAGGCAAAATCCTTCTAGTTGTTGAGGCAGGAGGTTAGACCTCTGGTAGCGGCCCACACACATACGGTTCTTAGTAGAGATACAAAGTTCGTCATAAGGAGTTTTTGTGGGGACTGATGCTTTGCTGTCTCGAGAAGTGAGTGCCAAGGGTGGAGCCAGTGGGGTCAAGCATCTAAGTATCCACTCTGAATAGCATAGCCTTGGGGGTAAACCCCATGTGGGATCAACAACTATTGTCTTGGCCAGCCATAAGAATTGTGCTTGACTTATTTTAAACATTCAAACATTCAAGACCAAAACATCAAAACATTGTGTCTTTTGTGTCTTCAAGTGTATGTAAAACAATTTTACACCAGACATAACACTTTCTTTGAGTCATTTTTTTGAGTCTAGACACTTCCAAACATTGAGTCCTCATCAACACTGTGTCCTCTTGTCACGAAAAACAATCAAACAGTTAGATTTGGTCAAAACAAAACAACTTCATAGATTGGAAAAATTGCACAAATTTTGCAGAAACGCGTCTGTGTCTGACATAATAGCATCTATGTCATATAACCACGTCTGTGAAGGGCAGAAACACGTCTGTGTTCTCAAAATCAACATTGCATTTACAAAATCTCAGAAACGCATCTGTGTTAAACAGAACCACGTCTGTGTCAGGAAATCGCGTCTGTGCAGTATACAGGTGCGTCTATGTTCAAAATTAAAAAACTTTTATAGTCCAGCAAACAAACACAGTCAGTTTCAGAATTCTTGAGCTTCCTAAGTTATTTCTCTAGGGTTTTCATCTAGCATTCAACCTATCTTTGGGTCTCACAAAGTCCATCATTGCTTTACACCTTACATTACATTCACATTTGTCTAAACTTGAGTCAAAAGGTCACTTTCTTGTCCTCATCATACTTTGTCAACACACTACATACAACAACATTTTGCTAAGTGGTCCCTCATCAAGGTCTATCACCTTTGGGTCTCATTTGGTCTTACTTAGAGTCAAGGTCAACTTACCTCATCAAGAGAAACTATCCTCTTTTTGGAAGTCACACCTACTCTACTACATACATACTTGGTCTTACACTTTGGACATTGCAAGTAAACCTCATATTCATTTACATTCCATTCAACTCTTGGTCTTCCATAATCTTTCCATTTTCATCTAGTCTCATACATCTTGGTCAATACCTAGTTCATTGTTGAAACCCGTTCCCAAAAATCTAGGAGAAAAACTAAAGAGGCTCAAGAGTCCGCGAACATGAGTTCCTATGAGTATGACAATGATATCTTTTTCAATTCTAATCATACTACATTACCTGACATGGATGCTTATAGAAACGTTCCAAATGTTGAGCACATGGATAGTACAAACAACAATGATACACACAATGACAATATGGACAACTTTTTTGTACATTCAGCAGAAGTGGAAGACACTATTATGAATCCTCATTTTAATCGATTGGTTGAGGAAATAATGAGGAGAGATAGACAATACTTTCTACAAGTGATGGCACAAAGTGGAACCAAGATCCCTCATGATTTTGACATGTCTCAAATAATGGAAAATCAACCTTTGCAACAAACTCACTCCAACATGGATCAAAGGCTGCCTAATAGTGGAGGCAATAGAGGACCACATATGGTGCCTGAATCACCATCATCTTTGTTTCAAAAACCAGAGGTCCCACATACACATGGTCAAACATATGATACTCACCTTCACAGACCATTATGGAAGTCTTATGTAGAAAAATATGCTCAATCACATACCAATGCTAAGGATCAACCACCAAAGCAATTGGATATTCAAAGGCATGCTCAATATTTGGACACAAGGAAACCCTGTGTCAAATTTGGGGGCAACACATTAGAACATGACATGCCTATAGAGTATGGTATACATGGACAAAGTAGATATTCCATTCCTCACCATGACTCTATACCAAGTGGTCCATATATGCAGCATCATTATAGACCTCCTCCATATGAACATGTGTATGATCAATATCATCCATATATGCAACACGCTCCTCCTCCAATTGGTGCCTCAAGTATGGGGTATGGTCCAAGAAGTCGATCTCCACCTAAGAGCAATTTGGAACAACAAATTAGGGACTTACAAAAGAAAATGGAGGACATAAATACACCAAAGCCAACATACACAATGAGAGACATATGTCCTTATCCATTTGACAAGAGAATTCCAATGCCTCCATTTCCTACACACTTTGTGATGCCTAAGTTTGATAAGTATAGAGGCAAAGGGGATCCTAAGGCACACATAAGATAGTTTTTCATATCCTGCATTGACGTAGCAGTAGAAGAGACATATTTGATGAGATTATTCCCACAAAGCTTAGGTGATCAAGCTATGGAATGGTTCTCCCAACTCCCACCTAGAATTAAGTCATGGGGTGACTTAGCAGAGGCATTTATTCAACATTTCTCCTACAACATAGAGACAGACATATCAATCACTACTTTGTGCAACACCAAGCAAAAAGATGGAGAGTCTTTTTCATTATTTTTACAAAGATGGAGAAATCTAGCTAGCAGATGCTCTTGTGAAATTCCACAAAAACAAATGGTAGAGATGTTCACCCTGAATGTTAAGAAAGACATTGGATATGATCTAAGGAAAGCTTGTTTGTCCACCTTCAAGGACGTCATTGAAAAAGGCTTAGCGACAAAAAAGGTCCTAATTGAACAAAGAGTCATTAAGATATTCAAGGAAAACAAAGATGACTTTAAAGGAAAAGATAAGCCAAGATTTTGGAATAAAAACAAGAACATAGTCAATGATGGTGTTGTTGATGCCAATACAGTGCGACCCAAAATCATTTTTTTGGGATCAAGCTCTACAAACAATCAAGTGAATACTCAAACAACTTCTAGATCACGAAGGAAGTACACTCCATTGGGAGAACCACTTGAGTCAGTTTTCAAAAAGTTAGTGGCAAATAGGATAATCACAATTCTAGATTTGCCTCCATATGAACCAAAGGTTAAACCAAATTGGTGGAATGATGATGAGTATTGTGAATTTCATAAGAGAAAGGGTCATAAAATAGGAAATTGTCATCGACTGAAAAATATCATACAAGATCTCATTGATAGAGGTGACATTGAGATTGAAGGACACTCATCCAATCAAGAACATGAGATGTTTAAAGAACCATTCCCAAAACATGACAAGGGAAGAGCTAAAGCCACAGATGAGCAAACCAACTATACCAAAGCATCCTATAACTATAATTCAACTATCAATCACATTTCGATGGAGAATTATGTCTCTACCATTATCATTAAGGAGAAAACACCTGAAAATTCTACCCAAAGACCCAAGATTGTCCTAAAAGGCATTGGATCTTCTTCTGAACCTACCTTTGAATGTAATGTCACAACCCGTCGAGGTAAATTCACTTTGCAAGGTGCTCCAGCTAAAAACACTACTTCCTCATCAACCAAGCTTGAATATGACCTTGTAGAACAGTTAGGGAAGACACTTGTGCTCATCTCCATCGTTGAGCTCTTACGCATATCCCTCGCTCATAAAGCTATTCTTGACAAAATCTTGAGAGATATTGTCATTCCTACTGATCTGAATGTGGACTAGTTTCAAGCCATGGTGGGATACCTTTCCATTCCACACTCTCTTACATTCACAGAAGCTGATGACGCCTCCATAAGTCAGCCACATAATGCACCACTACACATTGAAGCCTTCATACACAAACATAGAATCAAATGAGTCCTGATAGATGGAGGAGAAGGTCTAAACATTTGTACATTGAGCACTATTAAACAATTGGGATATTTCGACAAAGCTATGAATTCTACAAACAAAATTACCATCAAAGCATATGATGATGAAGAGCATTCATCCAAGGGCACAATCACCTTGCCTCTTAGAGTTGGGCCAGTTACGAAGGATGTGGTTTGTCAAGTCCTAGACCTGGATCTCACATACAATATATTACTCGAATGTCCTTGGATTCATGAAATGAGGGTGGTCCCATCTACATATCACCAATGCATTAAGTTTCCTCACAATGGAGTTGAAATAATAGTTAATGGTAATCCTAATCCATTCATATATTGCAATAACTTGAGATCAAAAACTGAGACCATCATTCCCAGTAATCGCGAAGCTGTTCCTTCTTCTGCATACATTGATCCTGAGTCATTAAAACCTTTGACATCAAAACAAGGTGAGCTTAAAGGCAAATTTCAAGACAAGGGCATCGGTGAATACACTTTGAATCAGACCATGTGCTTACAACAAGTCATGAGTTCACCAAAAGAATATGGAAGACCACATCCTAATAAACAGGTATCTATCATTATACTCAAATGGGACCCTACTATCTTTCAAGGATGGGGTGAACTAGAAGAGGAAGACTTATACAAAATGCTTTGCAAAGACCTTGAAAATGATACACAAAATCACATTAGTATACCATGTGAAAAGTATGGCAAAGGTTTCAAGATCCTACAAAAATTTGGGTATGACGGCAAAAGTCCTCTTGGGTTAAGAAAGGAAGGCATCATTGAACCTTTACAACCTGAATTGACATTCAAAAAGGAATGCTCGAAGGGACTTGGTTTCATGACTTCCAAGGTCCACACTCAAAGGACATAAGAAGCATTACAAATCAAAGCTGCCAAAATTCAACAAGAGAATTGGTATTCCATAGACTCCAACGAATGGGAATGGGATTCAGACAAATCCTCCAGTGACTATGAGCTCACCGAGACATTCAAAGAGCCAAATGAACCCACAGAAGAAGAGGAATTTTATGAAAAATTCAAAGTTGGTCAAGAAACAACCCCTGAGGATTCCACACAATCCTTGTCTCTAGGTTCTAGGTTGAAATCACATAGAATGAGAACACCTGTCCCAGAATGCACTACTAGTGATGATAATTTGGATTCATTCACGATCGAGATTGATGAGGAGAGGCCAATGATGACCTCGATAACTACCTCGACATACCTGAATATAACTGCATCTTCACTCTTAGCCCCGCTAACTTTGAAGGCATTAAAGGCCTTCATCTTGTCCACCACCAACTTATTGACTGGGATCATGAAGGACCTGCACAGTTTGACACATTCCAAAATGATGAAGCTTTTATTGACTATCTTGGCATACGAGATGATCTTCCCCCTAGGGACCTTAAAGTGGGATACACTATAGAACTCAATAGCGTGGCATATTTTGGTGAGGGTGTTGGGCCTTCTAGTCGCAAAAATATAAAAATAAAAACAAACCAAGGGTCTTATAGCGAAAACCACACTGTGGCATTGTCTGACCCCAAAAAAGTAAAAAGAAAGGGCGTGTCTAAGGGCGAAAACCTCTTTGAGGCACCTGAAGATGGAAGGCTCGACATTCTCCCAGCATCATATGAAGAAAATTCATCCATGTTGGTAGAAGAGACTATCAAAACAAACATTGGTACGGAAGAAGTTCCACACAACATATTCTTGGCTTAATCTTTGACAGAGTCAGAAAGGTCAAAATTCATAAGTTTCTTCACAGAATGGCAAATCAACTTTGCATGGTCATACATTGATATGCCTGGATTGGATCCAGATTTGGTAATGCATCATTTGATAGTTAAATCGGGGGCAAAACTAGTGAAACAAAAATTAAGAAAGATGCATCCTCAAGTTGCATTACTAGTCAAAGCAGAACTTGAAAAATTATTGGATGTCGGATTCATACGCCCAATTGATTATTCTGAATGGATCTCCAACTTAGTACCTATCAGTAAACTAGATCACAACATCAGAATATGTACAGATTTTAGAGACATCAACAAAGCTTGTCCTAAGGATGACTTCCCATTGCCAAACATAGATTTGATTGTAGATCTCACAGCAGGTCATGAAATGTTATCGTTGATGGATGGATTCTTTGGTTATAATCAAATAAAGATCATGTCCGAAGATCAACACAAATAAACATTCACTTGTCCTTGGGGAAACTTTTGCTAGAATGTCATTCCTTTCAGGCTAAAAAATGCAGGCGCTACATATCAAAGAGCCATGACTACTATCTTTCATGATCTCATGCACGTTACTGTGGAAGATTATGTGGATGACCTCTTGGGCAAATCAATAGAT
This sequence comes from Cryptomeria japonica, assembly GCF_030272615.1. NCBI lineage: Eukaryota > Viridiplantae > Streptophyta > Pinopsida > Cupressales > Cupressaceae > Cryptomeria > Cryptomeria japonica. Next base: position 600,249,804 of record NC_081409.1, read on the forward strand.
AGAGATACACATTTGGACATACTTTCAGTCGTCTTTGATCGGTTGGAAAAATACAAAGTAAGATTAAACCCCAAGAAATGTGTCTTTGGAGTAACCTCCAGGAAGCTCCTAGGATTCATTGTATCAAAAAGAGGAATCGAAGCCAATCCAGCAAAAGTCAAGGCCATCCTAGAGATGCAACCACCATGAAACATCAGTCAGCTTCGATCTTTACAAGGGAGACTCCAGTCCATACGAAGATTCATAGCGCAACTTGTAGATAAATGTAATCCCTTTCAACACTTGCTACATAAAAACATCAAATTCAAATGGGATGATAACTGTCAACAGGCTTTCCAGATACTCAAAGATTATCTTCTGAATTCACCAGTTCTAGATCAACCTCTGTTACTATACATATCAGCTACTCCAACAACACTGAGGGCAAAGAAAAGGCAGTATACTATATCAATCGCACATTGGTGGGATATGAGCTAAACTACACACCAATTGAGCGTGCATGTCTCACCATGGTCTTTGCTTCGCATAAATTATGACATTACATGCTAACTCATAAGACTAAGTTGGTTGCAAGGATCGATCCATTGAAATACCTTCTCAATAAAGCAACACTTACTGGGTGACTAGCCAAATGGGTAATGATCCTGAGTGAATTCGATATCGAGTATGTGGACAAAAAAGAAATAAAAGGACAAGCTATCGTAGATCAATTAGCAGATGCTCCCATGATAGATGATGTTCCTCTAGTTTCAAAATTTCTAGATGAATCCATTTTAACAGTGTCACATGCAAAGCCATGGCAATTATACTTTGATGGCTCATACACACAGCATGGGGCAGGAGCTGGCATCCTCTTCATTACTCCTCAAGGGGATTCTATACCAAAATATGATTATCATTTCCTTGCACTAATAACATAGCAGAATATGAGGCATTAACAACTGGATTACGAATTGCAGTTCAGTGGAAGATCCAGGAACTTCGTGTTTTTGGGGACTCTCAACTTGTAATCCGTCAAGCAACTAATGATTACCAAACAAAGGATGAGAAATTAATGCCTTACAAAAGAATGGTGGATGACCTGAAACAACATTTCACAAAGATAGACTTTGAGCAGATACTAAGAGAGTAGAATCGAGCTGTAGATGCCATGGCTACAATTGCTTCGCTAATCGATCTACCTTCGAATGAGACCCGCTATGAGTTCTTGGTGGATAACCTTTTGGTTCCTTCATATGAAATCACTCCTACTGAGATAATATGTGTCGCCGGTCCTGAGTCCCGGTTATATGGTTCCATTTTCACATACCTTCGTGACAATACCCTACCTCTTGATCTATCCAATAACCAACGTCGCACTTTCATTTGCCAATCTTCTCGATACGTCATTTTAGCTGATGTCCTATACCATTGAGGTCTAGATGGAACTCTTCTTAGATGTTTAGAAAGAGACGAAGCTCAGATTGCGTTACGTGAAGTACATGAAGGGATATGTGGTCCACATTCTAGTGGTCTTACCTTAGCCAAGAAACTCATCAGGACTGGATATTACTGGCCCAATATGGAAAAAGACTCATATCATTTTGTCAGGAAATGTAAGCAATGTCAACTTCATGGAGACCTCATTCATGCGCCAACGCAAAAACTTCAACCAATTACGACTCCTTGGCCCTTTTGTTAGTGGGGACTCGATCTCATAGGCAAGATTCACCCTCCATCCTCCAACGGTCATAAATTCATTATCACTACCATAAAGTATTTCACAAAATGGATTGAAGTCGTGCCTCTCATGCAAGTCACTGGAAAGCATATTGCTACATTCATTCTCAACTATATCATTTGTCGATACGGTATTCCTGTTTCCATTATCACCGATAACGGGCGTCCCTTCAAAAATTAGGATGTTCATGAACTCTGTGATTTCTTCCATATTTCTCATCATTTCTCCACACCATATTACCCCCAAGGTAACGGTCAAGTTGAGGTGTCTAATAAAACAATCCTTAAAATCTTAAAAAAGACAGCCGATGACGTTGGCTGTAATTAGCATATCCAGCTTAATCCTGCACTTTGGGCCTACCACACAAGTGTCTGCACACCTACAGGAGCGACACCCTATTCACTTGTCTACGACACTGAAGCCATCTTGCCTATTGAGGTCGAGCTACCCTCTTTACGAGTCTCTTTGCAAAACATTATCAGTGATGAAGACTATAGGGTCTCTTGCTTACAAGAACTTGAACTATTGGATGAACGAAGACAAACTACTTTTAATCATCTTAGGGCTTATCAACAATGAATGAGTCACATCTACAACCACAAAGTCAAGCCTCGTATATTTGATGTAGGTGATTTGGTTCTTAGAGAAAACCCCAAAAATCAGCAAGACAAAGAGAAGAAGGGCAAGTTCGAACCAAACTGGCTTGGTCCTTACATCATCACAGCAGCATATGGATCTGGGGCATATCAACTCTCAACCATAGAGGGTGAACCTTTGGAGGATCCTATCAACAACATGCATCTTCACAGGTTTTACACATAGCTCTTCAGAGTATCCTAATTCAAAAAAAAAAAAATCAAAAAAATTCAAAAAATTCAAAAAATACAAAAAAAAATTCAAAAAATACAAAAAAAAATCATAAAACATAAAAAATCGTTACTTGGTGAAAACCTGGCAAACAAGCGCCTTGTGACAACAAAAAAATCAAAAAATCAAAAAAGTAAAGAAATAAATCCGTCCAATGGTAAAAACCACTTCGGTGGCGCCCTGGGCAAGTACCATGGTGAAAACCGGGTCACCGGTGTCATGCATAGAGACATTGCTCCTCCCTCCTTTAGGATTCCATTTCATCCTTCACTTTGCACACACTCACAACCTATCCATTCATAATAAACTTACCCATTCCCATCATGGCTTGTTATTTATCTACCCAAGATTGGTTAGCCATTCATAATAAACCTCCCTTTTCACCCCTTTCCATTCATAATAAATCAACTCCTATATGTGGCTAAGGCAAATCCTACGTCTAGTGATGGGTGTGGAACTAAGAGCATCACATGTTTCGAGGAGTACAGTTTCTTTCAATTTTCTTCGGTCTATCCATGCACAATCCGCAATAAAGCAACATCTGCATCACAAATCCACAATAAAGTATCAGTGGCATGGATCTAGTCAGTTTTAGAGGAGACATAGCAACAACAATAGGCTTCAACAAATCAAATCTTTCAGTAGACTCAGACAACATTATGGTTCAGTGCTATCTATCCTTTTTGTGAAAGTAAACATTGTGACCACAATCAAATACGACTTATACAAGTAACAAGAGACACTAAACTTGAGGACTGCAGTGAATGTTGCTATCGAGTCTTGGTTTTCTTTTGATTTTATCTTTTTGGTGACATGTCTTTTAGCTTTTCTAGGATGTCTCTGACTAGAGATTCTATCTCCAGGATGTCTTTGACTAGAAAGGCGAGGATGGGGTATCGTCACCTATTTTTCCTTGTTGTCTGCGGATTGTCTCTTAGTAATGCTATGACGTGTCCAAGGATATGAGGACACTGTGAGTCTAGTGTGAACTGGGGCATTCCTTGTTTGCAATTGTCTTATCTCCATGCAAATGGGTACAATGATTTTCTGGGTCGAACATATGCCTAGATTGTCATAACCTACTTGCCATAATAAAGCTCAATGATGATAACGCACAAGAAGCTCTTTCACTTTCATATCTTCTATCTTCCATCCCCCTTTCTTGATTGACTTCCATCGTCCTTCTTGAGTCCGCGTAGCTTGCTATCACATGACTAAGTATAATGACACAACAAAAATATTTGCATTTCATGTAGTTTGCACCTGCATTACCACATATAAGCATTTCATACATACATATAGATATCACAATTGCATCACATCCTGCACACAACACTTGTTAGCACATTTTACATTACTCATCATGAAAATAATCATTTACATTTCATACATTCACATTCACATATGCATAACATATGAAACATAAAAGAACAAAAAATATTGCATTTCATCATGCATATATTTGCATCCATGTCATAAGCATCACATAAAAACATACATCATGAAACATCTCATCACATAGGTACACATGCATATAGCTGCCACAAAGATGAATCATCTCATATATATATAAAGTGTCATGATACAATGATGTCAAAATCATATGGCTACAAAATCACCCGAAGGTGTCTACATCATAATACAAAATGGTACAAAACACTGATACATAGGGAGCCCTCTACGGCTATGATGAACTCCCTCCCTCAGAGCTGCCTGGCCTCGATGGAGTCTAAGCCCTAGAAGGACCCACCCCAGGATCATCTCTCCTGCCCCCCCTATCTGGTGGTGGTGGAGGACCCATAACCCCACCACTGGATGCCTGTCTCCTCTAGCTCCCTCTCGTAGTCGTCGCTGTTCGCGATGGCCTGCAGAAGCTCCTCGCCCGCTGCTCTGGTGGCATTGCCCCGTAGTATAGGTCTCACCAGTAACCTATCTCCTCCCCTACCTATAGAACATAGGTATATCCAGCCCCTATATCCTCTGTCGCCTGCCTCCCAGCCCTCAGCGTTTTCTCAACCTCAGTATAGCGCTGGATAGCTTGATCCCGCTTATGCTATGTCTCCCTCAGTCACCTCCTGAGCCTAGCTATCTCCCTCTCCAGGTCCTGAATCTCATCTACCTATCCCTGGCATCTCCCTCAACTCAACCAGCACATCCTCCTCCTCCTCGGCCCCCTGTGCCTCTGCTTGTGGCTCTTCTTGTGGCTCCCCCTGTACTAGTGCATGTGCCTGTACCTGTACCTACCTCTGCCCCTGTCCCTGCACCTGTCTAGGACCCTATGCTACTGGCACCTGTAGTGGTAGTCCACCCTGACCCCTCACCACCCGAGCCTATCTCTCCTCCCCACCCTCTCTCCAATAGCACCCCACCTCCTCCATTGGTCTCTCCCCCCACCATCTCCATCATCATCCTCATCCCCACCACCATCTCCCTCTATAAGCTCCTCTAGGTCTATCAATTGTGGAAAGGGATGCTCATCCCAATATGCTGTGTACTCAGCATCCATGCCTGCATCCTCAATATCTGACCACATATCCCATGGCATCGACACCATCTTTGCTAGCTACGTCACGACCTGATCATATGACAACAGTGGCCCAAAGTGTACCTGATCCCTGATTGTCTGAGCATACATCCCGGAACCCCGTGGCATCCGCTGAATATGGCCAAACTGCCTGCATACTCTGTCAATCAGCTGTCTCTCCAAAACATAGGGCATCCGTCCAATCAGATATCTACTCTGGAAGGTATAAGGTAGATCCACTGCGTCCTCCTCCCACTGGTCGCACCTAAGGTACAACCTCCATATCACAGTGTGGATCTCATCTAGGACTCAACGCAATGCTCTAACCTACCAATCCGTGGCTATGATGTAATCATATCATACAGATGAATGAATCTGCATCCATGACCCCTGCCCCTGAAGTGTATCGGTTGGGTAACCGGCAGATGCTCATAGGCCCATACCTACAGCAATGTAACTCCGTAGCCCAATCCTACGGATCCATGATACACAAACTAATGTAGCTCATAATACAAGTGTGCCAGCACACATGGTCCCCAGGCATATTTGGTGTGTTGTGTAACTAGTGTCTCCAAGGTGCTCCCCCAGCCCACAGTCAACCCTCGTGTCACCCTGTCTAGACATAGGAACCCACTGATCACTCCCCCTAGCACTGTTGGTAGTGCTAGTTTTGTTGCTGTCATTGTGTCCCATGCCACGTGTCCAACCCTCATCTCTAGTCTGGGATCCTAAAACACTCGTCTCAAGGCCTCCCTATCTCCCTCTCGATCATAAGGAATCAGCTCCCCATCGATCGGTACCTGCAGTATCCTATATACATCCTCCAAGGTGATTGTCATCTCACCCATTGGCAAATGAAAAGTGCACATCTCTGAGTGCCATCTCTCAGCTAGCGCAGTCAGCAAACCCATGTTCACCTAAAACTCAAGCACATACATAATATATCGCAAGCCGATACCCTCAATGATAGCTCTGTCCTCAAATGTCAACTCTGGTCGTAACCTTTGAGTCGATGGGAATCTCTCTCGCGACTCCAACATAGGCAAATACTCCTACAGTCAAGCAAATTAGTCATGTCAGTCATAGTGGCATTCACTGTTCATCACAAAATGCTACTTTTTATCTAAGTGCATATGGTACTCTATACTAGTAACACTCACTGTTCATCACAAAGTGTTGCTTCTATCCTAGTGACACTCACTGTTCATCACAAAGTGTTGCTTCTATTCTAGTGGTACTCCCTGTTCATCACAAAGTACTATGTGTTTTGCACTCCCTGTTCATCACAAAGTGCTACTCGCATTTGTACTCCCTGTTCATCACAAAGTGTTGTTCCTATTGGTACTCCCTATTCATCACAAAGTACTATGTCTTGGTACTCACTATTCATCACAAAGTGCCTTGATCTATCCTATCCTAGGGCCTCTGCTTGAGTGAATCCTCTTGAGTAGTTTCTTAATTGGCAACGTATGTTCTATCACATAATTGTCAATCCTAGCCCTATCTGCTATCATAGTCTTCCCTAGAGGACCTACTTGAGTGTATCCTCTCAGTAGCTTATCCAATTGACAATGTATGTTCATCATAGAACTACCAATTTGACCTAGAAGACACAAATTCACATTTTTGACACAAACGCGCTTAGAGACTACATAAACGCGCTTGAAATGCATAGACGTGCCTATACTCTGCATAGACGCGCCTGTCTTGCATAAACGTGCTCGCCTAGCACAAACGTGCCTGCACAACATAGACGCGATCGCATCCTACACACATGCCTTTTCCGGCACAGACACGCCTGGCACAAACACAGACGCACCTAGCCAGCATAGACGCACTTGGCACCAGCACAGACGCACCTCCACATTTTTGGACATTTTTGACATTATCCTAAAAGCACATTTATTGCACTACCTAGGAAGCATTAACGACAATAATTAATGCGACAAAGTACAAGGAGGTTTTGCAGTACTTACCGGCTCTCCTGCATCTACTGGCCTCTGATATTGGCGAATGCGATCAAATTTGTGAACCAATGCCATCGCTACTGACTGCTGCTGCTCTATCTCGTTCTGCACTCTGATCTCTTGGATGTGTGGATGACAATGAGGATGTATTCCCCTCATGGTCTATTTTATAGACTGCCCTAGCCCTAGCCCTAGCCCTCATTTCCCGAGTCAGTCTTCTTTATCTCGTGACTCTGTCACTCTATCCTATCCAGTCAATCCATTCTAGCCTTTCTTTCTTATCGAGAGATTGTCTACGATCTTTTTAGAAATTTTCATCCAATCTCTCGAGCGGGCATATCATTCCCATCTTGGGGCAACTTTGTATCAGTTCATATTATCTTCTTTGAAACAACGCGACAAACTGCATTGTCTCAAAGAGGGGCAAAATGTAGACACCTAAAATTGTCATGTCTAATTAAATAAATATTTTATTTATTTAATTACTTTAGCCTAATTCTTCTATTAATTAAATAAATCTTTATTTATTTAATTAATTCATTTATCCTCTTCTAGCCTTATTTCTCATTTAAATAAATGCATTTATTTATTTAAAATATCCTTTTTTCCTAAATTAAATAAATATCTTATTTATTTAATTGATCCCTATTCCTCTATTAATTAAATGAATCTTTATTTATTTAATTAATTCATTAACCTGTTCTACCTATGACACATGTCATTCATCTCTTAATTCCTACACTACCTACCCTTTCATTATTTTATTATTTCTTTTACCTACCCTCTAATCATAGCCGACCTCTTCTTACACCTCTCAATTTTATCCCTTCATTTCATATGGTGTCTTCTATATAAGAGGATACTTCCTTCATTATCAACCCTAACTCACGCATTCGACTACACTATGCCTTTGCACTTGCATATGCAATCCTACTTGCAACCACATTTATGTTCTTTGTTGAGCTCTTGTGCACATATAAAATCTGAGAGCAAATATATCAAGCAAGATCAATGGAGATAGGAAGAATGGAGATCCAAACCCTATTAGACATGTGATGGTATAATCTTTGTGATTTCATTTGATTTGCATTGTCTTAAGTAATCTTCATATGTTATGGTGGATCTTTGTTGTTGTTAGGCTAGAGTTTTGTGGTTGAATTCATTTAGTCTTTCAACATTGTTGCTAATCCATTTTCACCATATACACCTAGTATACACCGAGCTATCTACCGAGTAACACTCTATGTCTACCGAGCAGCATAAATGATATACCGAGTTGATATACACTGAGTGAAATGTGTTACCAGATTCATTGAACCTAGACACACATGGGAAACGTGTTACAAGATCGAGGAACAAAGAACCGTTATCACATTGGAAATTGCACTTAAATATTTTGTATGATTTTGAGGTCATCTATCCAATGAAATATTTTGTATGGTTATTCATTTGATAAATCATGTTTGTAAGATTGAAGCAATGGACTAGATCACCGACATAAGAGATCTATTTATATAGCATGGATTGGGATCAGAAAAAGATATAGAGGTGTATGAAGTAAGACATGCGTAATAGATAAGGAAGCACTGAGTATTGTGACTATTAGAGACACAGAGGTCACCAAGCAGGATTTCAGAGAACAGTCAAGGAATAGAGTAAATAGAAGGGTTTACCGAGTTAATATATGGGTTACCGAGGTATGCTATAAGCAAGGTAATCTCATTTTGAGCACATAGAATCTGCTATAACATTTCAGATGTGAAGTTGCAGATATTTGTAAAGATTTTATTGTAATATTTTGAGTTGTAAGAGAAACCTTTAACAGGGTAAAAGACTCTAACAAAGTCTATAAACTGTAAAGCCTTTAACCAGGTGCAACATTTAGAATAAGTGTTGGAAAATCCTTTAGCAAGGTAGATCTAATGATCTTGATACTCCTAACAGGGTAAGCTATCAGAAATAGCTAAACATGTATCTCTAACTGAGCACCCTTTATTGTTGCAGTAGTGAAGTTGTGGGTGCCATCCCCATCGTAGTTTTTCTCTCTAACCAAGAGTTTCTGCATAACCAAAATATATGTGTTATGGAGTGAATCATGTATAATTGTTATCTATTTTTTTTAGCATTATATTATGTTACAACAGTTGTTGGTTTATGCTTAACAGTAAAGTTATTGTTCAAGAAAAGATTTGAAGTACTGATTCACCCCTCCCCTCTCAGTACATTAGCTTTCCATATTGGGCCTAACAATAATAGGGTAGGTAGATTAAACAATTATTTAATCAACCCAAGATGGTAGAAATAAGAAATAAAATAATATAATCAACCAATATAAATAAAACCATGGGCACAATTAATTATAAAAGCCCAATAATAAAATAATCAAAAGAATATAAATAAATACCCACAAATAATTAAATAAATAATAATTAATCCTTGATAAACCATAATGATATTAAATCATTAATTTAAATATAAAACCAAAGGATAATAACAATAATCACACATTGATATTTAAATGTTTATGCCAACTATTTATTTAATTTATTTTTATAAACTATATTAATCCATTAATTTAATTTAACATTATTAGACTATATAGATCAATTTAATTAATTAATTAATAACTAAACAGATCAATAATCACAACACTACATAACAAGAACAATCCAAAGAATCACTAGATGCCAAACAACAACTCACACCAAGACACTAAACCAACAAGGGTAATCAACTTAAACCTAGAGTATAGAATGGGTTTTCATGTCATCTTCGATCAAGTTGCCATTGGGATGAGGACGCGCTCAGACCTGTGAAGCTAGGTGGAGTCTATGTCTAATACCTGCAAACCTGCCATCACCAACACATGTACAACAACATATATAATAACATATATCATTAAATAGGAAAACATAAAGGGAATCAGAACATCATATCATGCTCACAAATGAGTGGTATGACATATTCCCTTTCACAAACGCAGTAGAAGACACTTGCAATCAACAAGCACTATCGTAGACATCCTCATTGTAAGATAGGGTTAGTACATAATATAATGCCATCAAATTTTCATAAATTATCATGAAACACACAAAGAAATGAGCACATATAAGTCATCAAAGAGTAATCCATGATCACACTAATCTAAGAATGTCATCATCTAGATTAAATGTTGATGTCAAGCTTAGTATAATATGTTTAATATCCATAATGAAGCATCCATATCATAAGTAAATCCATAAACATCCAAATCAAAGCATCACAAAATAGTCTAAGCTATGCCAATATAGTCTATTGATGCAGAAAAAGGAAAGATGAATCAGGGAGAGGCAATGCAATATGAATGTCTTGTATTTGATGTTGAGTGGTGTGTGTTGAAATTTATGAGATGCATTACATTAATTTAAATTTTTTGGTTACGAATTGGCATGAATGTCTTTGTGTTTGTGTAGCATTGTAAACTGTCACTGAGCCAATTTACACCTAATGCTTGTGTCCCTACTTTAGCATGTCTTGTGTGTGTCTCCCCCTCATCTCTTATATAGGTCTTATTTGTGCTAATTCTCCAATTCTAATGCCATGTACACCCACTAGATGATTTCCTAGAGTTGTATCCTTCTCCTTGGGGATAAATTAAAGTCCCTAACTGAGAAGCACCCTGGTCCCTCTTAGTTGGGCCCCATTTCAAAATGGGAGACGGGTCCTATCTCTCCAGCAAGAATTCAACTTTGTGGCTCCACATGACCGTTAGAGGTCAACCTAATCGGTAAATGACCTAGATCCCCCTATATAAAGACATTTGATCAACCTAATTTCATATCTTCAAGCACCATAAGTTGACATATCTAGTGCACTTCGATCCATGAAGTATTCATCATCAATCATTTTTCAGAGATCTTCAAGGTTTCATATCCTTCATTCAACCATTGTAGAGAAAAAAATACATCATTGATATGCAAGAATATGTTTGTGATTAGGGTTTTTTCATGTCAATATCATTTCATACAACAGATGTGATTACATTCAAGAAGAAAAGCATCATTGTCAATATTTGCATATTTGAGGTATATCCTTCCATTATTTATTTTAGTATTTGCAATTATTTCATTCAAGGTTAATTCCTAAACTGGGGTTTGACTTAGGCAAACTCTATTCCTAACCATTTTCCCTTGTCTAGTGTGTGCAGGAATAGGTGAGAGGCTATAACTTTCAAGATCAACATAATTCATAGCGATGAATAGGTTCCCCTTTGGATGGTAAAAAGTACAGAGGACTAGAGCGATGGGCATTTTGGTCCCGACAATTCAGGTCGACCTTTTGGGAACAAGGTCTGAAGACTCACATATTGCTCAGATCCAGGTTCATGGCTCCATTTGATGACTATAGCTCACTATTTATGCACAATCTCTTTAATTTTAGTGTATTTACCCTAATTTCAATATTCTCACAATTCAACCAAAAAAGGGGGAACCAAATATTAACCGGTGAGTCTAATCAAAATTATTAGCCCTGTCCTTTCTGATTTGAGGCTATATTTGTTGGATTCACCTCTCTTTAATGTAGTGGTCCCTAAGAAAAAATTAGTGGTTTCATTACCTTAATTGGGTGAAACCCTAATTTTTCACACATTATAGTTTGATATCAAGTGAAGTGTAATTTGTATAGCTACTTGAGATCATTGATGTTTTGTTGAATTACTTGAGTTATGTGTGTTTGAGTATTTATATGAGTGTGGTTGTGGTTTTATATATTTGAGATTGAGATTGAATTGTATATATTTTTGTGTTTGCATTGTGCCTCACTTTTGTTTCTAGTAGAATGGTTGGGTGTGATTTAGTCATTTTATAAATATGATTGCACCCTTAAGAGAGATTTATAATGACTCTCTCATGATTTGACACATGGAAACACTTCAAGGTTGTGGGTCACTTAAATCTAGAGTGAATCTCTAGAGAGGGTTGTTCCTTGTTGCTATCACCTAACATTGACCTAAATAATATTTTTTAATGAAAAAAAGTGAGGAGTGAATTGAAAATGAAACCTAAATTCTATTAAGGTGATGAAATGTATGTTTAGTGACTTTTGTTGGCTATATGATAGATTTGATTAAGTGTTGTGATGCAGGAGCATCTTCGGTCGATGAGCAATCTTGCATCAACCATAAACATTTCCTTTCTTGTTTAGTCTTTGTGCAGTTTCAGTATTCTTACCAGTATGTACCAATAGTTGCTTGTTCTTCATGGGAGATCTTGTTTGCAGTTTCCTGGTGGTTTCATGTGATTGATTCCAGATTTCTAGTTCATTTGGGTTCTTCTTCGGCCAGTTATCGCTTACGGTTGGTTGTTTCTATGTTCTTGGGACAATTATTATGCTTACCAGTTCATTATCGGCGTGATTCTTGGTGTGTGGATCCATCTTGGGTCTTGTCTGATGTTATTTGGTGTATGGTCGACCTTCCTACTTGTTAGTCCTCCCTACTTTCATTAAAAAAATTCAAATTTGAAGGTCACCTTGTTAATGTTTATTTTCCTTTCGGTCATGTATTTCTTCTCTTTGAACCCGAGTCATTGAACCTTTTCTAAGTTGAAAGTTCAAATTTCAAAGCATGCTTTAAATAATTTTCTTTGCGTTTTTGTTTTATGGTAAAAGTGAGCACTTTGTTGCAATTTGTATTGAACTTGAACCTTTTTGGTTCAAGGTTCAAGGTTCAAAGTCGATCATGTGTCGATTATGTCTTTTCTCATTCATTGTTATGTGTTGCTTTGTGTTATTTCTCAATATTGAACTTGAACCTTTTGGTTCTTAGTTCAAGGTTTGAATCCTTAAAGTTTGAAGTTCCATGTAGAATTGACACATGCATCATAGAGTGAATGTGGCGATGGGAAAAGAGAATATTTCGGGGATTTCAAAATGTTAGTTTCTAAATTATGGCAATCAATCATGATAATTCATGATTCATGTGATGGAATGACCCAAAACTAAATGCATGTTGGTTATACATCAAATTAGGCATCATGTCACATGAGCTTACTTAATTAGTACAGCTAGCTAAGATTTGTGTGTGATTTTGTCCATTTTTGTTGCAAAAGCTAGTAATTGTTTATAGAACCTTCTTAGTAGCTGCAAAAGTGAAGAAAGTTGGAGGTATTGTATCTGCATTCAAGAAGATTTTCAAGAATTTTTTGTCAAGACCAGGTTAGTTTCAATTGTTTTCTCTTTTGCTGTATTTACTTGTTTAGGAAGCTAGTTGTTGTTCGTTCCCTTTGTTGTGTAGAAGAGTTCATTTCATCCCTAAAATTGTCTGATAAATATGAGAGGGGCCATCATGAGGCCAACTCTTCTAAAATTAGGTCGGACTTCTTGTTTAGTTAGCTCACTTCCAGAGATGGGGGATACTTCATTAGAACAGGCAGACCTCTCCAATTTTCTAAAGAGAGCTAAAAACATAGCTCAAAATTCTATGATGGAGAAAATTGTGAAGAGTGGTTTGGTTGAGGCTGTTGCATTTCCCATCGTTGCACCATGCCCAAAGTTAGTATTGTAATGTATGAACTGGTATGATGTAGAGAATAGGTGTATCAAGAACATTAATGGTGAAGTGTTGTTAAAAATAGACAGGGTGACCATAATGGTAGCTATGGGTATTCCTCATAAGGAGCCATATGAAGACTGGACAATTGACACTTCATATTCCTTCTTTTCTGAGAAAAAGAGCACTTATAAAAGTGTGATTGTCTGGAATTGGTTATTGAAAATTCAAAAGGGAGGCTCCAGATTACCAAGGCCACTTACTAGAGAGAACTTCATAACAAAGGTATGGGATATTGTTGTCCTATTGAATAGGTTGAAAGGAAATTCTCATGCCTTTTACTGGGAAGACTGGATGTATTTCTACATCCAAGTTATGTTGAATGGAAGTGCCTATTTGGATTGGGGGCAAGTTGTTGCAGAGAGATTGCATGAGAGTCTAAATAGGTTTGTGGGAATGAGTGGTTTCTATATGTCTTCATATTTGTTTTATATGCTTGTTGTACCCAGGATTGGAATGGATTTCATCATGAACCCTGGATTGATGGAATAATAGTATATGAATCACCCTCACTTGTAGGAACAAAGATATGCAAAAAAATTCATGAGATGGAATGACATTTTTGTAGGAAGATTGGTTTATGAATTGTAGGGAAACACAAATAGGAGGTTGTCAATGGAAGCAATGGAATTTATTGGTATTTATGGTTGCTTCTTTATCCAATTTGCTCAGTTCACATATATTAGAGTTGGCGGCTTTCAGGGTGAACCTTTATGGTTACCCAGGTATGTTTTGGATAGCTATGTTTTAATCGAAGTCAGTCGACAACTAGCTTATATTGATAAGAAAAGTGGAGGGAAGTCCGGGGTGGTCTTTCTAGTAGAACTTGGACACTATAGTTGTGCATCAATTTCAGATGCCTTGAACCTTGAACTTGAACTCAAGAAGTTCAATCTATAGTTGTATGTTGCAAGATATAAATTTGACAGTCGAGGGTTTTCTATAGAGAGTTTAAATGTTGATAATGGTTTTCGGCATGAACCTCAGTTGGAGGACTATTGGGAGAACTGTGGTGATGAGTTTGAAGTTAGAAGAAGGCTATGGTCGAGATTCACAGTTCAACAAATTGTAACAATGGGTTTATCCATGAATGTTTCTGATGTGCAAGAAGATGAAGGTGAAGAAGTTGTTGACCCTGAGTTCGGCGAAAGGATACAGGGGCAGCCTATCCCAGAAATTGATTGGGATAGGAAAGGGGACAATAACATTTAGGCCAAAACCTTCAATGTGATCAGATGAAAAAAAAGATGGTTGAAAGATCGTCGTTTTAGACAAAGGCCTATATCTGCACCTAAAGATAAAAGAGTTGGATGAACTTGTGCAACGTCTCAAACATCTCTTTCTTCTTCTGACATTTCTGTTGATATTGTAGGTGATCAGAAACAGAGGATGGAGAAAGCCAAAATTGCAAATTTAGGAGAGTCTTCTTTAAGTTCTGCCTCTGCCCGTGTTACTAGATCACATAGTAGGAAGAGTAGTCAGAAAACCCTTGCAAGTTCACTTGTAGTAGACTTGAATTTTGAGGGGGAAACTCAAGGAGCAATGGATACTCAAATGTAGGATCAGCCAATCACAGATGCTGCAGATAAAAGAAAGGAAATCCAACAACCCGAGGATTTTGGGAACACCATGGTTGTTGTCACCATTAACTAGAAATCACCATCACCAAGGGAAACATCTACCACTCCTAAGTGGCTGAGTGCTTCACTTACTAAGAAGAGGAATGTAATTCCTATTTCAATCCTAATGGAGGATATGGTTAGCAAATGTCTGGGAAGAACATCAAACTCCAAGAGCCATAAAATAGAAACAATGATTGACGTGGATGAGAAAAGAGGACATTGGATTGCAGAAGTAGCTAGACGACCAACAGATAAGGAGGTTGAGAATATCGCTGAGAAAGATTTCATCATTGAAAAGATTGATCTAGGGGTAACCTCCCGAGCTGCGGATGCTAAACATTTGGAGACTTGAACTAAAAGGATCCTCACTAGGACTTGGAAAGATGAAAAAGACAAAAATGAGATGAAGCAGATCATAATGCAAGTGGCTCAATATATTAATGCTATACAGGATCCAAATCCTTAGCCGCTTTCTCAAGTTTCTATGTCGTTTGATCCAAAATCGCCAATGAACCAGAGATTACTTGATCAGGTTCAAAGAAGCCGAATGATTACAGTCTTCAGTGAATGGCTTGAATCAATTGCCCAATAGGGAGCTAGCTATATTTATGATCTAGTCAAGGTGTTCAAAAATGCAATGTTTGTGGGTAAAGTGTTGGAAACAGAAATAGTTGCTTGGGAAAAATAAAAGAGTAATTGGTTGGTTGTATTGAAGAAGATCAAAGATACTCAGAGATATGGAGTGATGAACTTCCTAGCTGAAAAGCCATTGCACAACCTTGATGATAATATACTCTTTGTCTCCAAAGAGAATATTGAGTGGAGAAACTCAATTATTGAGCAAGGACATGATGAATCCATCAAGCTTCTAAAAGAATTAAAGGAATTGACTAATACTATGTAGAAATACATGAAATGCATAGATCTTCAGCTTCTAAAAGAGGATAAGAAAATGCTTGAGGACTCATCAGATATGATCCAAGTTTTTAAAGATTGAGTACAACAAATTCAAGAAGCAAAGTCCTTGACAATTGAAGACTTCTCAAAGATTGCAAGAATTGAATCTATGTTAGTTGTCTGCTTTGATCATCTTGAAACACATAAGGGTAAGGTCGTACATGTAAGCAAAAAGAAAGAAGTATGGAAGCAACGAATCCTACATATTAGCCTCCCACATTACCAGCTCATTTTGAACTTCTCCTCAACCCACTTGGAATGAAAGATATTCGAAGCACTGCTACATCGCAAGATAAATATGTTGAAGCCACGTCATTTGCAGGAGTCTGATCGTGTCTCTGTTGCTCATGACTTATGCCACTTTTCCAGTTTAGATATTGTTTTTTAGTTTTAAAAACTAAACTTCTTTAACTCTCATGTGGAGTTAATCATTTGACTCTGGTTTATTTATAACAAACTATCATAGCCTGCCGACTATTTATATTGTTTTAGAAGTCTTTTTAAAGGTCCGAAAAACTTTGATTTGAAGGAACAAACTTAATTTTCTTTGAATTTCAATGTAGACATTTCTGGTACATGAATGAAATGATATTTTGATATGATCTTCAAATCTATGTGTTTGAATGATAGAGAAATCTATGTTGGGATGTATGCTTATGTGCAGAATATTTTATTTCATTACCAGTTCTTTTTAAGTTTGTAAATTCATTGATCTTTTTTTTTTTTTAAATTGCTACATTGTTGTTTAAATGATTCTGATCCCCCTTGTCTTGTGAAGCATAAGCGAGTATTGAACAAAATTTATGCTACATTGATTATTCTTGGTGGAATAAGTTTTTATATTGAATGGATATGTGCAGGAGTAAAGTCTGTGAGATTTACATTCATTGATAATCATCTTGTTGGTAGTGGGCCAACGTCCCTAGCAAGGAATCATGACATGGTTTAATAGACTCCTGTGGATTCTATAAGTCTATTGGGTGTATCAGGCATTGATAGGCCAATCTTTTGGTGCAACGACAACCTATCTTGTAACAAGTGGTATCAGAGCTTGGTCACAGGTTCGAATCATGCAGGCCACGACGAGTGATGCTGGGAGGGGCATTGTTGGCAGTGGGCCAACATCCATCGTGATGATTCATGACATGGTTTAATAGCCTCCCGTGGATTCTATTAGTCTAGTGGTTGTATCGGGAATTGACAGGTCGATCTTTTGGTGCAATGAAAACCCTAGCTTGTAACACATCTTGTAGTGTTCTTTTGTGTTGACAAATGAATGTGAAAGCCTTTCTCGCTTTTTGGTGAAAAGTGTGTTTCTTTCAGAGTTATTTGCATAAAAAATCATTGAATATCTTACAAGGAGATGCACTCTTATGCAAAGGGTAAACCAAAACTTGGTTCACCCAACTCTTGGATCATTTGCTTTTTCATGAAGGGTATGCATGAGTCATCATTTTAAAATATATAAAGGAAAGGCAAATCTGTTAACCAACACTATTGAACCAAGTCACTTGCCTATTATTTTCCAGAAAGATTTCTTAAATATTAGGGCCAACCTAATTACATGTTTCATTTTCCTACATTGGTGAATGTAATATTTTAAGGCCAACCCGGACATGTTCCAGTGGATATAAATATGATGCTATGTAATCATTTGTAGAGGCAGAGGAAGTAGAACTGAGAATAAGGATTGAGATTCACATGTTGTGATCTGGTTGATTCTTAGAGTCTTGATTGGATTGTATCTACCTTGAAGTATGCATGTAACTAGTTAACTACCAGATGTTCTTGATGATAATGTGAAGATTGTTGGATGATTGCCGAAAGTTCTAAGGCTGTAATATGATATGTTTATGTGAATTTGTTATGTTTTCTTACTTCTTTTGTTGTGTCACTCTTGCTACATAAGCCGGTTGACTCTTTGGAGGGTTTTTACCAATTATGGCTGCATCAATTAGTTTTATAGTTGGTTATGGACCGGATAGTCGAAGAATCATTTGCAAACATTGAGACATTCCTTGAGGTGGACATATTGATGATTGGAGGCAGCTACGTGTGTGTTCAATAGATCGTCGAGGGGAGGCAATTGAAACCGGTATTTAGATCATCGAGTTGAGGAAGTTCACCGGAGTGGAAGAAGAGATGTCATTGAGGAGAACAAACCCCCAAAGGGTAGAACAGATGATGGAAGACTTCAAGAATAAATTGAGGAATGAAATCCGAAATGCTTTGCCTGGTTTGCAAAGAAACCCTGATTTTGAGGATAAATATGAGGAATTCGGTGAAGAGATTTTGGAAGCTGAACGACTGGAAGATGAGAGAGAGGAAATATTTCTACGAGTAGTGGTGCAAGCAAGTAAAATACATAAAGTTGAGGTTTATAAATTTTTTGAAACACTGAACCCGAAGGATTTGAACGATTGTATCGGAGAGTTCGAGGACTACTTTGAGTTTGAGGATGTCAAGGACCCATAGAGAGTTTAGTTGGAATAGACCAAGTTGAAAGGACATGCTTCCTTGTGGTGGAAAGAGTTGCAGAAAGATAGAGTGGAGAATGGTGAATTGAAGATCACCCAGTGGAGACAGATGGTTGCAAGGTTGAAGGCCAGGTTTATACTGGGAGACTATGAATTGGAGTTGTTCAAGAAGTTACAGAACCTGAAATGGAGAAACATGACTGTGAAGGAATATACTAAGGAATTCTATAAGGTGGTAACTAGATCTGTACATAGAGAGATAGATAGAGAAAAGGTGACGAGGTACATCAATGGGCTTTCTTTTAACATTTAAGATGAGATGAGTATGTTGAAGATTTCAATAGTTGAAGAAGCTTACCCGTATGCTTTGAAGGATGAGGAGAAGGTGAGAAGAAGACAACCGGATAAGGGAAAGGAGAAATTCAAGATGAATGATAGTATGAAGAAACTGATTGAAGAAAGAGGAGGCAAAACCTAAGTGGAGTAAAGAACCGAAGAATAAGACACCAAGGAAAGGTAGAAGGAGTACTGATAGAGAATTCCTTGGAAAATGATTCAAGTGTGGAGAAACTGGATATAAATTCTATGAATGTAAGTAAGGTCTGTCAAGAAGTTGTGTGGCAAGTGAAGAACTGAATGGTACCAGATCTGACTGTGCACTAGAACAAGGAGAATCCCTTATGTTCAGAAGAAAGGATGTTGGATCTACTTAGAGGAGGAGTCTTTTTTGGACAATATGCAAATAAGGTGGTAAGTGTTACAAGGTCATTGTAGATAGTGGAAGTACTGATAATTTAGTATCTAAGTATATGGTTGAGAAGCTCGGGTTGAAGAGGCTTGAACATCCCTGTCCTTATGAGGTAAGATGGTTACAAGATGATCAAAAGGTAGAGATAAAGGAGCAGTGTTGGCTGAGTTTCAATATTGGGCCTTTTCGAGATGAAGTTTTATGTGATATTGTGTCAATGAATGTTTGTCATGTCTTGTTGGGAAAACCTTGGCACTATGAAAGAGGAGCTATTTATGACTATAGAAGAAACCTAGTTACTATTGAAAAGGATGGGTAGAAGTTCACAATGATTTCTTTGTAGGAATAATAGAATGAGGTGAAGAATCTGAGTACTAAGAAAAGTTGTAGGAAATCGGTGGTAGAGGTTATATTGAAAGGTTTGAAGGAAGTGGTGGTAGAGGTTATACTGGAAGGTTTGACAGAACTGGTTGCAGAGATTATATCAGAGGTTTTGAAGAAAGGTCTAATAGAACTAGTTGCAGAGATTATATCAGAGGATGACATGAGTTGGCAGAAGGATTTGACAGATGAGTCTGATGGACAGATGGAACCGGATGATTGGGAGTTGATGGTAACAAACCAGATAAAGTCTTGTGGCAGAACCAAATCAGAATTGCAGAAACAAAGGCAATGTGCAGATTTGAAGCAAAGAAGGAGAAACAAAGATAGTCATAGGTTAGAGAAGTCGGTTGAAGCACCAGGAGAGATAGAACGAAGATTGGCAAATAAAAAAGATGTTTGGATCAGAAATGAGCATGAGATCTTCATTCTGAATCCTTTTAGATGTTCATGAGTTACCTCTCATGGAACATCTTTTTCTACCTAGGTTGTCTGATGCAGGAGCATCCCCAGTCGATGAGAAATCTTGCATCAACTAAAAACATTTCCTTTCTTGTTTAGTTCTTTGTGCAATTTCAATGTTCTTACTATAGACACCTAAAATTAATATTTAATTAATTTAAGCTTGTCAACATAATAAATTGACTTAATTGTGTTATCCTTATTCTTCTCAGTATTAATTAAATCTAATTTAATTAATTCTATCACTATTGTCCAATAATTAATTTATCAAATAAATTAATTATTCCCCTATTATTCTAAAGTCCCTTCCAATAATTATTTCCCCTAAACCCACTCAGTTAATTAATTCTAATTAATTAACCTAGTCATGTGATTCCTACAAATCACTTTTCCTAATCCCACTCAACCTAATTAATCCTTCTAGAATATCTCATAATCGTGCTTATCATTATCCCTCGATTTTTAATTCCCACTCATGTCACATCAACATTGAGTCTCTCAAACAAATTCAAATTTCTTTGAATCCCTCAATGCATCCTTATTTTGGAATTTTTAATTCATGTTTGAAATTCAAATTTATCCCCCCTTTTCCAAAGGAATTTCATATTCCTATTTATTTTTCCAAGGCACCCTTGATCCATGCGTTCTATCTCAAATCAATCTCAACCCTCCATAAGGAAATCAATCTTGGCCCTCCATTGGCCTCCTCCAATCTATAAATTGGAGCCTCTTCTCCTCACAAATCATCAACGTTTTCTATGGCATTCTTATGCTTCTCTTTTCTTCTCTCATCCTCTTGTAATCATCCCTCTATCATGTCCTCATAATCCTCCATTATCAAATCCTTCTATCCATCATCCAAACCCAATCCAATAATCCATTAATCTTGTTGAGCAAAGGAGATCAATCCACATCCAAATCAAGCAAGGAGCACATCAAGTGGAGCATCAAGGGTGCATCCTCATCATCCACTTCATCAATCTCAATCTGAAGGAGAAGGTAAAATAGTAAGGTATAAATGATCTTTTGATGTTTTAGTGTTTTCTTGTTTATTTCATTGTGTTTTTGATCATTTAGCATCTTATCCCATTTTACCCTCTTCACTTACCGGTATGTACCGGTAGTTGTTTGTTCTTCACGGCAGATCTTGTGTGCAGTTTCCTAGTGGTTTCATGTGGTTGATTCATGATTTCTAGTTCATTTGGGTTCTTCTCTTCTCAGTTATTGCTTTTGGTTGGCTATTTCTGGGTTTCGGGGACAGTTCTTGTGCTTACCGGTTGGTTTTCCTTCACTACCAGAATGATTCTTGGCATGTGGATCCATCTTGGGTCTTGTCCGATGTTCTTTGGCATGTGGCTGACCTTCCTGCTGAACTGCATCACTTGGTTGTTATTTTTTGGAAAGATTTCTTAAATCTTAGGGCCAACCTAATTACATGTTTCATTTTCCTGCATTGGTGAATGTAATCTTTTAAGGCCGACCCGAATATGTTTTGGTGGATATAAATATGATGTTATGTAATCATTTATGGAGGCAGAGGAAGTAGAATTGAGAATAAGGATTGAGATTCACATGTTGTGATCCAGTTGATTCTTAGAGTCCCGATTGGATTTTATTTGGCTTGAAGCCTGCATGTAACCAGTTAACTACCAGATGTTCTTGATGATAATGTGAAGAATGCCAGATGATTGCTAGAAGTTATAAGGTTGTAATTTGATATGTTTATGTGATTTTTTTATGGATTGAGATTCACATGTTGTGATCTGGTTGATTCTTAGAGTCCCGATTGGATTTTATTTGGCTTGAAGCCTGCATGTAACCAGTTAACTACCAGATGTTCTTGATGATAATGTGAAGAATGCCAGATGATTGCTAGAAGTTATAAGGTTGTAATTTGATATGTTTATGTGATTTTTTTATGTTTTCTTTATGCTTTCATCATGTCACTCTTGTTGCATAAGTCGGTTGACTCTTTGGAGGGGTTTTACCAGTTATGACTGCATCATGCTGTCATTGATGTCAACACTGTATCCCAATTGGAGACTATCCTGGTTGGATCTATCCTGGCTAGTCTTGGTGATCATTGTGGTTTTGGTTGTGATTCTGATCCGGTATGATCAGACCTTTGGAATCGGTTTGGATTCTTATTTTGATGGTTATTTACTTGCTATATTCTAGTGGCTTCATAGTTTGGGTATCACATTAAATGATACTTCCAGTTACCAGTTTGTTCTTGCTTTACCAGCTAGCTTTCGCCTTTACTGGCTTCTAGTGTTCCCGATTAGCTTTACCGGTATGTTGCTTTGGTGACTTGGTCAATGGATTTTGGGTCTGGCTTATGGAATTAGTTTCTTTCATGCTATTGGTTCTTCTTGATCATATTCTGAGCATTTGGTGAGTTTTATTTGAATGTCGTGCTATTATACTGGTCCTACTTGGATCTGGTTAGACTTTCATTGAGGGTTTCTACCGGCAAGTGAAGCATGTTGGATCTTGGTCTTAGCGGAATCCCCGAGGCATATAATTGTTTGGTTACTTTATTTAGGTCCATGTTATGTAATGTAAATCATAATATTGGTCCGGTGGTATCATATGATGTAATTTTGTAATTATGGGTTTAGGGTTTAGTTGGCCTTGTCAATAAGGTTGATGATCTATATCTATAGGTGACTTGTTTATGTAATTCATATGGACATGCGGTGGTTATGGTTGGTTAAGTCTGCATTATCAGATAAAGGATTAAGTGTGAATAAATTCATATCATTTAGGTGAACGTTGGAAAGGTTTTGTATCACAGAGCAAACATCGACGCTTAACCAGAACTGTATCATGCATTAGTAGATGCTACTTTCATAGTTCATTATTTTCTAGATTGTAGTCTAATGATTTTGTAAGTCTATGAGACTTCCCTTTGTGATGAGTAGTGCACTCTAGGTTATTGGTCTTTCTGTGCAGACCCCATTGTAATTATTCACAATACTACTACAAAGTATTCATTTGATTGTGGGTAGGGTTTCCCACCATGGTTTTTCCCTTTCCAAGTTTTCCACGTCAAAATATTGGTGTTATGTGTGTTGTACTTTCATGTTATATTCTTCATTGGGTTGTGCTTTGGTCTAAGGTTTATAATCGAATTGATTGATGTTATTGTTAGTAAACTGGTTCACCCCCCCTCCCTTCTCAATTTACTGCCGATATCAGTGCATTCCAACAACTTGTACTACTATCTTTTAGCACACAAATACTTCAATGCTCAAATAGTTCTCACACAAATCGCATGTTCTAGATACTAATGCATTAGTGTTCTGTAAGAAGGATTTAAATTTCATAATTTTGAGCAAGAAAAGACATAAATTTTAGAAATATTATTTGATTATACCCATTTCATAGCTTACAACCTACATAGATATATGTATATTCAATTTTAAAGGTACTAAAAGAGACAAAAGATTTATAACTTATAGGAAAATTGCATGAACATTCATTAGTTATCATATTGTATGCAATAAGATAGCCCCTGAGAAGGTAGGTACTAAAGTTTATTACTAAAAAATGGTGTATTATAGTAGTACATACAGTCTGAAGTGAATAATATTTCCTTGAAAGGGTAAGAAAATTACATGTTTTCAATATAAAATTACTAGTTTTGAGTTGTAGTGGAAAGAAATTATGCTGGAAGCACTTCTAAAAATTACAACACTACCAAAAATAATATAAAAACCAAGAAAAAATAAGTATAGGCATCCCATTTTTCTTTTCCCATAATAGAGAGCATATAAGACAACATCTACCAAAGGAAATCAATTACAAAATACTAATTGCATTTAGTTGGGCACCTAGGAGGAGCTCTTAATGAAGTGTTTTCAATTATTTGATTGTTTTCCAACTTGATATGTTGTTGAATTGACTCCTAAATCTCTACATAATGTTGTAAATGCTCCTAGATGCCTAGATGATCCTTAAACTAAGTCAAAAGTTCCTCAAACTACCCCTATCTTCTCATTTAGCTCCTATATTCTTGATTTATATTCGCAATATGCTCAACTACCTTTGTAAGATCATAGGACACATATTTTATATGATTTTGAAGCTAAAACCTCCTAGGAGCCATATAAGAAGAAAATGATTCATTTAAGGCTTTCAAACCTACCTCAAAATGGTCTTTAATGTAATAAAACTATCCCTTGAATAAATTTGATAGCTTTGAAAGTATTTTGTGCAAATTAGATTGTCAAGAAAATGCCAAAAGTTTGGAATTAGATCCACTAAGTATGCCTTTATTGTATAATCCCATTTTTTTTTTTCTTTCATTACATTCACTAAGCCCAAGTTCATTAAAGAACAATCATTTATTCCTCTTCACTATCCATTGTGTCTTTCATGCTTATGTTCATAGGTCACCCTTTGCTTTCAAAGGTTTGTCACAACCTTCTCATTTTTTTGAAAATTGGATCCTAAGGCTATAAATGAAAACTAAGATCTCAAATATCCATTGCATATCATTAGAAACATAAATAGGTTCATCTACAATTCTTATAGGAAAGATAAACACTGAGGTTTATATGATTCCTTTTTTTTGCGGTTAAATTGGGATTGTGAAAATCTGTTTGAATGAAGTAGTCTAAATGATAAAAAAAATGACAACTTTGAATAGTAGTAGTGAAATACATAATTGGAAACCAACATAGTAGCTTAGATCTAGAAAGATGAGATAGATAGGAACCTACACATGCAATCTACGCTTGAAAATGTTAGACATGGTTGAAGGTTGCCTAATTTGAGGGTGTATAAATAAATAGTAAGTTCCAAATTTAAAATTAGGGGTCCTATAGATCTATCTCTCCAGAAATGAGCCAAAAAGTGTAAGCCATAGTTCAAGGACACTCTAGAATAGGTGTTTCTAGCTATTCAAAATCTAAGATCATTTGTGACTAGTTTTTCTACACGCCTATAGTGCTCTCTACTATTGGATTTGAACTTACACACATAAAAATAGGAAAAGTGTTGTGTTGTATAGGGGATTGCCTAATTCGAACTCCGTGTTGGTGTTCCCACCTCCACTACAACAATGATTGATTATAAGGGTGCTTATTCTTAGAAAAGGATAGATGCTAGAAACCTTGATGAAAATAGTTGAATTGATAATTGCTACATGTCTTAGATATGAAACCCTTGGCTTGAAGTCTCAAATAAGGATTAATGTTTCTTGAATTTTATTAATGCATACCTTCATCATCGAAGAACACATTATTATTGGTCATTATTGTTGAAACTTGAATTCTTGACTCCTTGATTACAAGTATATAGAATTGCCTCACTTGTGCTCAATATGAATGTAACAAGAAGACTTAGATCATATAGAGTTTGAATGAGAGAGGGATTTGTATCTATATGCGACCACCTTTTTGAATTTAATTTTCAAGGAAGGCCAATATCGAGGAGAAATTTTTTATGACTTACAAAGCTAACATTTGTAATTCAAACTTTGTGACTTGTTGGGTGAAAATTTTGTAAACTAATGAAGGTTCAAAAAATGTGAGTTTCACTACAGTACATGAGATAATACTTCTTAGAAGGAAAAGTACAATCTCTCCTAATTATAAGGGAAGGATACCCCTCTCTACTGCAATTACTATCTATTCTAAATCTATCTACTAACTTTACACTAATCCATGATGATACAACAACTTAGTTCTATTCTTTCAGAAAAAGTTTCCGTGAAGGAGAAAAGTTCTTCATTGCTTCTCTTTCTAAAAATGACCTTAGGGACGAGTCTTTTGTATGCAAAATAGCTCAAAGTTTCTTTGAAATACTTAAGTCCTATCAACCACTGTAACCCCAAATATGTATATATTGCTACCTCAAAGAATTTCAAATATATTGAAAGACTTTTTACTCTAACAAGATAACTCAATAAAGCACAAAGACTTTATCTTATCATCCCCTAAATACACTTTTATGGATACTAAGAAAAAGCTCAAAGACTTCACACTATTATTGATACCAATTTTCTACTCTAAAAATTTCAAAGTAACAAGTGTTGTATGAACTCATGTTAATCCTCAATATTTTGTAGCAACAACAATGCAAAACTTAGATCTTTCAAGAACATATAACACAAATGACATAAGAACATCTATATTATACTCAAGATTGATTCCAACAAAAAGTTTGAAATCCAAACTTGTCTTCTCTTCGATTAAGCTTGCAAATTAACAATATGAACACAAAGCATCACTTTTATTTTCACTTTGGAAGAGTTTTGTTGTATAAAATAATAATGGAAAAAGATCCTTATTACAAAGAAAAACCTCCTATATATAGAAGAGGGATGATGCATAAAACTAGGAAATGCTACAACTAATTATGACTAAGTCAAAAATAGATTCCAATTGGACTTAGTATACAAAATGGCACTTAAGGTGTCGATTGTGTTGGAATCCAAGAACACTGAGAGGGGGGAGGGGTGAATCAATGTTCTACTGGTAAATGAATTTATGAACTTATTGCTTACGAATCAGTTAATAGAAAAAAAATTAAAGTGCATAAGCCAAACAACACATAAAGCAATACCATAACACTAGTATTTTTACGTGGAAAACCCTGTAAAGGGAAAAACCATGGTGGGGTTGATACCCACAATATCTATATACTTGATCAAGGTATATAAATATTACATAGAGAGAATTGCACATGTAATCAGGCTCACTGCATAGAGCTCACTTCTCAAACAAAAGTCTCACTGACTTACACAACATTACACAATGATTAAAAATAGAAATGAACTCAAATAGTGCATTTGACCATGCCAGATAAGTTTTGGTTTAAACTCTATCAACCTCCTCTGAACCGGTTTACTGATACTTTGTTTTGCTCTATTTTGCTACCGGTTGGGACTGTACACGTGAAACTATGCACAAAACCTTTCACTCCCTGACCAAATTGCATACCATCAATCTCTAATTGATTCACTTCCAAAATCACATCACAACCATAATCGAAACATGATGATTCCATCGCTAAATGATCTTTCCTTAAATACCCTTTTAACTTTTTCAATATTTTGGCCTCATAATGAAAATAATTATGTCAGTTTTTGGATCATAACATGTATTGCATATTATCCCGATGATCATGTATGATGTCAGTCCACATGCTACCATAAATTCTTCAAGTGATTTTACCAGGATCCCAAAATATATTAACCGGGTCCTAAATATACATTACCGGTACAAAGACTAACTGATTAACAAGAATTAAAAAAATTGTGTGTATGGGGTTCACCCCACAACGTGATGGTAAAGTCACAAACCCTGAAATGGGGAGGTCCAATGTTTGACTCGCACCACCATAGATGAGTCAACTTAGCCCCAAGCAAGGATGGAGTGATAAGGAGGTCGCGCTTCATGGGTGCAGAGATAAGGAGGAACCATGATTGGTGGAGTGATTAGGAGGTTTTCGCTCGTGACTGTGGAGGGATAAGGGAGATGGTCATTGCTGGAGAGATGAGGAGGAGGAGATGACTGCTAATAGAACTAATGCTTAGAGCTGTTAATACCTCAGATATGTAAGGCAGGGATGAGGCCCCTCAGTTTGTGGCCTCACCTGGTGATTGGAATAGGCTAAAAATCCATGTCACCAATCAAAAATAAAAAAAAGAAGTGTGTGTATAACGGTTGGCCTAATCTATACAAAATGATAAGAGAATGAATCCGGATGAGAAATACCAACACATGAAGATGAGTTTCCATCAATGACAACCCTAAATGTAATTCACCTTACTAGATGAGTGTCAATTTACGACAATCTCTCCCTTTGGCATTGATGGCAACACTCATGTGAAAAATGATATCATCTCTGAGTCTTCTCCCCCTGACCTATACATCCATGCATCTATATACCTCTGGTATTCTCCCCCAATCATATACATTCATTTTTCACTATACTCCTCCCCCTTTGGCATTAATGACAAAGAGGGGTGCCCACCAAAAATGCTATACAGATATACATACCAGTTCCTATACATGTTTCAAAATGTCAGCATACGAAGTCTTTAAAAATGAAAAATAAGTGTCTCATCCCTACTTAAGAGAATCAAGAATGGAGTTGAATCCATTCAAGAGACTGACATAATATTGAATGTCTTGGGATTTTGTGGGATCTTCTTGCTGTATATTAGATATACACTGTTTTATGACATAGCAAGTTATCGAGCCAGGGACCAATAAAATTTTGGAGCTCTGTAGTTCTCCTTATTATGCGGTCCCTTTCCTTCTCCAACCTCAAAATCTAATCCATGATCGCCAAAACTGGGTCATCTACAGAACTAGTTAAGTTTACTACCAAATTATAAGAATTAGAGATCCGAATCAAGTTATCTTTATAATCCAAAATTTGCTTGTATATGTGAGTAGTAAGCTTGGAAAGATCTATACAAGTCTTATAAACCTTTCCACATTCTTCTAATGCTGCATCAATGGACTGTAAGCATGTTTGAATCTTAGCTTTCTCAGATGAAATCATCTGCAAAATTGTCTATTTCTGGCCCTCAACAAATTTATTCTTAGCCTCAGTTATAGAAATATTAACCAAAGAATCATATTGCTTAGGAATAAATTCAATTATCTCCTAAAATTTACTAGATGAGCTTGCGCTCTCTTTTTCCTGGAATCCAATATAAGCCAGTTCAAAACCTCAAAGGTGTTCTATATCAATTCTCTATCTTTAGAGTCTTCTTGAGCCAATAGCTATGTTGCCTTAGCTTGAAGTGATGCAGTGGCCAAAAATTTCTCTATCGGTGACATCATATGATAAGGCTTTTCAAAAATGAAAGAAAATTGTGGCATTTTCCCTTTGGCTAAGGATGATGTGAAATTTCCAAACTGGAAGGGATGTCTATCACTGTCTGTTTTCCTGTGTCAGTTGATGATTTATCCTCTGTAGCCTTTACCTCATGTGCACCAGTGGCTTCGCCACTTGGTGCCTCACTCTGTTTAGGTGCATCCTCAGAAACCTTATCTTCAGAATCTTTATCCTTTACAACATCTGCATCTATGTCCTGAACATTTTCTTCCGGAGGATTCTGTGTCTCCTCAATTTGAAAATTGGACTTAGTAGCCAATGGAGTGCTAAATGATGGATTTGTATCCACATTATTCTCATCTATTATTACTAGTTCCTTGTCCCCTAGTAATTGAATATTTTATGACTGTACAAAACTGGGACTCAACTCATATCCAAGACTTGAAAGAATTCTGACTCCTATATCTATAGTCTCCTTACGGATTTCTTCAAATTTCTCTAGCATCAAGTTATTAATCCCATGTTTAGGATTGAATTATATTGAACCTGTCTTATTAATTAAATATGCAATCTTTGGTGAAGTTATTGATGGACAAAGATTAACTAATTTTGTCTCTTTTATTTGTCGGTCCAAAGTTTGTGCATGCAATTTTCTGACCTCTAGCTTATCATACAACTCCTTAGGCAAAATTATTTCTAACTCAATCAAAGTCCAGCTAAAAGAATCAAGATATAAAACAATTGCCTCCTCTAGTTGCTTCTTGTCATTATCATCAAAATCATCATAGAATGTAGAAATGTTATCCAAATTACCATAATTAATAATTTGATCAATAATGTCTTGAGCATCTAACTTATTCTTACCAGTTCTTTTTTTTGCTTCCAGTTTAGATTGCTCATCTACCTTAGGCTTCTGCTTATGTACAATTATGATTTTAGGAGTCTTCTGGGGAGGCTCCTTCTTTGGTTGTTTCTTTTGTTCACCCTTCTTTTCTCTCACAACCCTTGCAAAAACACCTTTCCTCTTCAGAGCTTGTTTGATCTCTTCATTAGATTCAGTATCCTCTGAAGAAATAGTCCTATATTGCCTAGTCGGTTTATGTTTCCTCTTCATTGATTCCTTCAGCTTGGGGCTGGTAGGCTCATCAGATGGTGCTTCTAGTTGTTTTGATGATTCCATAGAAACTTGGACCACATTAGGAGTGGCCTGAGCTGCCTTCTTCACTTCTCTCTCCTCCTTCCTTTTCTGCTTCATCTCTTCCTTCCTCTGGGCTTCAAGGATTTTAACTTTATGTTCAATTTTAGCCCTGTCATGACCGTCACTAATTAACGTCTCAGCTGCAACCCTTGTCATTTTCTTTCTTATGGCAGGTGCAACTTTTTTTGATGAGCCTTTAATCCCTTCTCCTGAGCTATGCCAATTTTTTCTTCTTTCTCATCAATTGGAGATTTCAGTAAATGTTGTGCATAAGCATCTAGTGTGGCTTCATCCACTTCATAACCCATCAGCATGATCCAAACTATTCTAGGCTAGACTTCCTCAATCATACATTCATCTTTATTAACCATAAAATAGATAGTGTCCTTATATTTTTCTACAATTTCCTTTGGAATTCTAGCTCTATTCTTCATTTCTTCTTGGAAAGTTTTAAAAAATGCCCATAGATTAGCCTTATATAGCTTATCACCTTGCTGATCTAATAATTGTGTTATTTGGGTAGCTACTATTCTATCAAAAGTCCATTGAATTTTCCCATAACTGAGAACCATATTCAGAAAATAAAATGCAAAACACATGATAAAAGAACCATAGCGAAATGTATTCTTCTTGTCTTTCTTTATCTTCTAGAGATTGGTCATTAACTCCTTGAACATTACACTGCACAATTCATACTGTGCATCCTCCTTAACCATCTGATGGGCAATGAGTATGGAGGTTTCAGAGATAGAGTTCAGCCAGTTAGATTGATAAAATTTATAACCAATCACCATTGCTGCAAATTTAACATCAATATCTCTATTGTCATCAAATCGCATTGATCTACCATTATAGGTGGCATTCGTGAGTTTGCAAAGTTCAGTGTTAGAAAGTTTTGACCTAGGCCTTGGAAAACCTCCAACCTTATAAAAGCATGTGATATTCTTAATGAATTCTTCAGTTATTTTATATGGTTGGTCCAACCATATGAATTCCCCATGAATGAGGCTAAGAATGTACCTGACCCATTCATCTTCATTAAAAGTTAGAAAATCCATAAACTAGGTAAAACCCTTCCTCTGCAAATGTGCATATTCTAGCTTTAGCTGATTGTTGGTGATTAGATTGTCAATGAATACATCGGACATCTCGTAGCTCCCAATCTCCTCAGTATCACATTGGATGTATGCCCTAATGTCTTCAGTGTGAAGAACACCATGGCAGACACTCAAAAATTCTCCCAATGGATCATCCAAAAGAGATATGAAAGGATGTTCTCTTGAATTCGGAATGGGGGTGGTTCTTAATTTCCACCACCAAAGGAGTATCAACATTCGATGTTGAAGCCATGATAAATTTCTAGGGTTTCTACAAATGGTAAATACCTTAAGATCTTGTTGGATGATGAAATTCTCTTTAAATGTTGATGCTCACCCAAATCACCTTGGGACTCTTGAAATCATCTAGAAATCTTTCATCAGATTGCTTGATCATTGTGTGAAGAAATGATTTAACTTTTCCCTTTTTATCGTCATTAACCCTAATTTTCTACTATCATAAATGCTATCAAAAAATCTGATTGGATCACATAATCTGCACATAGATTCCGGTAAACACTTGAAATCGCCTGAGTATCCATTCACAATTAGAATTCCCTAACTACAGATCGAATCTGGGGTGTTTGCATGATCTTCAATGATTTTCCTACCCCTAGGGCAAAGTGCCTTAGTTACTGGTTGAAGTTCCTGCTTCCGGTGCAGGAGCTCATGGCTCTACCGGTTGATCTACAGCTGGAGTGTCTGATTTCCTAACCCATATTCTCTCATGCTTATTTCTGATATCTTCAACCTTTTCCTTTCCCTTCTCATCTACATTTCCATCAACTATCGATGGGTTCTTACTCTTGTAGTACTTAGCAATGTATCCAATCTTGTTGCATGCTTAACAAACAACATTGTTCTTCTGAATTGCTTTGTTATACCCTTGATTTCCTTGATTTCCCTTTGATCTGCATTCGTTATCCATATGTCCAAATCTACCATAGGCATGACATATGACATTTCCAAGACTGGTGAATAATGCATTATTTTGATTATTCCTATTTCTGCACTGACCTGCTATATGACCATATTTATTGTAAACAAAGCATGTACCATTGAATTTGTGAGCATTAGGTTGTCTTACTAGTGATTTATGGTTATGATTGTTGGCATGATTTTTCTTCTGACTAGATGATTGATCTTGTTGTGCAGTACCAGAGCTTTCTCCTTCTTCATATCCAAGACCTCTCTTGTCATTAGCATCTCTCTGGCTCTTCAGCAGTTCATCAAGTCTAGCAGAGCTAGAATTGAACCTATCCTTGTACTCATTTGTAGTGGCTAAATCATCTCTCATGATTATGATATGTCTCTCAAGTTCCTTTTTCATTATTTAGAGAATGAATTAACTCAAGTTTCAACATGTCATTCTCATGTGTCAGTCTATTACATTCACCAGGTCAATCCTTCAATGCTTGAGCTAGGTTTTCTTCATTCTTCTTCTTGTCTTCAATCTCCTTGCACATTCTCATGGTTAGGGCTTGAATTTCATTCTTGAAGATAGTATTCTTATGAGTGAGTTTCTGACATTGATCTTTCACAACATCTTCCTCCTCACTACTCTGATTTTGTAGTTGACCACAGAGTTCCTTCCTCTTAGCTTGAACAATTGAAAGATTTCCTTGCATTGAAATGATGTGTTCTCTATTGACATTATTGGAATTAGGTTGTCATTAATGTCAACTAGTATGGCATGGTCACCAGTGAGTAAGAAGTGGTGACCAGTATAGGAGAAGTAATACATGATGATTTAAATCCATATGTATGTAAACAGATTGAAGGTAGGTTACTGATACACATGAAATGCATCATCTACTGATAAAGCAAGACCACCGACAAGACAAAGCAAGCAAGCAAGAGAAGAACTGAAGGATGTAAACCAATATAATCAGAAAAGATTAATACTATCGGTAA
This sequence comes from Cryptomeria japonica, assembly GCF_030272615.1. Lineage (NCBI taxonomy): Eukaryota > Viridiplantae > Streptophyta > Pinopsida > Cupressales > Cupressaceae > Cryptomeria > Cryptomeria japonica. The sequence continues at coordinate 600,283,129 of NC_081409.1, forward strand.
ATGGACTAAGTAGCAGGACCATCATGTTTGATGGAAGGCCAAGTTGATCCACCGACAGAGAAGAGGTATGCAGGTATGAGGTCCACCGGTGGAGTTAGGTTATACTGATAGTTCTAATACTTAATATAAGTACAGATCCAATAGCCAACAAGATAGGAGGGGGGGGTGAATCATACAAAATTAATTATCCATAAAAACATCAGATTCAACCTCGGTAACATATATCAGTCATATAATAAAAAACTGTCAAACATGCAAACTCAAAAGTATATGAACAATATAAACCTCATAACACTAGATTTAACGTGGAAACCCAAATAGGGAAAAACCACTGTTGGATTTCAGACCCACTAAGAAATATACTCTTCTAGAGTATGCTCGGTTAAAAGAAAATCCTAGTAAAGATTACAAAACACATTGCTAGATGTGATCTGGTTAAGGGATTTCCCTTAGATCTGTTAGGATCTTCACTTTGTTAGAAGTGACCTTGTCAAAGGATTTCAAACACTCAATTAGAATGTCACCTTGTTACAGGATTTACATATAAGACTGTTAAGTCCACTTGGTTAAGAGATTTCCTGTCACTTTCACAAAATAACAGTAATACAATCTATCTGCAACTTCACATCTAAAATGCTAAAGCAGATTCCTATTTGTTCAATACAATCTAGACATATAACTAATCTTGTCTATCTGCTGGGCATCAATACTTTGTTATTCTAACAGGTCTTCAAGCTTCTGTGCTCGGTAATCACTATGTAGCATCCCTGTGCATACACCTGCCCGCATGCATTGTTTATCAATAGTTCCTTATTTATAAACAATCTTCTAACTGCTTAATCTCCTTGATCACATTTCCCATGATCAATCATAGCCATCAGATCTTCAATCTTGTCTAGGTTCATTGCATCTTTCAATCTGAAAATGTTTTACCCCACCTCGAAACTTGCACATTCACCATGGAACTTGTGTTAGGGTAATGCAGTTTAATCTGAGCTGTAGATCTTCTTTCCGACTTTCCATTTCCTTAGATTTGTTAACAAACTTCTTCTACGGCTTGCCAATCATTGATCCGCTCCAGCTCATCAGCATCTTTCATTAAATATCACATGTAAACATTTAATGTATTCTGTTATAGCTCGGTTACAACTCGGTAGACATTCTGTCTTCATTAACCGACTGCGACAACCTTAGGGTTTACCAACTAGGTTCCTTAGGGTTTACCGACTAGGTTCTTTGCTTGATAACATAGTATAGTATTAACCTTTACATTTTACAACATATGTATGATGTTAAAACAATCTAAGACATCAAGATCTCATCATTGTCTGACTCGGTAGAGTTGCCCATTGAATAACTTATCCCCTTATTCATCATATTCTTTCTTGTGTCTTTACCAACTTCTTTATAATCTTCATATCATATTTCTTAAGATATGGCAACATCATACTGAATTAGAAAATCAATTTCTTGACATCAATGACAAAATAATAATATCAAGATAGTAAAACATCTTTAATCAGTTATGTCCATAATCATCAACAACCTTCTCAATATCCTTGTAATATTGCCAACAATCTCCCCCTTTGTCATTGATGGCAAAACCAATTGATTTGACCTTTTAAAAAATAAATTGGATTGCCGTGATTTTGAAATGCTGAAATGCTCTCCCCCATACATAAGACTTCTTTTCTATTTTTAGTCTTTATTTCAATCTGTAGTCTTCTCTCAGTCTTCTTAGGTCTTCTCCCCTTTCGGTAGATCTTCCCCTTCTTGGTCTTCTCCCCCTAGGTAGGTCTTCTCCTTCTTGGTCTTCTCCCCCTTTAACAACAATGCCAAAAAGAATAGAACTAAAACATAATTTCTTTGTGTAAGAAGTTATTTCTTGCTGTTGTGTATCAACCGAGTCTCGGTCAGAGCATTTGTTTACAATTCCTGTTCCCTGTATCATTTTCCATATTATCCCAGTATTATTTCCAGTACACTTTCTGAAAAACATTCTAAAGTGTATCACTCCAGCATCAACTCCCCAAAAGATATTCAATAGAGTCATCGAAGTGATGATTTCACCGAACTCGGTCAGTGAGTAAAAGATAGGGGTAGGACCCCTAACTTTCTTCTGAGATATTCAAAAGTGTCCTTTGGTAGTGGCTTGGTGAAGATATCAGCTATCTGCTCATTTGTGTTAACATATTCCAACACCACTTTCTTCTCTTGAGCTTCTTCTCTAAGATAATGATATTTGATAGATATGTGCTTTGTCTTAGAGTGCATAATAGGGTTCTTTGAAATATTAATGGCACTAGTGTTGTCACAGAATATAGTTATTGGCTCGGTAACTTTCTCATTTATACCTTTCAACAATTGTTTGATCCATGCAATGTTGGTACAATTAAGTGCTGTTGCAACATATTCAGCTTTAGTTGTTGACTGAGAAACACATCCTTATTTCTTGCTAAGCCAGCTCACTAGTCTTTCTCCTAAGAAGAAAGCTCCTCCACTTGTGCTTTTTTTGTCATCAATGTTGCCTGCCCAATCAGCATTAGTATAAACTTTTAGATCAAAATCATTTCCTTTATGATATACTAAGCCATAATCTTTAGTGCCTTTCAAGTATCTGAAAATTCTTTTGATTATTGTCATGTGTATTTCCTTAGGATATGTAGAGAATCTTGCAACAATACCTACTGCATGTGCTATATCTGGCCTGCTATGAACAACATATTGTAGTTTTCCAATCATGGATCGGTAGAGTGTCTCATCAACAGATGCAGATTCATCATTCTATGATAGTTTGCAGTTTGTAGTCATAGGAGTACTTACTGGCTTTGAATCCTCCATTCCAAATTTCTTCAAGATTTCCTTTATGTATTTGGATTGAGTAATGAAAATTTCATTTTTCATTTGCAGTATCTGTAAGCCTATAAAATACTTTATCTCATGAATTAATGACATCTCAAATTCTTTGCTCATTTCATTTCCAAAGTTCTTGCATAAAGAGTCATTTCCACAAAATATAATATCATCAACAAATATGGCTGAGATTAGTATTCCATTTTCATCATTCTTCATGTACATGTTGCTATTCTCACTTGTTCTTATAAAACCAATCTTAATCAAATAAGAGTGCAATCTTTCATACCATGCTCTAGGTGCTTGTTTCAGACCATATAAAGCTTTGTTCAATTTACATACCTGATCTTTATTATTGTCTTCAACAAATCCTTCAGGTTGTTCAATGAAAACTTCTTCTTCTAATATTCCATTCAGAAATGCAGATTTGACATCCATTTGATATACCTTGAGGTTTTTGAAAGCAACATATACCAACAATGTTCTAACTCCTTCAAGTCTAGCAATAGGTGCAAAAGTCTCACCATAATCAATTCCTTCTTCTTGGGCATAACCTTTGCAAACCAATCTTGCTTTGTTCCGAATGACCTCACCTTTCTCATTTAGCTTGTTTCTAAAGATCCACTTTGTACCGATTACATTTTTGTCCTTCGGTCTTGGGACTAATGTCCATGTGTCATTCTTCTTGATTTGATGAATCTCTTCAGTCATAGCATTTATCTAATCTTCACTGTTGAATGCCTCTTTTACTATTCTCGGTTCAAATTCAGATATCAAACATGTGTTCTGTCTCAGTTTGTTCCTTGTCATCATTGGATCATCCTTATCTCCTATAATCTGAATTGGTGCATGGTGTCTTCTGACATACTTGGCTAATACAGGCTCGATAGGCCCTATATGATCTTCTTCATCACTTGGTAACTGGATATTTTCTTCATTTTCTTCAACAGTTATCTCGGTAGGACTTCTCAGTTGCACATAGACAAATTCATCATAGTCTTCTGGTTCTTTGGAATTCCTTTCATCAGTTCTTTCTGCAAATTCATCAATTTTCACATTTGCACTTTCTACTATTTTGTTAGATGATTTGATCAGACATTTAAATGCTTTGCTTCTAGAAGAATATCCTAGAAATGTTCCTTCTTCACTTTTCTGATCAAACTTGCCATTTCTATCATCTTTATGAACATAGCATTTACTTCCAAAGATCTTAAAATAGCTTACATTAGGTTTCTTGCCATACCAGATTTCATAAGGTGTCTTCAAAGTACCTTTCTTCAATTGAACTCGGTTCAAGGTGTAAACAGTTGTGCTTATTGCTTCTCTCCAAAATGTTTGTGGAACCTTCTTCTCAATCATCAGTGTTCTAGCACAATCCACAATAGATCTGTTTCTTCTTTCAGCTATTCCATTTTGCTGTGGAGTTCTTGGTGCAGAGACTTGTCTTTTAATACCATGATCATTACAAAATAGGTTGAACTCATCAAATGTGAACTCTCCTCCTCTATCTGATCTAAGATATTTCAGTTGTCTTCCTATTTCATTTTCAACTCTAGCCTTGTACCACTTAAACATTTGAAAAGCTTTTGATTTTTGTTTTAAAAACATTACTGACATCATCCTTGAATGATCATCCACAAATAATATGAAATACTTATCACCATAATAACTTTGAACTTTCATAGGACCACAAAGATCAGTGTGCAAAGGATCTAAAATTCCCTTAGAAGTGTAGGACTTACTTGTAAAGCTGGATCTTGTCATCTTACCCATCTGACATCCTCAACACATAGTATTCTTAGGTTTTTCAAGACTTGGTAGACCTCTTACTCTGTGCTTCTTGCTTATCTTGATCAAAATTACTTAACTCGAATGCATGTAGCTTACCAATAGTAGCATCCAAGGAAACTGGCATATTAGGTACAGACCTCAATTCATTGATTGCAGAGACTCGGATTGCATAGGCAGGTAGAAGGGTTCTTAACAATTTACTTGTCACATCCTTTTCTTCAATAGTTCCTCCTGCTCCTTTGATTTGATTTACAATTTCCTTTAGTCTTGTACTGTACTAGGTTATGTTCTCACCTTCATTCATCCTCATAGATTCAAGTTGTCCTCTTAGACTATCAACTTTTTCTCTTTGAACATGTTCATCTCCTCCATATACATATATGAGCTTAGTCCACATTGCCTTTGCATCATTGCAGCCTTTTAGATCATTAAACTCAGAATCGGTCAATGCAGATGTTATTTCAATCATTGCTTGAATATGTTCTTGCTTTGCCTTTATCTCTTCCATAGTCAATGGATAGGTGCTCGGTGTAACAAAATCATTCTCCAGATAGTATAAAGCATATTCTCCAACTCCTGATAGATGTAGCTTCATCCTTTTCTGCCATGTAGAGAAACTTGACTTATTCAGCTTAGGTGCATCCCTCTTATACATCTTTGGATCTTTAACTCAAGTGCCTTTAAACATTCCTTTTGGAGTCCAAAGCTCTGATACCAATTGATAGTTCTAATACTTAATATAAGTATAGATCCAATAGCCAACAAGATGAGAGGGGGGCATGAATCATACAAACTTAATCATCCATAAAAACATCAGATTCAACCTCGGTAACATATATCAGTCATATAATCAAAAATTGTCAAACACGCAAACTTAAAAGCATATGAACAATATAAACCTCATAACACCAAATTTAATGTGGAAACCCAAATAGGGAAAAACCACTATGAGATTTCGGACCCACTAAGAAATATACTCTTCTAGAGTATGCTCGGTTAAAAGAAAATCCTGTTAAAGATTACAAAACACATTGCTAGATGTGACCCGGTTAAGGGATTTCCCTCATATCTGTTAGGATCTTCACTTTGTTAGAAGTGACCTTGTCAAAGGATTTCAAACACTCAATCAGAATGTCACCTTGTTAGAGGATTTACATATAAGGCTGTTAAGTCCACTCGGTTAAGAGATTTCCTATCACTTTCACAAAATAACAGTAATACAATCTATCTGCAACTTCACATCTAAAATGCTAAAGCAGATTCCTATTTGTTCAATACAATCTAGACATAAAACTAATCTTGTCTATCTATTGGGCATCAATGCTCTGTTATTCTAACAGGTCTTTAAGCTTCTATGCTCGGTAATCACTATGTAGCATCCCTATGCATACACTTTCCCGCATGCATTGTTTATCAACAGTTCCTTATTTATAAACAATCTTCTAACTGCTTAATCTCCTTGATCACATTTCCCATGATCAATCATAGCCATCAGATCTTCAATCTTGTCCAGGTTCATTATATCTTTCAATTTGAAAACATTTTACCCCACCTCAGAACTTGCACATTCACCTTGGAACTTGTGTTAGGTTAATGCGGTTTAATATGAGTTGTAGATCTTCTTGCCGAATTCGCATTGCCTTAGATTCGTTAACAAACTTCTTCTACGGCTTGTCAATCATTGATCCACTCCAGCTCATTAGCATCTTTCATTAAATATCACATGTAAACATTTAATGTATTCTGTTATAGCTTGGTTACAACTCGGTGAATACTAAACTTTACTCGGTAGACATTCTGTCTTCATTAACCGATTGTGACAACCTTAGGGTTTACCGACTAGGTTCTTTGCTTGATAACATAGTATAGTATTAACCTTTACATTTTACAACATATGTATGATGTTAAAACAATCTAAAACATCAAGATCTCATCATTGTCTGACTCAGTAGAGTTGCCCATTGAATAACTTATCCCCTTATTCATCATATTCTTTCTTGTGTCTTTACTGACTTCTTTATAATCTTCATATCATATTTCTTAAGATATGGCAACATCATACTGAATTAGAAAATCAATTTCTTGACATCAATGACAAAATAATAATATCAAGATAGTAAAACATCTTTAATCAGTTATGTCCATAATCATCAACAACCTTCTCAATATCCTTGTAATATTGCCAACATATACCAGTAAGGTGAGTTGAACTGATAGTAAATCTTGGTCAATGAAGAGTGTCAAACCGACATAGAAAACCAAGCAGAGGTGGATGTTGACAAAGATGATAGCTAGAAGCCAGGTGGTGATCATGCACATGTCAGTGAATGTTCATCGACGCAATAGTCAGCAAGTAGGTCAACTTTTATGAAGAACCTGCAAGTCATGGGAGGATGGCAGAAGATTGCGGCTCGAGGAAGACAAGGTGCAAAGCGATTGAACTAATCCTGCAAGGAGATCTGATCTTCATACCCATTTACTGAAGGAAACAACCGAGCCATTAATGGCATGTGACAGAGAAACACAGAAAAGTACAGTGCAAACATCTAAATATAGAAAATGCACATTGGAATGTGATGTTGGCAGTGTTGATTGATGACGTGCAGATCATCTCTCCAAAAAATTAGATCAAATCAAATCCAATACGAATCGAGTTGGTGAAGGAAAAACCTAACATGACACTGTTTGAATATTGTTTTGGCGAGAACCCTAGAAGATAAATATGTGAGCTCGAGACTAAAATCAAGGGATGCTTGATGCAAAGAGTGAGAGAGAAGAGAGATTAAGCAAGGAGAAAGATTATATTCCTTAGATTTTATCTAATAAAGTTGCAGTGTGAGTTAGTAGGTGAACCGGTGAGAGGATCTAATCGGTAGAGATAGAGTAACTGGTAAATTGTTGCAATTCTAACAGTCAAGCTAACTGGTGAGATGTGATTGGTCAAGAAGGCATCCAAGGGTGACACAATGTGGTGTGAGGATGAGGGAGAAAGAAGAGAGGCTAGGAGTAACTGGTGAGTCATCAGAGAGAGTAATCTGATAACCGGCACTATGAGAACCAGTGAAGAAAAGGAGGTTGTTAATTGACAGAAATCCATTGATCAGGTGTTATAGAACTCATTTTCAACCAGTTTCTATAACTGTATCAAAATTGTATTTCAATATATAACACCGATTTGGAGCTTGGTGTAGGGGTTGGTTCTCCTTGGGTTGGTGTCCTAAATCAGTAGGGATTGGTGCTCCTTGGGTTGGTGCCCTAAATCATTGTAATCCATTGTTTCATTGTGAGGTTGGATTGGAGTAGTAGACTCTAGCAACATTTCTCGCCGAGGTTTTTCCCATATTGGGTCTAGCTTCCTTGTACATCTGGTGTTGTGGGTTACATTTGTGTGTTTGCCTCTTTTGATATCCACATTAATCATATCGGTTTGATTATTTAGTGCTTAGGGTGATAACCGGTATTCCAAGGTTGACTAAAAAGAAAAGTTTTCAAGAACCACTGATTCAGCCCCCTCTCAGTGGTACATTATGCTCAACAATTGGTATTAGAGCATAGGTTCCCACTTGATTAAATTTTGGGTAGATTCTGGTCATAGAATACAATGGCAAGAAATGAGTCTACCTCCTCAAAATCCCCCATGTTTGATGGATCTAACTGCCTTCTGGAGTAGAAGAATGGAGACCTGTATTTCCTCTATTGGTTTTGATGTGTGGATTTCTGTTAAGAATGGGTATATTGTCCCTAGTTTTCCTCCCACTTATCCAAATGCTAAGGAGTATGAGAATAATGCAAAGGCTAAACATGCTATCTTAAGCGGGTTGTCTAATAATGATTTTGTCAAGGTCATGCACTATGCATCCACCAAGGAGACTCGGGATAAAATGCAGAGGTTATTTAAAGGAGATGCCAAAGTCAAAGATGCCAAGCTACAATCACTAAGGGGTCAACTTGAAGGCATCAATATGAAGGATGAAGAAAACATTACAGATTACCTTCACATAATAGATGAAACTGTGAACACCATCAGAGTACTTGGAGAAGAAATTGCAGATGAGATTATTGTCAAGAAGGTACTTAGATCTCTCACATCTACGTATGATACTAAGATTTTTGCCATAGAGGAAGCCAAGGATCTGAAGACTTTCATAATGGATGAGCTATTTGGATCTCTAACAGCCTATGAAATGAGAACAACCAGTGAAGCATCCTCAAGGAAAGAGGTAGCATTAAAATCCACTGAAAAGGGCAAGGAAGAGGTTGCTCATGAAGGATCCAGTGAAGACTTGGATGTAGATGTAGAAAAATTTGTCAGTAAGCTCAAGAGAGGATCCGGCAAGTATAAAAGAAAGCTACCACTCAAATGTTTCAACTATGGTAAAGTTGGACACTTTTCTGCAAAATGGCCTTATACTAAAACCGATGGAGATGAGCACAAAAGTTTTAGCAGATTTGCTAGTAAAGACAAAGAAAGAAATGTTTACTGGCAAGGAAGAAGAGGCTACTAGAAGGAAAACAACCTATATATAACTATTGAGGATGATGCCATAGACAAAAAAAGTGCATCAAAAGATGACTACCATGAGAATGAAAGAGAAGTTAATCTCTTTATGGCACTTGATGAACCAGTTGGTGAAGATGAGGAAGAAGAAGACATTGAGGCCGAAGTGGATCTAGAAGGTGATCTCATAAGTTCTCTTGAGGAGCTAAGTAAAACAAGAAGAGAACTCAAGAAGTTCAATCTTTCTACAGTAAAAGAACAAGGTCTCTTGAAGCAATCCCTGGATGAGTCCAATCAAGTTATATCTGACTTGAAACTCTAGTTGGAAGAAGATAAGAGGATATGTGAAGTTACATCCTCTGATCTAGTGAAGAAGGAAAAGGAGCATCAAGATCTAGAAGCAGAAATAGTGAAGCTCAGAAAGGAGCTTGAAAAAAGTAAGGAAGAAATGAAAGTGAGAAGCAAATATGAAGGAAGGACCGAACCCTTAGACAAGATGTTGAGCAAATAGAAGCCATCTAAAGATACTAGTGGCTTAGAATTTAAAGAAGGAAAAAGTTCAAACAACAAAGACACATTTGGTAAGGAGATATAGTTCACTTCTTCAAGTGAAGGTGAAGAGAAGAAGACATTCACGGTAAGCAACAATACCGGTAAGAAGACTTGTACAGAAGCTGTTAGAAACCGCCACACAAACCGGTATACACAATCAATGAATCAGAGACCACACTCAATGTACCGACATGCAGATCCAAGGATAAATGAAAGAGTTGACCATGAAGGATTTACTAGAGTTAGTAGCATGAAAGGAAGACCCCCGGTGAGGCAGACGTTTCCAGGACAAAGGCAACCTAACTAGTATGTTCCAAAATTTCATAGTTATTGTTACCGGTGTAATAAATTTGGACATAGGTTAGCTGATTGTATATTAACCAATAATCCCACTATGAGTTATGAAACTAGAAATCCATTTAATGCACTCTGGGATATGAATGTTGTCTGTTATCAGTGTGATGGATTTGGTCATAGGAATTTTTAATGTAGGAAGAGTAAACCGATGTCCTACAATAGTTTTAAAGATTAATTCTTCAATGAAAATGTAAAATGCTATAATTGTCAAGAGTTTGGACATATAAAAAAGTTGTGTAAAAACAAGAAAACCAAGTATAAGAGGACAGATCTTGATCAAGAACCAGAAGTTAAACTAGAGCACAAATATGCAGCTGATAAGAAGAAGTAAACTAAACCAGTATGGGTTGAGAAATAAAAGGACAAGGCAGAATCAAGTCTGATAGTGCAGACTGCACTACATGCTAAAGGGAAAAATCTATGGGTTGTAGATAGTGGCTATTCCAACCACATGACCAGTGATAAAAATAAATTTATCAAGCTTGAAGATTGGAATGGTGGTTCAGTGAGATTCAAAGATAACTCATCCATCAAAATAAAGGCAAAAGGTACTCTAAACATTGATGAAAAACTAAAAGCACATGACGTGTATTATGTGGAAGGCTTGAAGTAGAACTTGTTGAGTATGAGTCAGATGTGTGACAAAGGTTTTAAATTCACTTTTGATTCTACCAGCTGCCAGATAAAGAAGGAGAGTACCAGTCAGACTGTAGCCGAACGCAAAAGGAAAGATGGTAATGTATACAATCTAAAAGAATGTTTTGAATCACAATGCATGTTGGCACAAGTGGATGAAAGCGGGTTGTGGCACAGAAGATTAGGCCACATAAATTTTGATAATCTAGTTGCAGTAAGAAAAAAGGGGTATGTAAGAAATATACCACAAATTATCAAACCGGTGAGCACATTTTGTCATGAATGTGTGAAAGGTAAGTAGACTAAGGTGAGATTCAAGAAAAAATAACACAACACCTCAAGAACACTTGAAACAGTACATACAAATCTGTGTGGTCCAGCTAGGACAAGAGCTCTTGCCGGTGAAAGATATTTTATGCTCTTCATTGATGACTATTCAAGAATGACATGGGTCACTTTCCTACAAGATAAATCACAAGAATTTGATAGATTCAAAATCTTTAGGAAGATGGTGGAGAAGGAAAGTGGGTGCAAGCTGAAATATCTAAGATCAGACTGGGGTGTAGAGTTCACATCAAATGAGTTTGAAGATTACTGTGAAAGACATGGAATCAAAAGGCAATACTCAGCCCCTAGGACACCACAACAAAATGGTGTGGTAGAGAGAAAGAGCAAGATAGTCAAGGAGATAGCCACAACCATGTTAAATGAGGCCAGTTTACCAGACATATATTAGAAGGAAGCGGTTCATACAACTACATATACCTTGAATTGGGTTCAAATAAGAATAAACAACAGAATGACACCTTATGAGTTGTGGTATGACCGAAAACCATTAGTCAAGTACTTTAAGGTATTTGGAAGCAAGTGTTTTATCAAGAGAGATATGGATGGTTTAGGTTGTTTTGATTTTGGGATTGATGAAGAAATCTTCCTTGGTTACTCATCTAACAATAAGGCCTATAAATGCTACAACAAAAGACTAAGAAGAGTCATTGAAAGTGTGCATGTAAGAGTTGATGAGGACATGCACAAAGGAAGACAATCATAGGTAAACTAGTATGATGACTCCAGTGATGAAGGTGAGGAAGCTCAGTCAAACAATGAATTAGAAGAAGCATCCAAAAAGGCTCCTAAACGGTATGTGCAGATGAACCACCTGAAAGAGCATATTTTAGGTAATAAGAGTGATGGTGTACAAACTAGGAGCATATTTGCCTGAAATGATGAACAAGTCAACTTCTGCCTCATGACTAAAGTAGAACCTAAAACATTCAATGAGGCCATCAAAAATTAGAAATGAATGGATGCCATGGAAGAAGAGTTGTTGCAGATTGAGAAGAACAAGACTTAGGAATTAGGCCCTAGACCGGAAGACAAGAACATCATTGGCACCAAATGGGTCTACCAGAATAAGATGAATGAAGAAGGTAAAATTTTTAGGAACAAAGATAGACTTATGTGCAAGGGTTACTCTCAAGTAGAGGTCATTGATTTTGAAGAAACATTTGCATCGGTAGCTAGAGTAGAATCAATTAGAATGTTTCTATCTTTTTTTGCCTATAAGGGTTATAAAGTATATCAAATGGATGTAAAATCTGCCTTCCTCAATGGAAATTTGGAAGAACTTTATATGGAGCAACCAGAAGGGTTTTTATTACATGATGATGAAAAGTTTGTGTTCCAGTTGAAGAAACCCCTGTATGGTTTAAAGCAAGCTCCTAGAGAATGATATTCAAGGAGAAAGGATTCAAAAAGGGGAGTGCTGACAACAATTTATACATCAAGAGATATCGAAACTATATGATGATTGTGGTTGTGTATGTAGATGACATTATTTTTGGAGGCAACAAGGATACCCTTTGAAAAGAATTTTCTGATCAGATGTAGTCAGAATTTGAGATGTCAATGCTCAAAGAATTGACATACTTCCTTGGTTTGCAGATATCACAGCAAGATAAGGGAACCTTTATCTCCCAAACCAAGTATGCAAAGGATATGTTAAAGAAATTTCAAATGGAGGACTGCAAACCAGTGAGTACTCCCATGGTGACTAGAAGAAAATTAAGCAAGAATGATGAATCATCGATGATGGATCAGAATTGTATAGATCCATGATAGGCAGCTTATTATATCTTAATGTTTCTAGACTGGATATAGTGTAGGCAGTGTGCATGGTGGCTAGATTTCAAGCTACATATAAGCAGTCACATATGAATGTCATAAGCAAAAATTTTAGGTACCTGCAAGGAACACATAATTATGGTTTGCAGTACCCTAAACAAGGGGAATTCATCTTGGAAGCATATACTGATGCTGATTGGGCAGGTTGAATTGATGACCGAAAGAGCACAAGTGGTGGTGCATTCTTCCTAGGTGATCGGTTGGTCTCATGGCATAGCAAGAAGTAGGATTCAGTCTCCCTATCAACTACTGAAGAAGAATACATTGATGTTGCTACATCCTTCTCTCAGGTGCTTTGGTTGAAGTAAACCTTCAAGGATATACATGTGGACATCTCTGATCCTATTTCTATCTGGTGTGATAATTCAAGTGCCATCAACATTTCAAAGAACCTGGTGATGCATTTAAGGACAAAGCATATAGCCATCAAGTATCATTTTCTCAAAGAGAAGGTTGAAGGACAAGAAGTAAAGATGGACTATGTCCCTATAGGAGAACAAGTGGAAAACATCTTCACCAAACCATTCTCGATAAGAACTTTTGAGTACTTAAGACACAAGCTAGGAGTTGTGTCACGTGCCTTATTCATTTAAGTTTGTGAGGATTTATATGGTTTAGGGGGAGTTCATAGAAGTGTGTATATCTCTTGAACCACATGTTGGTCATAGGGAAAGTTCAGGGTTGTATGTCTCAGTACCGGCTGTAATCACTAAGAGAAGATTTGACTAAGGGGGAGATATGTATGAATCAAAGGGGGAAGAATAAAGTACCCCGACCCTTTGTCATTGTGTCAAAGGGGGAGAAATCTACTAGTGTCAATTATTCCAGTGAGTTGACATTAATGCCAAAGGGGGAGATTGTTGGAATTATTGGCATTAGGTTGTCATTTATGTCAACTGGTTTGGCATGGTCACTGATGAGTAAGAAGTGGTGACCGGTATAGGAGAAGTAAGACATGATGATGTCAATCCATATGTATGTAAGCAGATTGAAGGTAGGTTACCAGTACACATGAAATGCATCATCTACCAGTAAAGAAGGACCACCAGCAAGACAAAGAAAGCAAGCAAAAGAAGATTAATGATTTTGGTAAATGGAATGAGTAGTGGGACCAGCATGTTTGATGGAAGGCCAAGTTGATCCACCGACAGAGAAGAGGTATGAAGGCCCATTGGTGGAGTTAGGTTATATTGGTAAGGTGATTTGAACTGATAGTCAATCTTGGTCAATAAAGAATGTCAAACTGACATAGCAAACCAAGAAGAGGTGGATGTCAACAAAGATGACAACTGGAAGCCAGGTGATCATGCATAAGTCAGTGAAGTGTTCATCGACATAATAGTCAGCAAGCAGGTTGGCTTTTATGAAGAACCCACAAGTCATGGGAGGATGGTAGAAGATTGTAGCTCGAGGAAGACAAGGTGGCAAGCGATTGAAATAATCCTACAAGAAGATTTGATCTTCGTACCCATTTGTTGAAGGAAACAGCCAAGCCATTAATGGCATGTGATAGAGAAACATAGAAAAGCATAGTGCAGACATCTAAATATAGAAAATGTACATTGGAATGCAAGCTATTGGCGATGTTGATCGATGATGTGGAGATCATCTCTCCAGAAAAGCAGATCGGATAAAATCCAATATGGATCGCGTTGGTGAAGGTAAAACCTAACACGACACCATTTGAGTGTTGTTTTGGCAAGAACCCTAGAAGATAAATATGTGAGCTCGAGACTGAAATCAAGGGATGCTTGATGCAAAGAGTGAGAGAGAAGAGGGCCTAAGCAAGGAGAAAGAATATATGCCTTAGATTTTACTCTAAGAAAGTTGCAGTGTGAATTAGCAGGTGAACCAATGAGAAGGTCTAACTGGTAGAGACAGAGTAACCAGTAAATTGATGTAGTTCTAACAGTCAAGATAATCGGTGATATGTGGTTGGTCAAGAAGGCATCCAAGGGTGACACAGTGTGGTGTGAGGCCAAGGGAGAAATAAGAGAGGCTTGGAGTAACCAATGAGTGATCAAAGAGAGTAATCTAATAATCGGCACTGTGAGAACCAGTGAAGAAAAGGAGGTTGTAAATCGACAGAAATCCATTGATCAGGTGTTGCAGAACTCATTTGCAACCAGGTGCTATAACTATATCAAAATTGTATTTCAATATACAACACCAAGTTGGACCTTGGTGTAGGGGTTGGTGATCCTTGTGTTGGTGTCCTAAATCAGTAGGGATTGGTGCTCCTTGGGTTGGTGCCCTAAATCATTGTAATCCATTGTTTCAATGTGAGGTTGGATTGGAGCTAGCAACATTTCTTACCGAGGTTTTTCCCATATTGGGTCTTCCTCATACATTTGGTGTTGTGGGTTGAATTTGTGTGTTTGCCTCTTTTGATATCCACATTAATCATACCGGTTTGATTATTTAGTGCTTAGGGTGATAAATGGTATTCCAAGGTTGATTAAAAATAAAATATTTCAAGAACCACTAATTCACCCCCCTCTTAGTGGTACATTGTGTTCAACATCAACTTAGTCAGCTACTAACCTTGGAAAAATTTCCTAGGTTCATTAAATCTCAACAATCTTGCACTACACTCTTTACTTATGTCGACCATCGACATAACAACTCAAAAATAAAACATTATGTGTACTGGTTTACCAATCTTAGTGACTTTGTTTTACCGGTTAGTTGTTCTTCATGATTGGCTTCTCTGTACAACATAACTCACTCATCCTATTGAATCTGTTGCTATGGTGCAAAACATAGCTACTTGATATAATCTCCAACACTCTTGCAAAACCGCATCACCTAACTCTTCATTGATTGCACATATTGATTTCTTGATTATGACTCTGTTCTTGTTTACTAGTTGAAGTCATATTTGTTGGTTCACTGATAAATTGTCTCCTCTACCGGTTATACTTTATTGGTTGGCCTAAAAGACTTAGATGACTATCAAAACATATTTTCCGTCAATGACAACATAAAAAAAGTCATCAATCAACCTATTACATCAAAATATCATCATCAAGCCAACATTGTCCATAATCACAAACTTACTTTTATCACCTGTCATGTGATGAGAGCAACCACTGTAAATAACCCATTCATCTTTCTCTTCAAATTTAGCAACCAAAGATTTCTCTTCAATAATGCAGCTATTACAATCAACAGTCACCAAATCATCTTCCTTGATAGCAATGAACACCCATTCATCTCCTGAATTTCCCTTCTTAGACTCATCATTTGTCACACCTTCATTAGTAGAAAAACAACACTTCTTTTGATATTTAGGCTTGTAAGGCTTTAATGGATTCTTGGGATTTCTATCTCTTTCCGGACACCTTGAGGCAAATTGTCTTATCTTATTACATGAAACACATTTAAGAGGAAACTTAATGTAACCTTTAGGTAATCTTTTGGCAATCAGGTCTTCAATCTCTTCAAGCTCTCTTTCATCTTCATCAACTTCTCTCATCTCCTTGTCATATCTAGATACCCTTGTAGAATTTTCTCCTAGATCATATTTCTTCTTCCCAGATACAATAGTTGTGAATGTAGATTTAGATTTAGGAGGGGCTTCACCAAACTTACTAAACTCAAAAGCAGCAAGCTTACCAATCAACATATCTCTATTCACATCTATCACAGTCCAAATCTCTTCATTAGAAGCAACCTTGTGCTTGTAAGAAGGAGGCAAGGATCTCAGCACCTTCACAACAATCTCAAATTCTTCCAATACTCTACTAAAAAATCTGATGTTCAACACAAGCTCATTCACTTTATGCATAAAGGAGGTAATGCTCTCATATTCACCTATCTTCAACATCTCATACTTTCCATTCAATCTCTGCAACTTAGCAACTTTCACATGACTATCACCTTCATACAAAGTCTCTAGCTTCTTCCATATCTCATGAGTAGTCTGTAGATCCATCACATTAGTCATCTCAGAATCAGATAAGGCACTCAAAAAATCTTCCTTAGATCTAATTTGAATTCATCTTCCTTAACCTCATCCAGAGTGGTAGAACCATTCTGAGGAACATTTTACACATTCTTAGTAATCTTCCAATAGTCTTCACCAATGCATCGCAAATGACATTCCATCTGGTTCTTCTAGAGAGTATAATTTGTTCCATCAAATCTCAGACTAGCCTTCTTAAAAGAAAAGGTTCCCATCCTGGATCTCCTCAACCGGTGAAACTCCTTTTACGAGATCTAGCTTTGATACCAATTGTTGGCAACATTGTCGTAAATTGGGAAGGGGAGATGAATTAGTTTTCTCACAAATTCTGCACAACTCAAAATTAAATTAGATATGATAATGAAAAGTAAAAACACAAATCAACACCACATCAGTAACACACATAACACCAATATTTTTTACATGGAAAACCTAGGTAAGGGAAAAACCACTAAGGGAACCTACGCACAATGAGATAGTACCTTGTTAGGAGTAGGTGAAATATTACAATGAGGAAGGCACATGCATTTAGGCACACTCACTAGAGCTCACTGCTCAAAACAAGAAGGGTTACAACCCTGAGGAAGACTTATTGTCTTACAAAGATTGGACAACAATCCGGATTACATGAACTGTGAAAATAGCATCACCACATGCCTAATTATAGTTCTAGTTAAGAACACTCTAATCTTTTCTGCCACACACTTCTCTTCACACTTTTGAAAGATAAAAAAACTTGTGCACACACTTACTCGATCACACACTCATAGATACCACACAAATAAATCTCATAGTTGAATATTACATGCATTTATACAAACCTTGAACCTATATTTCAAGGTTGGCTCAACCCTCAATACAAATTACAAAATAATAACCTCGCATGCTACAATAATACATGCAGACTAAAACAATGTCGACTAAGACATAGTCTAGACCCAAATCAATATTGCAAACATGTTGTTGTTCTCAATTTCTGATTGCTTTGTTTTCTCTACTAGAATTTTCAAACCTCTGTCACTTATGGAGAGAAACAACATGAAACAGAAACAAAAGACAACATTTAACAAGATTTATACAAAAACCTTCCTCACTTCAAGCCTGAACTTAAGCTTAGGTGGGTATACCTCTTAAATCACTTTATGCAATTGAAAATTTATAGAAGACCAGTGTCAACTCCTGCAAACCCTACAACTTTAAACATAACTGGACATAAAAGAAAGACTTGTATTCATTTTAATTGATCATCAAGAAAATCATGAACCTTAAGCTATACCAGTGCCTTATTTGGGCTTCAGAGTCACTCAGAATTGGGCAAGAACTGATAGAAGAAATTCACATACATGCCATTATATTTATATAGCCAAATCTACATATGCCTAACATAGATAAACTCTCATTATGTACTAAATCTAGACATCGAATTCAAGTAAGAATCACTGATTACCAACGAAAGGGGTTTAAGTATATCTAATTTCCCTCCTTGAGGGAACAACCTAAACTCATTCTCATTAATTGCCTTGCAAATAATTCAATTAAAAAATCCTAAATCATTTAATCAAAATGGTAGCCAGTCATAAAGACATGAAGACAACAGGAATTAAGACCTAAAATGCTTCGGTCTGTATATTAATACTTTCCATCAAATTTTACACAACTCAAGAATGATTTTCCTAGAACCAGACAAACCCTAAATACATTTTGCCAAAGTTTTCTTACATAATTATTGTGATGATTTTCTAAAATAGTCCTGGTATCCATTTATAGAGATATGGATGCAACAAGCTTTGGACTTTCCTAGAAAATTTGTTATAACCATAATTCCCTCTCAAAAGAGGGTTACGATTCTTACTAAAAGAAAATAGGAGGAAAACCAATTAGTTAACCAGCTGGATAAAGGCCAAAAGACCTCTCAGTATTCACAAGTCGAGTGTTGGGTGTCTTTAATTCCTCAAAAATCCGATTAGCCTAAAATAAATAGTTACAAGAGCTAAGCACTTCCAACTTTCCTGAGGTTTGTTACAATGTTGCAACATCAATTGACTATTCTTGAGCCTCCGCTTCTTGCATCACATATTTATCTTTCCATTCTTTGAACACGTCATCACTAGGCCAAGAGAAGCTAACAAATCTCTTCTTCAACTTATTTAATCTTTTCCATGTATTCCTTAACTTCTTAACTTTAGTTTCCAGAAAACCATAATGTGACTTTATCTTTTCAATTTCCTCAATTGTTCGAATGAATAAAGATGTATCATCTGAATTGATGACATCATTTATCTATTGTGATAATTTATGGCCCAACTCACCATGACACACCTCTTCATCTTTCAACTTGTTAGTGCCAATAAAACCCCCAGGAAATAATTCAAATTTCTGGTCAGCATACTCTTTTGTATATAGGTTTTCTTTTCTTTCTAGACCCACTCTTCCCTCTGCCAACCTAGACATGCCTTTTACCAACTCACAAGTGGATTTAATAGTGGCATCATCATTTGCCTCTTCTTGGGATGAGCACATAAGTTCCAAATCCACTTCCCTAGCCATCCATTTATTCAAAATTGGCTCCAGAATAGCCTTGTCCTCCTTTAAAGCAGTCAACATGCTCAAAACTCTTTTCATATATATATACACAATAGAAGCCCCGACTGTGTCAACAAACTTCAAAATTGTGCCCCTGATCTTCTCTTCATATTTACTTGCAAACATGGCTTGAGCCAGCTTCAATTTTTCCATTTCATCCTGGATAGTCTTAGTAGATTGGAAACCGGGAGTCATAGGGGAAGGAGGAAACTCAATGATTGGAATAGTAGATGGAGGTGTTATCACTGTTTTAAAATTATGTTCTTCTTGTCCCATAATTGGCTATGGTACCTTGAAAATTTTCCGAATAAGGTGTAATCCCAAGTGCTTCAGCTTTGTTCTAAACCTTAGGGGTTTAAGGGTTTTAATTTTTTTTAGACTTTATCCTTTTGTTAAACCCTTTGGTTTCTAATCTTTTGTTACTTTATTCACTTAAGTTATGGGTCATGGGGTCGTAGGAAATGTCCCCCCTTGTTATTTCCCTAGGCGGTCACGATGATTATTTGAAAAAATTTTGCCTTGTATTATTTCATTCTAAAGTGTCAGGCCCAGTAAATGCCGATCAACTTGAGAAAGGATCCGATGGTTGGCGCTATTTCGCAAGGGTAAAATGCTTCCCCTTTAAGGCTGCGAAATAGCGAGAATGAACGAGGGCTGTCCATGTGTCATGACAGAGAAAGTAAAGGATGTAGCTATCAGAGGTGGTTGGAGCCCCGTGGCTTTCTTCTGGCGTATTAAAAGGTAGCACGTGGCACAAGTCACTACAGTCAGCGAGTCAGGATTAAAGGTTCAAAGTGGGCCCCAGAGATGAGTCAGAACGCAGGTGGAGATGACCTGGCAGGTATAGCTGTTAACAATTTATTGAGACTTCGTGGCTCCTTCTAGCAAATGACAGAGTGACAAGTCAGCTCCGAAAAGTGACGAGGCGCTAGGTGTCCATGACGGGTCAGCGGGCCCACCATTCCTGAAAGCTTTCTCAGAGAGTTAAATGCTGGTCAACTTAAAAGATGATCCAACGGCCCACGCTATTTCGCAAGGGTAAAATGCTCACCCTTTAAGCCCGCGAAATAACGAGAGTTAACGAGAGCTGTCCACGTGTCATGATGATGACGTGAGAGATAGACCTGTTGAGATGAAAGTGGGGCCCCTCGTGGTTTCTTTTGGGCGAATGAGAAAATGACAAGTCGGCACCGCAGGTGACTGGATGCCAGGTGTCCATGACGGGTCAGCGGGCCCACCATTCCTGAAAGCTTTTTCAAAGGGTTAAATGTCGATTAACTGCAGAAATGATCCAACGGCCCGCGCTATTTCGCAAGGGTAAAATGCTCACCCTTTAAACCCACAAAATAGCGAGAGTTAACGAGAATCGTCCACGTGTCATGATGATGACGTGGTCAAAAAGTGAGCCCGTCACAGTATAAAGAAAGACACGCGGTTAGTATCAAGTGGAATGCGAAGGGATTTCTAAAGCCAATGGTTGGGTGCCGCGTGGTATTATGTAGCCAATAGAAAAGAGGGACCCAGACTAAAGACAAAGCCATCAATAACGAAAGGTAACAGTGAAACACTTGCAGGAATGTTATGACCCGTTGGAGCGAAAAATACAAATTCTCGTATGAATTTGATTTTGAAGGGACGGTCGGAGCATGCGGAATCAATGTTATAGTTAAGGCCCTGAGTACAAGTATTTGATTTTCTAACAACCTAGGAAAGATATCTTTTAAAATATTTTGCAGGAGAGTAGACGCAGAGTTATCTTTTCAAATACAGAGCAAGAGGCTCAGTTGCAGAGCAAAATTCCTTCAAACAAGCATCAGGTTCTTTCATGTTTTGTAGCAATTCTTGTGTGGTGTTTTAAATAAGAATCATTCTCGTGTTACAGAATTGTTTAAGAGTGTATTCATTTTCTTGCATTTTCAAATGGCTCCTAAAAGGGAATTTTCCGGCAAGGTTGATTATTTAGAAAGAAGTGTTTGTGATGATTTTTTAGAACAGTTGACGTTGTCAACTAACCAGGCATCAAAGGCCAAAGAGTTAGTGCCCAGGGCTCCCCGTCTGAAGATAGGAGAAGGATTGTATGACAAAGGTAATTGGCTGAGAGACCCATGGGTTGGACTGTCAGGGTTGGGGCTGTTTAGAGTCGGATTTGGAATGAGGAATTCTCCTGCTCCTCAAAACAGTATCTGGGAACTAGACGTTGGGAGATTAGTAGTCCCAGGGGTGTTCATGGATATAGACTTGTTAACCCAAATGGCATTGAACAATGATTCAGTCACAAGATGCATCCGAGATGTAAATGGGAAAACCCTTGTGGAAATCAATGCAGAAGAATTCAGAACAACATTTGGGCTCAATGAGTTCACAAACTTCTTGGAACCCATAAATTTCACACAATTAGCTCAAGTGTACAGTGCATAGAGGAGTCATCTTAGGAATGGGCCTCTTAAAGAACTTTTTCTGAAAATAGGAGGGTTAGCAGTTGTAGGGCCTAACACATAAGAGCCTTTTTCATTGAGTATGTTTACCTTAAGGGCTAAAGGAATGTATTGGGCACTTTGCCAAGTTCTAGGAGAGGATGCTAAAGCTAATATGCCAAATCATTATTTGCTAATGATTGTTTAGATTTTGAATCCTTCTCTTGCTATCACATTTGATTATGCTTCTTATATTGCCGATGCTATCCATGGAGGGTTGATAGGAATAAAAAATGGAAAGGTGGATAGGCCGTTCGGATGGTATTCACTTTTGATGCACCTTTTTCTTTTCAAAGGTGGTGATTATTTCGCCAGTGGAATGGACCTGGTAAAAGAGAAGGAAGGAGAGAAAATGCCAGTGCAACTATGGAGTACTGTGTTGTCATGGGACAGAGAGGATGCTAGTTTCCTAAAGTTCGATAAATATTTTGCATCTAAAATAAGGACTCTCCTTTGCTCCGATAACCCAAGAGTCCCCAAGGTTATTCTGGAATTCTTAAGGCCAAAAGAATTCGCAGAGAACATCAAAATTGTTCATAACTGGGGTGATATGTACTTATATCCAGTCTCTACAGTTTTCAGGGTTTTTGGTTTCAGAGGCACCCCATATTTGGTACCTTACCAGGTCCCTCTCAAAGTGGGAATAGCTGAGATCCTCAGACAAATTGCTGGCCTACAAGAGGCAGAATTAACAGGCAGAGGTAAAGGGACTATTTTCCCTGCAGCTACAATAGCCCACCAATTTGTAATTACAAAGGGAGGCTGGAATTGTTTTGAGGATTTCCTCAAACCCTACCATTTATCCACTGCAGTGTCCAGATGTGTTGATCCAGAGGACTTCTACAATGGTGTGTTCAGGAAGAAGGTAGCATGCAGAGGTAGGCCTCATCAATTCCACTTTCCTGAAGACCTCATCAGGAATGAATTTGATTTAGATGAGCAAGAGTTGAGGAAAGAAAAATGGGTGGCTTACAAGAAAGCCTTGGATTTTGGGCATCAATTTGATGCTAGCTATGACCCATTGTCTAGCTTCTTCCCATTGGAAGAAAAAATAAAATTTTTGATTGTTTGCTTTGAAGATGTAATGCAAACACTGAAGGAGAAGAGGGAAGCTGTGATTAAGAGTAACCCTGAAAAGGCTAGAATGATCTTGGGCAAGTCAGCTTCCACCAAAGCAATCCCTCCTGGTGACTACACCCTGCATAAGAAATTAGGTTACAGTGTGCTGGTGCCTACAACAGGGGATCCCTCTTCATCCAAAGGAAAGAGGAAAGTACAAGATGTCATTGACATCCAGGACAGCCCAAAGAAGCAAAGGGTGGGGAAGGAAGTGCAATCAGATACACCCTTGTATTCCCCATCCCAATCCCCTATCCACATAGGAGATGAACAAGCAGCAACTGAATACCTCTCGCAGTTGGGCAGCTTGGGGGAGATTGCATATACCTATGATGAAGTGGAAGAAGGGATGCCAGAAGAGCCCACTGAAGCACAAATGGACATCACCTCAACTGAACTTAAAGGCCAGGAGTGGGATCCTGAGATAAAGAAGGCCAGTAGTGCCTTTTTAGCTGATGACAACTTTGTCACATCTGAAGCATTCATGCAATTTATCTGGAAGCAGCATATAGATAAATATAATGCTAGATGTGAAACAAGAAAGGCAGAGCAGCCCAACAAAGATCTAGCCTCAGTGGAGGAAGAAATAAAAAAGGAGATGATGGAAGAATTCAAAACTATCACTCCTGAACAGGGAAGGGATCTAGTAGCACAAGCTGGAGTGCTCATTTTACCAGAATAAAATATTGCTGATGCTTTGGTGCTAGATGCAATAAGAAAGGAGACTAATCCCATGGAAGGGGTTACATTCAGTAAGGACAATGCTGCATTAGTTATGTGGTCCCTCAAAAGAAATGAGGACAAGAAAGGCAAAGACACCCCAGGGTCAAGTCACCTTGGTGGATTGATGGTTAAAAGAGTACAGAGTACAGGGGTAGTAGAGGCTACTAGCACTGTGTTAGAGACTGCCAAATTCAGTGTTGCAGTGGCTGAGAAGGAAGCCAAAGAAAAGGAGGCCCTCCAGATTAAATTGGAAATAGTTTTGAAGGCCTATGACAGTGCCAAGGAGGAGGTAAGAGGCAAAGATAGCATCATTGCCAAATTGCAGAGCCAGCTGATGGGACAACACCAACAAGGTGAGTCTTCAACATTGATGATTGCCTCTTCTCCTGCAAGACCTCCACCTACTAGCCCCATTATTGAGCTCCCACCATCTCCTGCACCTTCCAGCTCACAAATGATTGAGATTACTACCCAAGAACTAGAGAACCTGAAGCAGGCTCAGGCCTTTTATGCGGGGAAATATGAGGAGAAAATAAAGGCCACAATCTCTAGTTTTGCAGATACGATAAATGCCTCCTTGCTTTACAACAATGTGGGCAAAGTCATGGAGATATGGAATGAACTGAGGAGAGATAAGGCCATTTTGACACCCATTTTTGACAGATGGAGGACTAGGGAGCAAGATCTAGAGTTCATGTGTGTATCCTGTGATGAAGCAAGGGCCAATCCCATTATCAAATCTACCTCTGATGTCGCTAAAATTTTAATACAATTGGTAGCAGATGTAGATAATGTGGATAGGAAGGTCAATTTATGCAAGAAGGAATACACTGATCAGGTTTTTGAGTTGCTCCCGGGAATTTTTGCCAATCCGGATCACCTAAAAGATAAGCAAATATGGCTCAAAGAGATAGAAGTCAAATTGTCAACAAGGGTTAAGGGAATCATTGATCTTGATGATACCTCTTTCTTTGTTATAACAATACAGGAAATAGAAAAAATTAAATCACATTATAGTTTTCTTAATTCAGAAGTCAACAAACTGAGAAATTCCTGGAAAAGGTTGACTAAAGTTAAAAATGATGTGATTAATTTTTCGTGGCTAACATAAGAGACATATAATGAGTGGGGAGTTAAATATTCCACCCATGATCCAGAGCAGTTGGAGAGCGCCCCTGAAAAGCCAGAAGAGGTTGCAACTGAACAACTTGTTGAACAGACTGCAGAGGCTGAAAAGAGTGGATAACTGTTTTTACGTAAAAATTGTAACCTCTTCAATTTTTGAAATAATTGTAACAAACTCTCCTCGAGAAGTCCGAAGCTTTGTGCATCCATGTTGTTATAAATGGATACCAGGACTAGAGAGTAAGGGATCACAAAAATTTTGTAAGAAAACGCTGCAGAAATTTATCTGAGCTTTTCCAAAATAAATGGAGAATCAGAACTTCTTGTAACATCTCTTCAAATGAATATCAATATACAGGCTATTAGTTTTGAGTAGAGCTTTGTGTTGTCTTCAAGTTTGTTCACAAATTTACTTACTGTTTTCATTCTGAATAATCTAGGATTTTTCTGTTTGAATGGAGTTGCAAAGCAATCTCAGTATAAGTGTTTGTTAGCTTTTCTCTTTAGGAGGGAAATTAAATACGTGGGATCACTTATACCAGTAAATTCTTTGGAAGGAACTTTGAATTTTGAGAACCATAGTTTAGTTTGAAATGATTGAATTCTTGTATGTGTCAGGCATATGCAAGGATTAGTGGAAACCAAGCTGATAGGAAGCATAAAGATATATTGTTTTAAGAGTTTTATTTGAGTTTAGGTGACTCTGAAACCCTGGATAAAGCACTGGTATTAATCGAGGTTGTTTATTGCATGATTTGTTGATCAAAATGCTGAAGTTAAGTACCGTTCCATTCTTTATTTTCAGTTGATTTCAAGGTGAATAAATCCACTAGTTTCCGGACTGGTTTGCTGTGGGTTTATTGTTTGAAAGTGTGAATTTAGTTCACAAAGGTATACCCACCTGGGCTCCAAGGAAGCCCGAAGTGTAGAAGGTTTAATCAAACCTTGTCATATGTTGTCTCTGAGATTTCCTTATCTTTGATGTCTCTTCTGCACCCAGTTTAAATCATATTACTCTAAGGACATTGAAGGGAATCAGATTTTAGTTACAACAGGAGGTTTGGCTAGAGAGGAGACAATCATCAAGGTAGAAGATTCACCTTTCTGATGTTGCCCTGCTATTTGATTCTTCAATTTAGCAATTGTGCTATCCTTTTGAGCTATTTCAATTTTAGCCTCATTATAGGCTTTTAGGATTAACTCCAAATTTACCTAGAGATCAACCTTTTCCTTGGCCTCTTTCTCAACTATAGCCATATTGAATTTTCCAGATTCCAAAATTGTACTAGCAACTTCCACCACCCTCGTGTCCTTCACTCTCTTCACAATCATACCTCTAGAATAGTTGGCTTCTGAGGAGTCTTTCCTCTTTTTTCTCTCCTCCCTTCTTAATGACCACATGACTAAGGCAGCGTGATCATTATTATAGGCCACTCCCTCCAGGGGCTTTGTTTCCTTCCTTACTGCTTCAAGAATTACTGCATCTGCTATGTCCCATTCAGGGAGAATCAAAACTCCAGCTTCTGCAATCATCTTCCTTCCTTGCTCTGGGGTAATGGTCTTGAACTCTGTCAACATTTCTTGCTTTACATCTACCTCAATTGCAAACGTATCTTTGTGAGGACATTCATTTTTCCTCTTCTCACATCTTGCCTTGAATCATTCTATATTTTTTCTCCAAACAAACTGCAAAAAGGATCCTGTTTTGACAAAACTATCATCTGCCAGAAACTCCTCAATGACCTACTTAATGACAGGGTCCAGTTCTTTACTTACAAATTCCTCTACAGTCAAGTCCATTTGGGCACTTGCTAGTTCCTCCGGCATTCCTTCTTGCAACTCTTCATATGTGTAAGCAATTTCCCCAAGACTTCCTAATTGCAATAGTTGCTCTGCTACTACTTGCTCATCTCCTATATGTATTGGGGATTGGGAAGGAGAATACAAAATCTCACTTGTCTACACTTCCTTCCTTACCTTCTGCCTTTTAGGGGAATCTTGGACCTCAACAACATCTTCGATTACGCTTTTTTTCTTTTTAAGTAGAAGGCTCATCTCTTATCAGCATTAGTACACTATATCTTGACCTTTTATGCATTACATATTCATGTGGGGGAATCACCTTGGCATAGGTAGACTTGGCTAAAACTAGTTTAGCCTTTTCAAGATTAGCTTTCATCACAACTTCCTTCTTCTCCTTCAAGGTTTGCATTAAATCCTCAAAATAAACTACCAAAAACTGGATCTTTTCTTCAAAAGGATGAAAGCTAACCAAGGGATCATAATTGTTGTCAAAATGGTGAACAAAATCCAAGGTTTTCTTGAAGGCTATCCATTTTTCCTTCCTGACTTCTTGCTCATCTAAATTGAACTCACTCCTTATTAAATCCTCAAGGAAGTGAAACTGGTGGGCCTTACCTACACATTTGGCCCTCTTCTTAGAAATACTATTAAAGAAATCCGCTGGATCAACAAACCTCGTCATTGTAGTAGATAACCTATATGGCTGAAAGAAATCATCAAAATGTGTCCAACCACCCTTGGTGATTACAAACTGATGTGCTAGGGTAATAGTTGGGAAAATTATTCCCTTCCCCTTATTAGCCAATTCTGCTTCCTGCAGCCCTCCAATTTGTCTCAGGACCTCAGCAATTCCTATCTTCAAAGGGACTTGATAGGGAAGCAGATATGGAGTTCCTCTAAAACCATAAACTCTGAACACAGTGGAGACTGGGTACAAATATATATCACCCCAGTTGTGTACAATTTTTGATGTCTTCAACAAATTCTTTAGGCCTAAGGAATTCAAGGAGAGCTTTAGGAATCCTAGGGTTTTATGGGCACAAAAGGATTCTAAGCCTAGATGAAAAACATCTATCAAACTTTAAGTAACTTGCGTCTTCTCTATCCCAAGACAAAATTATGCTTCATATCTGAACATGCATCTCCTCTCCATCCTTTTCCTTGAGCAAGCCCATTTCATTAGCAAAATATTCAGCACGTTTGAATAAAAACATGTGCATGAGGAGAGAATACCATCCAAAAGGTGTGTCCACCTCAGCATTCTTTATCCCTATCAATCCTTCATGAATGGCATCAGTGAGATAAGGTGCAAAATCAAAAGTCACTACAAGAGATGGGTTCAAAATCTATGCTATCATGAGCATATAGTGGGTTGGCATGGTAGTCTGCGCATCTTCCCCAATAATTTGACATAAGGACCAATGCATTCCCTTATCCCTCAAAGTAAACAAATTTAAGGAGAAAGGTTCCATGGTGCTTGGGTCTACTACTATCAGTCCTCCTATTTTGGCAAAGAATTCCTTCAAGGGGCCATTTCTGAGGTGATCTCTCTGTGCCTCATAGACCTTTGCCAACATTTCAAAATTGATAGGCTCCAAATAATTTGACACCTCACTAAGTCAAAAAACTCTCCTGAACTCATCATCAGTTATTTCAATTAGAGACCCACCATTTACATTTTTCACAGTCCTGGTATTGGGATCATAATTGTTTGCAATTTGGGTTAACAAGTCCACGTCCATGAAAACCCCAGGGACTATAATCTTCCCAACATCTAGCTCCCATATGCTATTAATTGGAGCAAGGGAATTTTGCTAACTCAACCCCACTTTGAAGAGTCCTAGGCTTGCCATTCCTATCTAGGCATCTCTCAACCAGTTCCCTTTATCATATAGACCATCGCCAATTCTTTTATTCTAGTTGAACTATTAGTGGACTGAGTTAATTGCTCTATAAAATCATCACAAATGGCTCTCTCCTGATAATCAACCTTCCCTCTGAATTCTCTTCATGGTACCATCTTAGAATTATACTTATTTCAATGGAATTTCAAACAGACTCATTGGAAATTCAAACATCCAGTGACACCGAGCAAACTGTAATTATTAAACAATTGCATGAAACTTACTTGTTGCCTAAGAAATTTTGCCCTGTGCACTGGTTCTTCTGCAAGATTCCTTGAACGCATACAAAAATCTTCAACTCATGTAAGGATTATTATGGCAACTGAGCTTTGATTAGATTCAATTATGCCACATGCTTCGCTAATTAATTCATAAATCGAATTCAAAAATTGGCTCCAATGGACAACAAAATTTCTGTAAGTGTTTTGCCTTTTGTCACTAGTTCGTGGTGCTTAACAGTCGAGCTTATCCTCATAGCAGTTCAGTGATAGCCGTGAGATCATGTAAAACTTGCACGTCCTTTACCTTACCCGAGTCATCCTCTTTAGAACGGGTCCCACCACCTTTTCACTATTTTGTGAAGGGTAAATTTTGTGCTACTTCCCTTTGTGACACAATGACGTCCATCAGATCAATAACTAATTTCTCGATCTTTATTCTCCACCGTAACCATTTGCCTTTACAGCTGACTTTAACTGCCACCGCTAGTGGTTTTTTGTTGTTTCGTGAAGGGTAACCTCCATACACCTTCACATTGCGAATCAGAGACAATCGTTGATTATCTTTGAACGTGTCTGGTCATTAACTACCTTAGCCTTCAAAGTGGGCCCCTTATGTAAATCCACTCACCTGCACACTTCTGCCAAATGTCTCCACATGTCTTTCACTTATTCACTCAAGAAATCTGTCGGGCTCCACATTTTAACCGCCACGTGCCTCACTGAACCAGGATTTCCATCAACACTACTACTTTATTAAACATACCAATTGAAAATCCATTTGGAGCCATGTGTCCTATTGATAGATTACTCTCTTCTTCATCCGCACATCCAACTGTCTTGCCACCTAACCTGCCACGTAACAGCCCCTTCATCTGCCATCAGATAGCCAACTCATCGGTCACTATTTCGCAAAGGGTAACTTTCGTGCACCTTCAAATTGCAAAGAAGCGATAACCATCCGATCATCTGGAACCTACTCAATCATTACCTCGGAAGCCGCTTACCTATCGGGCCCACCACCTTTTTGCTTTTTTGTGAAGGGTAACTTTCGTACCACTTTGCATAGCGAACCAGGGATAGTTGTCCAATCATTTTTAAGATGCACGATCTTTATCTTTCTTTTTCCACATGTGGTTTTTCATTTTTTCACTAAGGGCAACCCTTTGTGAAACATCGATAACCATCGGATCAACGGGAACTTGAATGAGTATTACAAAAACCCGACAGACAAATAAAAGGGAAATAAAACTTAGGAAAAAAGGTGACAAGTCAATAAAATAACATAACTCGCCTAGGCCAAGCCTTTAAAAGGGCCCCCCTTTCCAATGATGGATCGACCCTTCCATTTAAGTGGAAAAAGGTAATGAGGAAACATAAGAGAAGGGCCAGCATGATGAAAAATTAAAATTGCAAAACTTCAACCCTTAGAAACGAATATAACTTTGAAAACCTAAAAAAATTAAGGATTGCAAGGAAAAACTCCCAATACTCAAAATACTGACAACACATGCAACACCTCCAACAATTACGCTTCAATCATTTGCAACACGCTGCAATTATCATGAATGTTACATAATACAAAGAACACCACAAGGTCAAGAAAATGATCAATAACATGCACACAATTAATGTGAACCATCAACCCAAATAGAAGACGATCTAGAAAAATCCACAAGCCATGTGAATCACACTAGAAACAACCACATCATCACAACTCACTAGGATCTCCATCATCATTATACCGAACCTCAAGAACATCAACTCAACTGAGTGATAAACTAAAAGATTCACTTGCAAACTTTGAAATCACAAACCATCTCAATTGAGGACACCCCAGAATGTCCCAAACACTTAGAGCCAAATCTGCAAACCTTGATAATGCAATTCTGGAGTAGTGCAAAAGACAATCTAGAATACCGAATAACACAAACAACTGAAAACTAACCTTAATACCAGATGTCATAACTTGATTAAATTAACATGCAGACCTCTGAAACTTCTATGAAATATGTTACAAGCTAGGGTTGTCGTTGCACCAAAAGATCAACCTATCAATGCTCGATATAACCACTAGACTTATAGAATCGACAGGAGGCTATTAAACCATGTCACGAATCTCTATGAGGGACGCTGGCCCATTGCCAACAATCCCCCTCCCAGCGTCACTCGTCATGGCCTGCATGATTTGAACCTGTGACCAAGCTCTGATACCACTTGTTACAAGCTAGGGTTGTTGTTGCACCAAAAGATCGACTTGTTAATGCCCGATACAACCACTAGACTTATAGAATCCATAGGAGGTTGTTAAACCATGTCACGAATCTCCATGAGGGATGCTGGCCCACTGCCAACACAATCAACTATAGATAAGTTTCTCTAAACCCATTAAACAACAATACCTCATCTACAACACACTGACTAGACCAACTCATCCAATATGACTGCAATACTAGAATACAAAAGAATATGTTGACATCAATGACAAAACATTATTCCAGCAAAATTCTGAACAATATCCAACATCATCAAGGTTAGCTCAACACATATCACCTAATTAGGAAAATATAATCATACACACTACAATATCACATGCAGACCAAAATAATGTCAGCTAAGACATAGAATGGACCTAAATTACCACCTTGAATATGAAACACCTCCAAGAATTATACCGAATATCCGCAACACGCTACAAGCATCATATTGGCTAAGGACATGAAGAACACCACTGGATCAAGGAAAACCATAAATAATGCACTCACCAATCAATGTGGACCACCAACACAAATATCACATGATCTAGAAACATCCATAAGAATCATGAATTACCTCACACACATCCACACCAACTCAAATTACTATAATCATCATTATCATCATACCGAACTTCAAGAACAATAACTGAATTGACTGTCAATCTGGAAAAATCACTTGCGGATCTCTAAACCATGAACCACTTGAATTGAGGATAAATCCCAACATACCAAACATATTTCCAAATCCGCAAACCAAGATATTACAATGTAGATCAAAATACTAAACAATAAAGAAACTGGCCACAACACAGATAATCATAACTCACTCAAATCTTCATGCAAACTTTTGACACTAGCACTGTGTCAACTAGAGATATCACTCTACAAACTCTTTAATCCACAAACACTGATCATCAATATACAACATAATCCAACTAATTGTACTTCACTGCATCACTGCACTAGATAGAGAAAATATGTTGACATGAATGACAACACATCTCTCAAACACTTAAAGATATCATATAAGCACATATTTGCAGCACAAATCCAACAATCTCCCCCTTTGGAATTGATGGTAACATATGATGTGAAAAAAAATCAATGACAAAGAAAAGGAAAATATTTTTCCCAAAATCTCATATCACTTATGATACTCTCTCGCTCTGAACTTTGAACAGTTTTTCACATGAATCTCTCTCCCCCTTTGACATCAATGACAAAGACACATATTTGCAAACACACAATCTTACAAATCTGAACATCTGACTCCTCCTCCTGAGTAGTAGCCACCTCATCAATTTGGATCACAAGATATGACTGTGAAATGCACAGGACTGATGCATACCAATGCACCTTAGTTCTGATCAGGAGGGGAAATCACCCCTAACTTCTCTCAAAGATACTCAAAAGTATCCTTAGGCAAAGGCTTCATGAAAATATTTGCAATCTGCTCCTTTGTGGATACATATTCTAATCTAATTTCTTTCTCATTTACCTTTTCTCTCAGAAAATGAATCTTGATAGATATATGCTTAGTCTTTGAATGCAACACTGAATTCTTAGAAATGTTAATAGCACTTGAATTATCATAGTATATAGAAATAGGCTCATCATACACAATTCCTATGTCTTTTAACATCTGCTTCATCCAAACCACTTGAGTGTAATTGTTATCAGCAACAATATACTTTGCCTCTGCGGTAGATAAAGAAATGGAATTTTTCTTCTTACTCAACCATGAAACCAATCTCTTACCCAATAAAAATACACCACCTCTAGTACTCTTTCGGTCATCAACATCTCTTGCCCAATCAGCATCAGTAAAAGCACTCAAAGTAAAAACATCATCTTTAAGGTACCATAAACCAAAATAAATAGTTCCTTTTAGATATCTAAAGATTATTTTAATAGAAAAAACATGAGATTGCTTAGGATCAACTTGGAATCTAATAACAAGACAAACAACATTCACGGTATCCGGTCTAGTCTGAGTCAAATTGTAATGCCCGCCAAAATACCCTAGATAAATACAATAACTAACATGTAAAAAGAGATTTTTTTTTCCTAAAACATCTACTAAGATAGCATTTAATCAAAATGAACATAATCACAAGAGCACATAACACAAGAATAAATAAACACAAAACATCAATACCACTCCCTAGGGTATCTCAACACCATTACCTAGCCTAACCATAAATAATAGCAACATGATCACTTTTGCATCTCAATGCATACTATCTCTATCATTATTTGATTCCTTTGTGCAACACATATGATTATTTACTATCCTTAGCATTAACACATCCATTTACTATGCATACATCAACCATCCCCATTAGATTCTTTTTAAGCACCAATACCAAGTGTTCCTAATCCCAATCACTTATTCATTTCTAATAT
Source organism: Cryptomeria japonica (assembly GCF_030272615.1). Lineage (NCBI taxonomy): Eukaryota > Viridiplantae > Streptophyta > Pinopsida > Cupressales > Cupressaceae > Cryptomeria > Cryptomeria japonica. The sequence continues at coordinate 600,316,580 of NC_081409.1, forward strand.
CATAATCCAATTCCAGTATAATCTATCACTTTTCCAATATTACATGAGACCAAATGCATATCATTAAATCCAATACCATTAATATAATTAATGAATCAATATCCAAGATACTTATGATACATCATTATGTTCACTACTATACCATCTACCATTTATCATGAATAAAATATCCATTTACATCAAGGAGCATAGCCCTCAATTACAAATACAATTACATCATGAATCCATTATATACATATGCCATATAAATCATATACATCAATCTGCTACAAGTATCCATTTATAGTTGATAAGACAAGAGATCTACAACCACGCAAAAGTATCCAACGAATAACATCCCAATGGAAGAAGGCATCAAACCACCCGACCATGCGGAACCAAAGGAACCACCCCCATGCTAGGAGATGACACAAGATCCCACTCACACTCTAGATCTAGGCTGACACCTAATAACCAAAGGATACAACATAAGGAAACAACATAAAATGTCCAATCATAAATCCTCCAGAGGCAACACAACAAATCAAGACTCGAGGCACTAGGACCTACATGTAGGGAAAATAGTGTCATCACATGCGACAAATGGGAATCTGGGAACTTGTCCCAAGCATCCTAGATTCACATGTGGAGCCATCTCAACCTCTATGAAGTAAGGGATATTATCTTACGTGGGTTACCAAGGCCTTCCCAATCCTATCCCTAATTACTACCAGTGGGCAAGGCAGTGGCACCCAACCCCAAGAATTATTAATTATATTTTCACTTTATTACAGAGCATAAACTCCCAATGAGATATTCCAGGAATCTAAACTCTGGTTAACCTGGTCGTCTACTCCACGCAATCCCGGTCACTCACTTGGAAGCCCACTCCCCCTAGCATGCATCTAGACCTTAGGGTTACACAAACATCATATAACATAAAATATCACAACATGACCAAGGGCTCACAACAAGTCAATAGCGCATAAACCAAGGTTCCAATTCAAGCCAATACCACAATATGCAACATAATAGCCTCTTAGGCGAAAACAAGAATCCATCATATAACAATATAACTAATGAGCCGGGTTCCAAAAATTAAAATATAAAATAAATCAATTAATAAGCCTAATATAATCCAAATCAATCAATAATCAGGTCCTGGAATGACTCAAGAATCAGGGATAGCCTCTAGAATCTCAAAAATATGACACAAAGCTCAGAAAGCTCAAAACTGGCATAGAAGATAAAAACAGACAGATTAGCGCATATGACAAAATAGTGCATATAATATCCAAAATTGTGCATGACTCCCAAATCGCACATATGACTAAAATAGAAGATATGACACAGAGAGCTAAAAAATAAGAAAGACGGAAACATAAATTTATGACTTGACTTAGAAAATTCGCTAAGGCATAACCATGACTCAAAATCCCCCTAGAAGTGATGCAAAGGCAAAAAGAAGCTAAGGAAAGGCAGATAAATTCAAGACAAGATCAAATTAAATCAAATTTCCAAGGAAGGACTCCCAACATCTCAAAATAGAGAACTCAAAAATAGCCTAAACATAATTTCCAAATCCAAATATAGGATTAAGAATAAAAAATTCTTCATCGATCTAATTTAGAAAGCTCAATCAATCCACTGATTACTCATAAATTATCACAGAGTCTCTCAGAGACAAAATGTCATTCATGACAGAAAAAAATTCAAAACAACAATATAAATAGATATTTCCCCCTGAACCATATAATATAACCATATATATAAAACTTTATTAATTTATTTCCAATAGTTCAACCCAAAGATTTCCCAAATACAAGCTCTCAAAAAACACAGTGGAAACACTCCTTTCTAGAAAATAAAGTGGAAAGGCAAGATCAACCAACTTGGATACTAGAAGTGATGGAAAGAATCTAAAGGAGTTCCCAAACCAAAATCCAAATCCCACAAGAAAATCCAGCAACAAAAGCTCCAACCAAGAAATCGAATGCAGAAAAATGCTCCAAGAATGCTAACCTGGTAAAATGCACAGGAAAGCCATTAAATTGAAAATCAAGCCAAAAACTATACAAATACGTCGACCATTCAAAATAATCAAATAAAATATATTCCTTACCAACCCTTGTGCAAAACCCAAGGTAAAATATATCAAATATTATTTAAATAACTTACCCAATACTCATCCAATAGCAATATAGGGTAAGTAGTATAAATAGGAAATACAATAATAGTTGTTTATGATGAAAATGGATACAACAATATTGAAAGACTAAATGAATTCAACCAAAAAACTCTAGCCTAACAACAACAAAGTTCCACCATAACATATGAAGATTACCTAATACAATGCAAATCAAATGAAATCACAACTTTAGATTATACCATTACATGTCCAAAAGGGTTTGAATCTCCATTCTTCCTATCTCCATTGATCTTGCTTGATATATTTACTCTCAGATTTTATGTGTGCACAAGAGCTCAACAAAGAACGAAAATGTGGTTGCAAGTAGGCTTGATCGCATATGAAAATTCGAATGTGTAGTGTAGTCGGGAGTTGAATAGAATGATTAGTTGAATAGATTGATTAGGATGGATAATGAAGGAAGCATCTCCTCATATAGAACACACTATAATAAATGGAGGGATAAGATTGAGAGATGTAAAAGATAAATGGTCGGCTATGATTAGAGGGTAGGTAGAGAATATAAAAAAATAGTAAAAGGGTAGGAAGTGTAGGAATTAAGAGATGAATGACATGTGTCATAGGTAGAAAAGGATAATGAATTAATTAATTAAATAAAGATTTATTTAATTAATAGAGGAAGTGGGATCAATTAAATAAATAAATGTATTTATTTAAATGAGAAATAAGGCTAGAAGAGGATAAATGAATTAATTAAATAAATAAAGATTTATTTAATTAATAGAAGAATTAGGATAAAGTAATTAAATAAATAAAGATATTTATTTAATTAGACTAGACAATTTTAGGTGTCTACATTTTTCCCCTCTTTGAGACAATGCATCTTATCTCATTGTTTCAAAGAAGATAAGATGAACTGATACAAAGTTGCCCCAAGATGGGAATGATATGCCCCCTCGAGAGATTGGATGAAAATGTCTGGAAATATCGCAGACAATCTCTTGATAAGAAAGAAAGGCTAGAATGGACTGACCAGACAGGATAGAGTGACAGAGTCACGGGATAACGAAGACTGACACATGAGACTAAGGCTAGGGCTGGGGCTAGGGCTAGGGTAGTCTATAAGATCAAGTACGAGGGAAAATATCCTTATTGTCATCCACACATTCAAGAGATCATAGTGCATAAAGAGAAGAGAGTAGTCAACACTGATGGCATTGGTGCACAGATTCGATCACGTTCACCGATTTCAAAGGCCAGTAGATACAGGAGAGCCGGTAAGTACCAAAAAAACCTTCTTGTACTTTTTCACATTAATTGTTGTCATAAATGCATGCTAGGTAGAGAAATAAATGCACTTTAGATATATCTAGAAAAAATGTCAAGTGGGGTAAAAATGCTAAGGCGCGTCTGTGCTGGTGCCAGGCGCATCTGGGTTGGCTAGGTGCGTCTGTGTTTGTGCCAGACGCGTCTATGAATGCAAAGATGTTTATGTCAGATGTGAGCGCATCTGTGTTGTGCAGGCATGTCTATTTATGTCAAGCACATCTGTGTAGAGAATACACATATATGCAGTATGTAAGTGCGTTTATGTCTTCTAGGTCGAATCGACAGTTCTTTGATGAACATACGTTGTCGATTGGATAAGCTGTTGAGAGGATACACTCAAGAAGGTCCTCTAGGGAAGACTAGGATAGCAGATAGGGCTAAGATTGACAATTCTATGATAGAACATACATTGCCAATCAGGAAACTACTCAAGAGGATACACTCAAGCAGAAGCCCTAGGATAGGATAGATCAAGGCACTTTGTGATGAACAGGGAATGCCAAAACATAGTACTTTGTGATGAATAGGGAGTACTAAAAAGAGAAACACTTTGTGATGAATAGGGAGTGCAAAAATGTAGTACTTTGTGATGAACAGGGAGTGCCACTAGGATTAAAAGCAACACTTTGTGATGAACATGGAGTGTCACTAAAATAGAGATCCATAAGCACTTATGATAAGAAGCAACACTTTGTGATGAACAGGGAATGCCACTTTAACTGACACAGTTGATTTACTTGACTGAAGGAGTACCTACCTATGTTGGAGTCACAAGAGAGATTCTCATTGACTCAGAGTTTGCGAGAAGAGTTGACAGTCGAGGAGAGAGTAGCCGTTCAAGCTATGGGCCTGCGACATATTTTGTATGTGCCTAAGTTTTAGGCGAACATGGAGTTGATGACACTTAGAGACTTGTACTTTTCATTTGCCGATGGGTGAGATGACAGTCACCTTAGAGGATGTGTATAGGATACCAATCGATGGAGACTTGGTTCCTTACGATCGAGATAGAGACAGGGATGCACTAAGACGAGTGTTTTAGGATCCAGGACTAGAGATGAGGGTAGGACATGTGCAGCCACAATAGCAGCCACAGGGACAAGGTGAGGGGAGAGAGGAGGAGGATGAGATACTATCCTTGAGGGAGATCTTCCAAGGACATGAAGATGAGATCTAGGATCTGGAGAGGGATGAAACTAGACTTAGGAGACAGCTGAGGGACACTGAACGGGAGAGGGGTCAGGCTATTCAACACTATATAGAGGCTGAGACAGCATTGAGGGCAGAGAGGCAAGAAGCAGAGGACATAGGGGCCAGATATGCCTATGTTCTATGGGTAGGGGAGGAGATAGCCTACTGGAGAGACCTATATTATGGAGTGGTGCCACCAGATCAGTGGGCTAGGAGCTTCCGGAGACCATCACGGACTACGATGACCACTGGAGGGAGAGAGGGGAGATAGGCATCGAGTGGTGGGGTCATGGGTCCTCCACCACCACCAGATAGAGGGGGTAGGAGAGAGGATCCTGGGGCGGGTCCTTCCAGGGCTCAAACTCCGTCAAGGCCAGACAGCTCAGAGGGAGGGAGTTCATCATAGCCTTAGAGGGCTCCCTATGTATTACTTTTTGTACCATTTTGTATGATGATGTAGACACCTTCAGGTGATTGTAGCCATATGATTTTGATGTCATTGTATCATGACACTTATGATTTTGATATATATGAGATGATTCATCATTGCAACAACTATATGCATGTGTACCTATGTGATGCTTCTATATGTGATGCATGTTTCTATGTGATGCTTATGATATGGATGCAAATATGTACATGATGAAATGTAATATTTTTGTTCTTTTATGTTTTTAATATGTTATGCAAATGTGAGTGGGAATGTATGACATGCAAATGAATATGATAATGCAAATGATGAAATGCATGAGGAAAATGTAGAATGTGCTAGCATGTGTTGTGTGCAGGATGTGATGCAATTGTGATATCTATATGTATGTATGAAATGCTTATATGTGGTAATGCAGGTGCAACTACATGAAATGCAAATATTTTTGGCATGTCATTATACTGAGTCATGTGATAGCAGGATACATAGACTCAAGAAGGATGATGAAAGTCAATCAAGAAAGGGGGATGAAATATAGAAGATATGGAAGTGAAAGAGCTTCTTGTGCATTATCATTATTGAGCTTTATTATGGCAAGTAGGTTATGACAGTCGAGGCATATGTTCGACCTAGAAAGTCATTGTACCCATTTGCATGGAGATCAGACAATTGCAAACAAGGAATGCCCCAGTTCATACTAGACTTACAGTGTCCTCATATCCTTGAACAAGTCATAGCATTACTAAGAGACAATCCACAGACATCAAAAGAAAAAAATAGGTGATGATACCCCATCCTCGCCTTTCTAGTCAGAGACATCCTGGAGATAGCATCTCTAGTCAAAGACACCCCGGAAAAGCTAAAAGACATGTCACCAAAAGATAAAATCAAAAGAAAACCAAGACTCGACACCAACATTCACTATAGTCCTCAAGTTTAGTGTCTCTTGTCACTTGTATAAGTCTTATTTGATTGTGGTCACAATGTTTACTTTCACAAAAGGATAGATAGAACTGAACCATAATGTTGTCTGATTTTGTTGAAAGATTTGATTTGTTGAAGCCCATTGTTGTCGTGTCTCATCTGAAACTGACTGAATCCATGCAACTGATACTTTATTGCGGAGAATACGAAACTTTATTGCGGATTGTGATGCAAATGCTGCTTTATTGGGGATTGTGCGCGGATAGACTGAAGAAAATTGGAAGAAATTGTACTCCTCAGAATGTGTGATGCTCTTAGTTCCACACCTGTCACGAGACGTAGGATTTGCCTTAGCCATAGATAAGAGCTGATTTATTATGAATGGAAAGGGGTGAAAAGGGAGGTTTATTATGAATGGCTAACCAATCTTAGGTAGATCAATAACAAGCCATGATGGGAATGGGTAAGTTTGTTATGAATGAAGAAGTCATGAGTGTGTGCAAAGTGAAAGGATGAGATGGAATCCAAAAGGAGGGAGGAGCAATGTCCCTACACATGGCATTGGTGACCCGGTTTTCACCATGGTACTTGCCCAAGGCGCCACCAAAGTGGTTTTCACCATTGGACGAAATGTTTTTTCTTTACTTTTTTCTTTAAAAAAAAAATTTGTGTCACAAAGCGCCTGTTTGTCAGGTTTTCACTAGGTAACAATTTTTTATTTTTATGATTTTTTTTGTATTTTTGAATTTTTTTGATTTTTTTGTAATTTTTAATTTTATTTGATTTTTTTTTTATTTTTTTGTATTTTTGAATTAGGATACTCTGAAGAACTATGTGTAAAACCTGCGAAGGTGCATGCTATTGATAGGATCCTCCAAAGGTTCACCATCTGTAGTTGAGAGCTGATATGCACCAGATCCATAGGCTGTTGTGATGATGTAAGGACCAAGCCAATTTGGTTTGAACTTGCCCTTCTTCTCTTTGTCTTGCTGGTTTTTAGGATTTTCTCTGAGAAATAAGTCATCTACCTCAAATGTGTGAGGCTTGACTTTATGATTGTAGTTGCATTGTTCCTTGACTGAATGATGTGTATCTCGAGTGACTGCCTTCCTTGATGAAGGATTTGAGATGGAACTACTAATGTGTGAACTACACAAGCTCGTATGTGTGTCACCTAAAGAAGTTTGGGCATCCCTAATAACAAAGTCCTTCAAGGAAGCTCCATTAAAGGTCCATGATGTATCACCAAAAGGGAAAGGATGTGCGGAACAAGTGGATGACTGATGAAGGATTATGATTGTGAAAAGAAGTGAAAGTATCATGACATGTTGGAGACTTAGGATCAACAAGTATTCTTTTTTACTTGAAATTTTAGAACTTTTGCCCCCAGTTATTTTGATATTAGGGGAGATCAACTCTTGTTCTATTTCTTTCATAGAATTTTTATCCTTGACCTTGATTTTTTCAGAGTCCAATAGCTTTTGATTTTGATTTGGACTAAAGGACTTTTCTTTATTTTTGACTTTTAGATTTTTCTTTTCAAAGCTTGATTCTTGATCCCCAATGAGTAAGGGCTTTTTTAATTGTTGTTGATCCAAGTTTGGGAGAGGAGTGGAAATGGAATGAGTGGATGAAATGGTAAGGCTGTAAGAGTTATCAAGAGGGTTGGCAATACGCTCAATAGATTCTTTGTTGGAACCACTCTTAGGACTATTGATATCATGAGGTGCTTGCACCACTAGAGGAGATTTGCATTCAGACTTAGTAGCCACAACACTAGATGGTTCACACCCAATTCCTTGATATTGAAAATTGTTTGTATGTTATTCATGTTGACTGTATGTCTTAGGAGATAGTGGGAGTTGATCAACATGAAAGATATACTCACCACATCCCATGTCTTTAATCTTAAATTTTTCTATCAGCTCTGATTGTTTGGATGTAGAAGCTTTCAATGATTCTAGATCCACATATGTTGATGAAGGAATAGCTTCTCAATTGATTGGGATTCTTATTTCTGATCTAGGTCACATATTGTTGCAATATATGAATGGATGTGGGTCAGCTTTGATGGTCACTTCAACTCCATTGTGTGGAAATTTGATGCATCAATGATATGTAGATGGTACTGTGCTCATCTCATGAATCCAAGGATGTCCCAACAATATGTTGTATGTGAGATCTAGATCAAGGACTTGACAAACCACATCCTTTGTAACTGGTCCAACTCTGAGAGGTAAGGTGATTGTTCCCTTGGATGAACACTCTTTATCATCATATGGCTTGATGGTAATTTTGTTTGTAGCATTCAGAGCTTTGTTTGAATATGCCAATTGTATTATTGTGTTCAAAGTACATATATTAAGACCAGCTCCTCCATCTATTAGGACTCATTTTATTCGATGTTTGTGTAGGAAGGCTTCAATTTGTAAAGGTGCATTATGTGGTTGTCTTACGGAGGCGTCGTCAGCTTCAGTGAATGTAAGAGAATGTGGATCGGAAATGTATCCCACCATGGCTTGAAACTGGTCCACATTCAGATCAGTGGGTACAGAGGTGTCTCTCAAAGTTTTGTCAAGAATGGCTTTATGTGTGGGGAATATGCGTAAGAGCTCGAGGATGGAGATAAGCGCGGGTGTCTTCCCTAACTGTTCTACAATGTCATACTCAGGTTTGGTTGCTAAGGAAGCGGTGGTTTTAGCTAGAACACCTTGCAAAGTGACCTTTCCTCGATGAGCTGTGACATTACATTCAGAGGTTGGTTCAGAAGAAGATCCAATGCCTTTTAGAACAATCTTGGGTCTTTGGGTAGAATTCTCAGGCATTTTGTCCTTTATAATAATGGTAGAGACATAATTGTCCACCGAAATGTGATTAACAATTGAATCATATTTATAAGATGCTCTAGTATAGTTGGCTTGCTCATCTGTGGCTTTGGCTTTTCCCTTGTCATGTTTTGGGAATGGTTCTTTAAACATTTCATGTTCTTGATTGGATGAGTGTCCTTCAATCTCAATGTCACCTCTATCAATAAGGTCTTGTATGATATTCTTTAGCCGATGACAGTTTCCTGTTTTATGACCCTTTCTCTTATGAAATTCACAATATTCATCATCATTCAACCAATTTGGTTTAACCTTTGGCTCATATGGAGGCATATCTAGGATTGTTATTATTTTGTTTGCCACTAGCTTCTTGAAAACTGACTCAAGTGGTTCTCCTATTGGGGTATACTTCCTTCATGATTTGGAAGTTGTTTGAGTATTCACTTTATTGTTTGTAGAGCTTGATCCTGAAAAAATAATTTTGGGTTGTACTGTATTGGCATCAACAACACCATCATTGATTGTGTTCTTGTTTTTATTCCAAAATCTTGGCTTGTCTTTTCCTTTAAAATCCTCTTTGTTTTCTTTGAATATTTTGACGATGCCTTGCTCAATTAGGACCTTCTCTGTTGCTAAACCTTTTTCAATGACATCCTTGAAGGTGGACAAACAAGATTTTCTTAGGTCATAACCAATGTCTTTGTTAACATTCTGGGTGAACATCTCTACCATTTGTTTTTGTGGAATTTCATAAGAGCATCTGCTGGCTAGATTTATCCATCTTTGTAAAAATGATGAAAAAGACTCTCCATCTTTTTGCTTGGTGTTGCACAAAGTGGTGATTGATATGTATGTCTCTATGTTGTATGAGAAATCTTGGATAAATTCCTCTGCTAAGTCACCCCATGACTTAATTCCAGGTGGGAGTTGGGAGAACCATTCCCTAGCTTGATCACCTAAGCTTTGTGGGAATAATTTCATCAAATATATCTCTTTTGTTGCTACCTCAATGCAAGCTATGAAAAACTATCTTATATGTGCCTTAGGATCCCCTTTTCCTCTGTACTTATCAAACTTATGTGTCACAAAGTGTGTAGGAAATGGAGGCATTGAAATGATTTTGTCAAATGGATAGGGACATATGTCTCTCATTGTGTAAGTTGGCTTCGGTGTATTTATGTCCTCCATTTTCTTCTGTAAGTCCTTAATTTGTTGTTCCAAATTGTTCTTAGGTGGAGATTGACTTCTTAGACCAAATCCCATGCCTGAGCCACTATGTGGAGGAGGAGCAAGTTGCATATATGGATGGTATTGATCATACACATGTTCATATGAAGGAGGTCTATAGTGATGTTGCATATAGGGACCACTTGGTATAGAGTCATGATGAGGAATGGAATATTTGTTTTGTCCATGTATACCATACTCTACATGAATGTCATGAGTTTTTTCTATTGTGTTGCCCCCAAATTTGACACGGGGTTTCCTTGTGTCCAAATTTTGAGCATGCCTTTGGATATCCAATTTCTTTGGTGGTTGGTCCTTAGCATTGGCATGTGATTGAGTATATTTTTCTGCATAAGACTTCCATAATGGTCTGTGAAGGTGAGTATCATATGCTTGACCATGTGTGTATGGGACCTCAGGTTTTTGAAACAAAGATGATGGTGATTCAAGCACCATATGTGGTCCTCTATTGCCTACACTATTAGGCCTCCTTTGATCCATGTTGATGTGAGGTTGTTGCAAAGGTCGATTTTCCATTATTTGAGACATGTCAAAATCATGAGGGATCTTGGCTCCACTTTGTGCCATCACTCGTAAGAAATATTGTCTATCTCTCCTCATTATTTCCTCAACCAATCAATTAAAACGGGGATCCATAATGGAGTCTTCCACTTCTGTTGAATGTACTGAAATGTTGTCCATATTGTCATTGTGTATATTATTGTTGTTTATAGTATCCATGTTATCAACATTTGGAATATTTCTATAGGCATCCATGTCAGGTAAAGTAGTATGATCAGAATTGAAAAAGACATCATTGTCATACTCATAGGAAATCATGTTTGCAGACTATTGAGCCTCTTTAGCTTCTCTCCTAGATTTTTGGGAACGGCTTTCAGCCATGAACTAGGTATTGACCAAGATGTGGGAAATGGAAAAGAGTATGGAAGACCAAGAGTTGGATGGAATGTAAATGAATCTGAGGTGTACTTGCAATGTCCAAAGTGTAAGACCAAATATGTATGTAGTAGAGTAGGTGTGACTTCCAAAGAGATGATAGTTTCTCTTCATGAGGTAAGTTGACCTTGACTATAAGTAAGACCAAATGAGACCCAAAGGTGATAGACCTTGATGAGGGACCACTTAGAAAAATGTTGTTGTATGTAGTATGTTGACAAAGTATGATGAGGACAAGCAAGTGACCTTTTGACTCAAGTTTAGACAAATGTGAATGTAATGCAAGGTGTAAAGAAATGATGGACTTTGTGAGACCCAAAGACAAGTTGAATTCTAGATGAAAACTTGAAAAGATAGCCTAGGAAGCTCAAGAATTCTAAAACTGATTGCTCTTGTTTGTTGGACTATAAATTTTTCCAATTTGTGAAGTTGTTTGTTGTGACCAAATCCAAATCTTTGACTATTTTTCATGACAAGAGGACACAATGTTGATGAGGACTCAATGGTTGCAAGTGTTTGGACTCAAAATGACTCAAAAGAAAGTGTGTTGTTCGATGTAAAAAAAATTTGCATACACTTGAAGACACAAAAGACACAATGTTATAATATTTGGTCTTGAATGTTTGAATGTTCAAAAGAAAACAAGCACAATTCTTATGGCTGGCCAGGACAATAGTTGTTGATCCTACATGGGGTTTCCCCCGAGGCTACGCTATTCAGAGCAAAAACTTAGATGCTTGACCCCACTGGCTCCACCCTCGGTACTCACTTCTCTAGGGTAGCCAAGCATCAGTCCCCATGAAAACTCCCCATGGTGAACTTTGTATCTCTACTAAGAACCACATGTGTGTGGGTCGCTCCAAAGGTTTGACCTCTTGACCAAAACAACTAGAAGGATTTTGGCTTTCTAAAATAAAAAGATGCTAGTAAGGGCATCCACTCATGTGGCCATACATGTGGCACTTTCAGCTCTGTAAATACAGAAGGCTCCCAATCGGTAGGGGTTACGCCCTACAACTGATCAAATAAATTTGATCAAACGGGTTTATGGGGAGACATAGTGTCGATATGAACTAATCAACACACGTTACCCATGACTTTCACCATGGATACAGTTGTTTATACTGGTTCAGAAGAGGATGGATTTTCCTCGCTACCACTAGGGTCATTCTCGCCACACTAGTTTTCCTAACGATCACACGGGGAGACAGGCCCTCTAAAGATGAAACAAAAAGAACCTATTGCTCAAGACACAAAAGACACTGGATCAATTTTAGTGCACCAATTGAAGTGTTTGATAATGTATGAAATAAGGCACATAATAAAGATCAAAAACCCTTGCCAAAATTCTGCAACAAGATTTGTTAGTAGTTTTGCAATAATACCCCTCCTGCAAGCACACAAGTTAGGTAAATTTTAGATCCAAAAAACTTTGTGAAATAGGGGCCTTCAACAATGCATTTTTTTTTACCAATTCAAATATCTGATTCATCATAAAAAAAGACCACATGTAAAATTTCAAGAAATTTCCATAAATGTAAGAAAATCCAAAATATTTGCTAATTTGCTCCAAAAATTAGTTTTTTATGAAAAATCATAAAAAAAATCATATAAAATGCAAAATTGATCCAAAAAATCTGAAATATTTATTGGAGACTCCTGATGGTCTTCCAAACCTACATAAAAACCTTTCTATAAAAAATCCAAGTTGTTCGTGAGATATGAGCAAAATAATGCAAAACCTCAATTTTCAAAGATCCATTTTTTTAGGAATTATTTTGCATCAACTTCAAAATCACAAAGAACAGATCCTGTGTATAATTATGAGATATTTTCAAAAATGTAAGAAAATTTGAAAACTTCGCTAATTTTCTCCCAAAATTAATTTTTTTATGAAAATACATAAAAAATTCATAGAAAATTCACATATGATAAAAAAAATCTGATTTTTTTACTAAGCATTTTTTTATTATGTTCTTGACTTGTAAGACCAATTTTATGTCAAAATTCAAAGTAGTTTGTGAGATCTGATCAAAATAATGAAAAACCCTAATTTTTAAAAATCTGATTTTTAACGAAATATTTTGCATCAACATTAAAATCATAAAGAATAGATCATGTGTATAAATCAGAGATATTTCCAAAAATATAAGAAAATCCAAAAAATTTGCTCATTTGCTCTCAAAATTAATTTTTTATGAAAATTCATAAACAATTCATAGAAAACTCAAATATGCTCCAAAAAATCTGAATTTTGGATTGCGAGCTCTTGATACTGTCCCAAACCTGTAAAAAAACTTTGATGCAAAAATTCCAAGTTGTTTGTGAGATCGGATCGAATCTCTCCAAGATCTTGATTTTGTTTCCAAAACCCTAGCTGCACAAAGTTATTCTCCAAATTGTTTTACAAAACAACAATATAAGGTTAGAAAAATCTGAAAAAAAAACATAGATCTAACAAAAATCCATGTCCCATGGGGTGTGCCAAAATGTTTATGGTGAAAGTGGATACAACAATATTGAAAGACTAAATGAATTCAACCACAACACTCTAGCCTAACAACAACAAAGATCCACCATAACATATGAAGATTACCTAAGATAATGCAAATCAAATGAAATCACAAAGATTATACCATCACATGTCCAATAGGTTTTGAATCTTCGTTCTTCCTATCTCCATTGATCTTGCTTGATATATTTTCTCTCAGATTTTATGTGTGCACAAGAGCTCAACAAAGAACGGAAATGTGGTTGCAAGTAGGCTTGATCGCATGTGAAAATTAGAATGCGTAGTGTAGTCGAGAGTTGAATAGAATGATTAGTTGAATAGATTTATTAGGATGGATAATGAAGGAAACATCTCCTCATATAGAAGACACTATAATAAATGGAGGGATAAGATTGAGAGATGTAAAAGATAAATGGTCGGCTATGATTAGAAGGTAGGTAGAGAATATAAGAAAATAATAAAAGGGTGGGTAGTGTAGGAATTAAGAGATGAATGGCATGTGTCATAGGTAGAAAAGGCTAATGAATTAATTAAATAAATAAAGATTTATTTAATTAATAGAGGAAGTGGGATCAATTAAATAAATAAAATATTTATTTAATTTAGGAAAAGGATAATTTAAATAAATAAATGTATTTATTTAAATGAGAAATAAGGCTAGAAGAGGATAAATGAATTAATTAAATAAATAAAGATTTATTTAATTAATAGAAGAATTGGGATAAAGTAATTAAATAAATAGACTAGACAATTTTAGGTGTCTACAATAGTAATATAATCAACCAATGCTAATAAAACCATGAGAATAATTAAATAAAAATCCCAATAATTAAATAATCAAAGGATATAAACAAATACCCACATTAATATTAAAGCCACAACTAAACAATTAAATAAATAATAATAATCTCACATTAACATTAATATCACCTATTAATTTATTTTACTATTATAAACTATGTAAATCCATTAATTTAGTTTAACATTATTAAACTATATAAATAAATTACATAATTAATATTTAAATCAATCGATAATCATAACACCCAAAGCAATGCAACATAGGACAACTCAAGAGACCACTTGCCGCTAAACAACATCTCACACCAAGACACTAAACTGACAATGGTAATCAACTTAAACCTAGAGTATAGAATGGGTTTTTATGTCATCTCCGATCAACTTGCCATTAGGATGAAGACACGCTCAGACCTATCAAGCCAGGTCGAGTCGATGTTTGGTACCTGCAAACCTGTCATCACCGGCACAAGTGCAACTACATATACCCTAACATGTATCATAAAATAGATAGACAAGTGAAGAGAATCACAACGTCATATCATTCTCACAATGAGTGATATGTCATCGTCTCTATCATGAATACAGTGGAAGACACTCACAATCAAGCAAGCACTATCATAATCATCATCATACCATAAAATAGGGTTAGTACATAGTATGATACAATAAATTGGTATGATGTAAACATGAATCACACATATAAAATGAGTACATATTAATCATCAAGCATGAGTCCATCATCATAATAATCTAGAAATGTCATCATCCACATGTAATCATAATATCAAATGCAATTATAATGTCTATCATCCATAATGAAGCATCTAGATCATAGGTAAATACATACCATCTAATCAAAGCATCACAAAATAATCTAAGCTATAGCAATATAGTCTATCGATGCACAAAAGGGAAAGATGAATCAGGGAGGGGTACTACACAAATATAACAATCCACCAATCATAGATCTGTATCTGGTTTGATTCACTTTAGGGGAATCATCATCCTTGAATAATCATTAATTAACAACATGAAATATCTATCTCCTTACAAACTTCTAACTCTAGAGGGACCACACAAATCAGTATGCACAAGATTGAGCAATCCATTAGAAAAATGTTTTTTTCTTTTGAAAGAAACTCTGGTTTGTTTCCCCAATTGACATTCTTTGCATATAGAGTTAGTAGGCTTCATCAATTTAGGAAGGTCTCTTATTTCCTGAATAGAACTTATCTTAATCATGTTATCAAAATTTACATGACACATCCTTCTATTCCATAACCAACATTCATCAATCCGAGAAATCAAGCAACTTTTACTAGTAGCATTCAAGTGAAAGATATTACCTTTTGTCTTTGTACCTGATGCAATCTCAATCCCTGAACTACTCAAGATTCTACACTTTCCATTCTTCAATTGAATATCACATCCCTTGTCAACCATCTGTCCAAATCTCATAAGATTATGATTTAGGCCTTCTACATACAAGACATCATCAGTATTATGCTTTCCATCAAGAGAAATAGAACCTCTACCATGAATTATACCAGCTTTGTTATCACCGAACCTAACAACACCACCATCATACTTTTCCAAGCTCACAAACTTTTTCTTATCACTTGTCATATGATGAGAGCATCCACTATCAATCACCCATTCATCTTTCTCTTAAACTTGTGAAGCCAAATCTCTTTCCTCATTAATGTAGCTACTAGAATTAGTAGGCATTGGATCATCTTCCTTGATAATAATAAACACCCATTGATTATCACTTGAATTTCCTTTATCATATTCATCATCCATCACAGGTCTTCAATGACAACATAATAACATCTCTTATGAAATTTAGGCTTTTAAGTTTTCTTAGGAACTCTTTTCAGATACGTTGAAGCAAAGTATCCTATCTTATTGCATGAAAAATATTTAAGAGGCAAATTGCCTTCATACTTATCAGCTCCTTTAGGCAATCTCCTGGCAATCAATGCTTCAAGCTTCTCAAGTTCTCACTCTTCTTCTTCAATTCCTTCATCTCTTTCTCATATCTTTATATCCTCCTTGAAGAAATTTCTCCTGGATCATATCTCTTCTTATCCTTTCTAGAAATAGTGGCTCAAAATGCAAAATCTGTCTTAGGAAGGGAATCACCAAACTCACTTAATCAAATGTTGATAGCTTACCAATCAACATGTCCATAGTCACAACAGTCATGGGTTGGATCTCCTCAATAGCATCAACTTTATGTTTATAGGATGTAGGCAAGGATCTGAGCACTTTAGCAACAATCTCTAATACTTCCAACTTTCCACCAACACATCTGATATTGGAAATGAATTTGTTCACCTTCTGCATAAAAGAAGTAATGTTCTCATCTTCACCCCTTTCAAGCTTTGCAATTTAGAAATCTTGACATAGTTGTCTCCTTTATATAGGGTTTCCAACTTTTTCCAAATTTCATGAGCAATCTATAGTTTCATCACATTTGTCATTTCTCAATCAATCAGAGCACTCAACAATGCTTCCTTAGCCCTAATATTGTGTTCTACTTACGTAATCTCATCCGGAGTTGAAGGACCATTTGCAAGAAAAACATATTTATCTTTAATAACTTTCCAATAATCTTCACCAATGCATCTCAAGTAACAGTCTATCCCGTTCTTCCAAAGAGAATAATTTGTTCCATCAAATCTTAGGCTCTCCTTCTTGTAAGTCGCCATCTTGGATCACCTCAAGCTGTTAAAATTCTCCAGAGGAACCTATTTTCATACCAATTGATGAAATTACTTTATAACTAGTAGACAGTTGAGAGCGGGGGTGAATCATTTGTCACCAAAATTTATAATAACTTACATTAATCTCAGATTTGATAATTAACAGTGAAATCATAGATCAACAACACAACATGAACACACATAACACCAAGATTTTTTGATGTGGAAAATCTAATCAAGGGAAAAGCCACAGTGGGAACCTACCCGCAATATGATGATACCCTGTTAGAAGTATATGTAATATTACAATGGGGAATGAAAATGCATTCAAGAACACTGCCTAGAGCTCACTGCACAAAAACAACAAAGTGCTACAACCCTAGGAAGGCTCACTACCTTACAAACATATTTGGATTACATCTGGAAGATCATGCATTAAGAAAATACCATCTCCTTATGCATGGTTATAGTTCCAGTTAAGTACATAACATCTCTCACACTTCTCCACACTTATTCTCTTATTTCAAATGATTAATGCATTATTCATATACCACACACCTCTTACAATGATTATTACATTTATTTATACATGATATCAATCTTGGATCAATATCATCAAGTTCGGCTCAACACATATCACCTAATTACAAAAATATAATCATACACACTACAATATCACATGTGGACCAAAACAATGTCGGCTAAGACAAATCATGGACATAAATCACCACCTCGAATATGAAACACCTCCAAGAATTATGCATCAAATATCCACAACATGCTACAAGAATCATGTCAACCAAGGACACAAAGAACACCACCAGATCAAGGAAAATATTCAATAACACACTCACTGATCAATGCAGACCACCAACACAAATGACACATGATCTAGAAACATCCACAAGCATCATGAATTACCACAACAATATCTGCACCAACTCAAATTACTGAAATCATCATTATCATCATATCGAAATTCAAGAACAATAACTAAACTGAGTATCAATCTGGAAAAATCACTTGTGGAGCTCTAAACCACAAACCAATTGAATTTACTTGATACACACCAACATCCCAGACATATTTCCTAATCTACAAACCAAGATATTACAATACGAAGAAATACAGATCAAAATATTGGACATTGGCAATACTAAACAATAGAGAAACTAGACACAACACAGATACTCATAACTTAGTCACATATTCATGTGTACCTCTAACACTTGCACTGAATCAACTAGTTATATCACTCTACAAACCCTTTAATCCACAAACATTGATCATCAATATACAGCATAAACCAACTAACTGAACTTCACTGCATCATTGCACAAGACAGAGAAAATATGTTGACATCAATGACAACACATCTCTCAAACACTTAAAAATACCATATAAGCACATATTTGTAGTACACATCCAACAATTTGTTGGGATGTTAACTTATGTAGTGATCTCCTCCATAGATAAAATATCCTCTCATCAACCTATTTCTCAATGCAGACTTTCCAAATCGATCTTCATTCCTTCTAGATGTATTGTTTTTATTTCCCCTCTGGTCCCTTCTTGACTCATTCTAATTATTATGGTATCCCTTGTCCCCTTTTCTTTAAAATCATACCCATCACTTAGCTTCATAGAAGACTAATTATCTTGTGACCATTTAAAATTTTTCCAATTCATCTTCTAGTAGTTTCAAATAGATTTAAGCCTTTGTTCTTGCTTAATGGCTTTCTCGTACACTGTGTCCATGGTGGCAGGACCATGTACATCTCTCTCCTTCGATTTGAGTGTTGAGACCCATGATGAGTTTTCTTATGCAAAAATACTCATCCTTTTGGTACATGGGTACATACTTCAAAAGTCAGGTGAATTTCTCCCAGTATTCATTTATCGAGGAATACTTGCCTCAAGTTTGGAAGTCAATCATCTTTTGATCATAGAAATGTTGAGGTGGCCACCACTTTTGAGAGATTTCCACAAATTCAATCCAAATAATACTTAAATAGCTTAACCCAAGCTCCATTTTCTTATTCATGCACCAAATGGATGTTTCACCAACCAATTGATAAGCTCCCCGAACAACCTTAGTAACCTCAAAGTAATTTCTAATCTCAAAACACTTTTCCATTTTTGTGAGCCATGCTTTAGCTACATCCCCACTAGTGGTTCCTTCAAACTTTGGAGGGGTGATTTTCTGCATACCATGGGATAGCTCTCTTGTAAGCATTTTCATTGTACTTTATAATCTAGATTGAGATTCTTTATTGTTATGATCACTTGACTATGATTGGTCATGGTAATTTTTCCCTTCCTCTCCATTAGAAAAAATTTCTTCATGCCTTTCTATTCCCATAATGTTTTGTTCAAGATTTCCAATTCTTTCTCTACTTTCATTCATCATGGCCAAAATACAATCCAATTTAGCCTCAATGTTTCTTGCACTTTGACCTTATTCTTGGCTTTCCTCTAGGTTGGTTCTTGTCATAACCATTTTCCACTATAATTATTCCACCTAGAGGTTTCATTTAAATTAGATCCTAGGAAAGTCATCTAAACTTTCAAAAAGTACATAAACATTCAAACATAAAAGTTTTAAATAAACTTTCGCACAAGTTTTGCCAAAAAATGATTTTATTTATTTTCATAAGGATTTCAAATATTCTTGCATTTACAAAGAATGACTATTCAAATAGTGAAGGGCTGAATATTAACTCTCTGATACATAACTAAGAGGAACATATCTCTCAAAAAAAATTCACTCAAATGGTCGAAAGGTATATATTCTTCAAACTCATTCCCAGATACATAACCTTGGGGAATATATCCATTTGATTCATCACTAGACGAAATTACAACTATCTCAGACAATGTGGGTATACAAGGGTCCCTAAAATTCATGTCAAGACCAATAGTCCATTCCAAATCCATATCCCTAGAAAGTGGTAGAGAATCTAACTTGGCAGGAAATATAGGAGGTACTGTTACCAAATTTTGCTACACCTAAATTTGGTGGCCTATTACATGCCTTATACATTGCATTTTGAAGAAAGGTATTTTTTTCAACTTTCATTTTCTTTATAAATAAACATGTATGCCATACAAGTATCTTATTTCCAATGTGCAATTGTTTGATTCAAAAGAGATATACATGAATAAAACATTTGCATAAAACACATTTTTAATTATTAAGATCAAACTGTTCATGAAATCCCACACAACTCGTGGGAATAGCCAAGAGATATCTTTCTGATCATAGAAAGGTAAACACATAAGAAATTAGAAGAATATATGAAAGAGAGAGAGAGAGAGAGAGAGAGAGAGAGAGAGAGAGAGAACCCATCATTTCCTAGATAGGTTGATGAGTTCTTTCAGAAGTCTTCTGAATAGTCTGATTGGTCCAAGTGTTTTGATGTCCACTCCAAGAGATGAACTGAAAAGAGAGAGAAAAGATTTGTTTGAGCTCTGGGTTACCTATCTCACTCCTACATACATAATCCTATTCTTAATGTGCTTACAGTACTATACCAAACTCGAAGAAAAAAGAAAGATCAATTCAGAGAAGGTGCCATGAGATTGCAGCAAGTATCATGTTTTATCTAACTTGTTTGTTTCATGTGCATATACAGATTTCACGAATATTAGGTATGTGGGTCAAAATGGGCTCCCACAAGGGTTGAGCTCAACATATCAGTCATCACTCATGAGGTGACACTAATCATCTTGTTAAACCAAGAACACAATAGTATCCAGAGTCCCATTTATTGTCACTTAATGACAGTATAAGTTGTCTTTCAATGACAACACATAGAACAGTGAATAAAATTATCTTCCATGCTCAACAAAACTAGAGCCATCACATGAGTGACTATGGAAGTAAGAATGATCAAACTTGGGAAAATATAATAGACAAAATAGTGAGTACTCACATAGATACATAAAAGTGCTCACTATTAATTCACATTTCAGATGTATAAAATAACAATAATAGCTACAACAGTATCAATAAAGATAGAATAACTTTGTAGTCTATGAAGGCCAGTATAAACAAATGTAGTCTATTTCAAATCAGTCACAAAAACTAACCAAGAATAGAATGTGGTAGTCAAAAGCACACCAAGTTTGGTGATGAACAGATAAATGTCACTTATAAGGGCATCCAAAATGTGTATGATTTTAAGACATCAAGCCAATGGAATGTTCACAGTAAGAAAACGCATTGTATATGTGAGGGTAACCGGTTGCAATTATTCTCAACATATTTAAACCCAGTTCTATTAAACAATGTTTGTAGGATCCCCAAGAAGCCAAATGTGGATGCAATGGTTCTCAACTTGGACATTGTAGTGAAGGTATGGGTGCCAAAAGTATACATGTTCATTACTCAGAAGCTCTGGTTTTGGATAACCTTGAGAATCCAATGCCTAGCTACAGTGAGAAGGAGCCTATCATTGACCATTACAACAAGCACTTCATGACTTTGGTGACATATACAGGAGGTTATGTAAAGACATCTAACAATAGGTGAGCATACTTGTAACATAGATGCACCCAAAGAACAATTATAACAATGAAAAGATCAATATAAGACAACAATTAAAAGATGTTTGTGATAGTAAACCATGCAAGACAACTACAATCATACAACAAATATATAGCAGCTACAATGAAAAACACATACAAATATCTTAAGCACTATTATAGAAGAATAATAAGGAAAGGTCTCGATCATTACCAAACAACATGCACAACCTCAAGTGTATAAGACAACAGATCACAAACAAAGGGAAAAGTATAGAGAGAAAATTAACCAGCAAAGATCACAATGAGCTCCCAAAAGACTGTTAAAATAGTCATACAATATCATAACAGGGGTCACATATCAAGCAAAAGACAAGGATACAGTCTCACATGAGTACATTGTCAAAACATATATCCCTATTCTCTATATGCCATGTAACTGTGTCTTACATTATTTTCTATGATAATAGTCAATATTATTTTGGCAATGAACAGGTTTAGAGGCCAACCATTAATGATTGGGATATTAATCATAGAGAAATCAATCCCAGGGGTAACAAATACACAGTCATAGAAGGTAATCTTGAAGACAAATTCAAACACAATAATAGTCATAGTCATTGATGTAAAACATTTATGGACAATCATGGATCTATATATATGATAGCAGGTTACAATATGCTCATAAAGCTTACATGGAAGTTATGTTTCTATAGCAATACTTTTAAATTAAACAACAGATATCAAGAACACTAATGCACAGTCATTATATGTCCTCCACCATGACAAAAATATCACTGCCTATCATAGTCAAAATCATCAAAATTAGAAGGGAATGGTACACAATGAACTTTTTCAACTTGCAAAGGTTTTGAGGAAAATCATAATAATATACATTCACATCTTGGGATAATTCATAGAGGTCAGTAGAAGATGATCATGGAAAGGGACATAGTCACTGTATAAATCAAGGTGTTTGAAAAGCCCTAACTGTCAATGTCAAAATTTACAAATTACTAGGTTATCAATAATCAAAGAAATCTTCTCAACAAAAAAGGATAGTCCACAATGCCACAAGACTGTCATGATGCGTGATAGTGAGCAGAAGTACAGTCATGAAGCTTTCTCAACATAGCACTGAACATATGAATGAAACAGCTACTTAAGAAGAAATAAATAGTCTTTTTCTATTATGATATACTTGATCACAATCATAAATGAGAATGTAATACAATCCTCAATATAAAGAAATTGTAGTAAAGATGAAGGCAGCAAAGAGAATACACAGTTCTCAGCATAAGGGCATCCATGGAGGCACAACCATCAAACACTGTCAAGGAGCATAAAAAGAGATCAATGCCGAGCTGAAACGTTATACATTATGAACAATAGAGACATATCTTAGTCACATAGAAATGTACAGGCAACTAAGTGAGTTAGTTCAAAGAGGATCAAAGGCTTCATGAGTTAACAAAAGAGGAATAACATCCTTTTGGAATAGTCCCAATCCAAACATATCATGTAGAAACTTAAGAAATGATAGAGATCTCAGTTATAACAATCTAGAAACAACTTCTATAGTGACAGAAAAAGAGGCCTTGAGGGGGGGATACCAAGGATATTGAAAATACAATAAAAAGGTTCAGTGACTAATCAATATATGGTTTGTATATTATAAAATATAGTGATTGAACTCTTTATGATTAGTTGATAATCACTTAGCAACAAAGAACAAAGATATTACAATAGAGTAGCACTTTCAAAGGACATAGCCAAAGCCTAAAGACAGTGAAGTTACAACCATAGAAATCATAGAATACACACTATCATATTGAAAAATATGAAAGACATCCAAATAATTTTCTAATAGTAAGAGAAGGAGATAACAAAGTCAGCAGAGATACTAGATTTGCAAACATTGACATGATAACTTAGAAGCCTCTACCTACATAAAGCATGTAAAAGACAAATTCAATGACTAAGAGATATTTCACCTATTGTAGTCAAACAAATACATTTCCAAAGAATCCACCCTGACAAAGGTATATTCTTGAAGGCAAAAAGAGAGTTTATCACAATCACAAGGAACAACGGTGAAGACCTAGCCCAGTCTATAAGTCTAGCTCTAATATGATTACACAACAACAGTTAATAGTCAAGAAGCAACCCACAATGAAGTCTAGAATAGGAAATCAAAGATGTAAAACAGCCTTAGCCATATTTACGAGTTAAAGTTTAACAACAACGTATGGAGGTATCCTTAAAGAAAATCAAGGCCAATATAATGATGAATACACAAAAAGCTGCCAAATTCACAGTAAACAATAAGCTTCAGAGAAGTGCTTTGGCAGATAACTAAACAAATACAGTGCCAAAGCATCCACCCTGATAGAGGTATATTCTTGAAGGTAAAAAGAGAGTTTATCACAATAACAAGGAACAATAGTGAAGACCTAGCCCAGTGCATAAGTCTAGCTCTAGTATGATTACACAATAATAGTTAATAGTCAAGAAGCAGCCCACAATGAAGTCTAGAACTAGAAATCAAAGATGTAAAGAAGCCACAACCATATTTACCAATTAAAATTTAACAACAACATATAAAGGCATCTTAAAGAAAATCAAGGCCAATATAATGATGAATACACAAAAAGCTGCCAAAATCATAGCGAATAGTAAACTTAAAAGAAGTGCTTTGGCAGAGAACGAGTGATTATACAGTCTAACCAAAGGGAATCCCAAAATATCACAGCAAGGTTCGATCAAAAAACAACAAAAAAATATCTTGCAAACCCTTTGTGTGAAGCAGGAAAATACAAAATAGAAGCAGTTACAATCCACATTCATGCGCAGGATGCGAGTATAAATAATTTCATGAAGAAACTCTAAAAATATATGCATGATTTCAATCAAACTCCTACGAAGAAAGTCTTTTCAAATGGAAGATAGCAGAAAGGAGAATGAAAATAGCACATACCACATGTGAAGAAACCCTATGTTCAAGCAGCAACTCAAGCCCTAGATTTATTTCAACCAATGAGTGCATGGCAGCAGCAAAGAAGAGTCTTCTCTATGAAATCAAGAATGCAAAGTGAAGAAAAATAGGATATATTAGGGTTCAAACTTTTTATTTTGCATGCCCTAATTCCATGCAATGAGAAGGACTTTGTTTATTTCTTTTAACCAAAAAATCACTACATGGTATTGTATGCTCCGTGGTAATGACTTTATGTCATTAAACCTAGGCAGTTTGTGTTGTAAGCCCATGCAAAGGGCTAAAAAGCTATGCTCTTTATTAATCATATTATAATTAATATGTACTAGTTAAGATTTAAGTCATATAAAATCTTAACTAATACATATTAAAATATAATAATGATTTATATTCTTTGAGTTTTAAATTAATTTATAATTAAATATAAATTATTAAAGATTTATTTCATATAAAAATCTTAGTAAATTTATATTAAATTATAAATTTTTAAAAAGGAAATAAATAATTTATTTTAACATCTAAAATAAAACGAATTGTTTTATTCTAAATGTTAAAATAAAATTATTTTTAAGAGATAAAAGAAAAAAGGACACGTAGTGATAGAAGGGGTTTTCTTTTCCCATGCGGCTGTATTTAGCATCATGCACCTTGTAGTTTGGACAGGGAGGGGTTTACTTCTTTTTTTCCAACTATATTTGGCAGCATACATCATGCAAATTTTTGGACAGGGAGTTTGCATTTTCAGATGGGCTATTTTGAGTAGAGGTGGCAGTTCTATTTTTAGCAGGGGGTGTCATTTTCATGCACTATTAGTGGGGGACCTATTTTTGGTAGTGTTACGCATGAGTTTTTTAGGCTATTTTAGGGAAATCCTCCCAAGGCTTTTTCTCATGCAGTTTTTTCATTTTAGGGTTTTGGAGGAGATGTTCTTCATGATGTCTATATATTCTTCTATTCTCCTTTTTCTTTAACTGGTTCTTTCTTTTCTGCTACACATAGTAGAAAAAACATTGTGTCTTAGCACTTAGCAGTTTTTTATTTATTGTAATAGATTTATATTTTATTTAGTTTTGCAATGCAGTTATTTCCTTATCTTTATTTCTTGCTTTTTCATTGTTAGGTGAGCGATTTGATAGAGTTATTGTGATTTTTATAATCCTTTGCTCTATCTCACTTTTTCTTTGCACAAGTACGATAATTTCACAGTGAATTCAGGTTGTGGGTTGTATTCACCTAGTTTCCAATTCCTTGCATGTTGTGAAAAATCACTTTTCCTACATGAAGAAGTTGGATAACATCGAACCTTTTCATGAAATATTTATTAATTAGGTGATCTAGTTGATTTGTGAAGCATTTTTATTCCTTATTATGCAATTGTCATAGTTTTAGTGCAGTAATTAAAAACTCCATAATCTCAGTGTATCACCTACATTAGGATAAGTTTATTTCACATGCAAGCCTTTTAACCCCTTTCTCACAAAAAGTAAGCTATAGGAGATTCATCAAGACAGGAAGTTGGCCTGGTCTCTGGAGGTCTACTTTTAGTATAAGCAACCCATAGGATTGAAAGTATTCCCATGTTTCATAGGATTGTTAGGTTTCACACTTAGCATTTTTCAGGTGCAATCCTTTGTGACAACATGTACAAAATTAACTACCTCACACGTCTTATTTTTCTCTTGATGGATATGATATAGGGCATGTCTAATAGTCTTAGTGTCACTCAACCAAATTGTATTGTCATAATTGTTTCCCTCTATGGTTTTAATAATGGCTTCCTTTTCCTTCTTGGCCTTGAGGTAGTGCTCATTTCTGATCAATGACTTCCATGTAGTCATCTTGAGATGCACCATCTTGGCACAAGAATTCCTAATCTTGGATTCATATAGTATTGGAGGGAAAGTATAGCGAGCCCATAGGTTCTAGAGCTAAACCCGGTTGCTTTGATACCACATGTAACAAGCCCAATTGTTCAATTTGTTCAATTTTCTTAGTTTTAACCTACTTGAGAATAATTTATAATACCAACATATTTTATTTCATAAACAAGATACCTACTTGAAATGAATCCCATTTCAAACTTATCCAATGCATCATAATTCATTTACAATTTTATATTCATAAACACATGAATGATAACATTTACAAATTCATTTTCAAATTTCCAAATATCATAGAGATACTTCATAGCCTCCATTACTAGATGTCCTTGCTGGCATATATCTTCAAATTTTGGCTGCCAACTACATGAGGAATAGCATCAGTCAAGTGCTTTTCCACCCATCCACAAACTTGACAATCTCCCATGTCTCTTCTTACTAAAAGAGACCAGACCCTTCGATGAAGAGATTGGCTTGGTGACCTCATAATAATAGCCTTTGTGAGCATATTTTTGTGTCCTACATATCTAGAGCTACTATACATTGGCTACAACCTACATGTGTGACATTCCTAGCCTACTATGTAAACTTGGATCATATGGAATTGACAATGTAGATAGTGGTTGCCTACACTACTTTGGCCAAAGAATTCAACACTCAATACTTCAAGTGAGAGTCATATGTTCACCCGCTTCTTAGCTCAATTTGGTATATTGACTGTTCGTAATATTTTCACTTTTGACATAATTCAATCAAATAAAGGTGACATTAAAATGACTAACTAGGCTACTCCCATCCACAGATTATACCAAATTAACCATATCTACACCCATCAATATAACTACACATTTTATCATGACATAGAATAATATACATACATACATACATACATACACACACACACACATGTATATGTATATGTATGTATACATATGTATATACATACATATATATATACACACATATATACACATACATACATATATATACATACATACATACATACATACATACATACATATAGGTGTGTGTGTGTATTCATATGTATATGTATATGTATATGTATATGTATATGTATATGTATATTTATATGTATACATATACATATACATATACATATACATATACATATACATATATATATATATATATATATATATATATATATATATACATATACATATACATATATACATACACACACATACACATATATATATACATGTGTGTGTGTGTGTACATTTGAAGATGAACCCTAAGAAAGTAAAATCAATTGTTGAGTGGTCTACATCGGAAAGCATTGGAGAGGTAAGATCATTTCATGGATTGGCTAGTTTTTACTAGAAGTTTATCAAAAATTTCAGTTAAGTTTGTAACCCTATGACTGAGACCATGAGAGGAGATCGGAATGAATTCAAGTGGACCACCAGAGAAAACAAAAGTTTTGAACCGTTGAAGAAAAAAATGACTGAGCAGCCTGTGTTAGCTTTACCAGATTTCAATAAAGTATTTCAAGTCGATTGTGATGCAAGTGGAACAACAATAGGAGCAGTCTTGAGTCAGGAAGGGAGAGCAGTAGCTTATTTTAGTGAGAAATTAAATGATGCCTGAAGGGGATATTCAATATATTATCAAGAGTTTTATGTCATAGTTCAAGCCTTGAAGAAGTGGAGACATTACCTCTTGCCTAAGGAGTTTGTGTTGTATACAGATCATCAATCTTTGAAGTATTTGAATAGTCAAAGTAAGTTGTATCAGATACATATGAGATGGGTAGAATTCTTGCAGAGTTACACATTTGTGTTGAAGCATAGAATTGGAAAATCTAAATAGAATTGGAAAATCTAACAAGTTGTTGATGTAATGAGTAGGAGAAGGAATTTGCTGACAAAGATGAGAGTGACAGTATTAGGATTTGGGGAATTGAAGACCTTGTATGATGATGACCCAGATTTTGCAGAACCTTGGAAAGCGTGTAGAGAACCAGTTATGGTATATAGAAGCAAGTGGTTGGATTACTTCATTCAGGATGGGATTCTATTCAAAGGAGTTCATTTGTGCATACCTAAGAGTTCTATGAGGGAGAATCTGATAAAGGAGAAACATTGTTGAGGATTAGCTGGACATTTTGGTATTGACAAAATAGTAGCATTGGTGAGTGAGCAGTACCTTTGGCCCAAGATTCATAAGGATGTTAAGAAATATGTACAAAGTTGTAGAGTTTGTCAAGTTGCAAATGGTAGTAGTCAGGATGTGGGATTGTATAAACCTTTGACAGTACTGGTAAGGCATTGGGAAGATATTAGCATGGATTTCATACTTGGATTACCTAAAACACTGAGAGGGAATGATTCTATATTTGTGGTAGTGGATAGATTCTTGAAGATGGCTCATTTCATACCTTGTAAGAAGACATCAAATGCATTACATGTAGCAGACCTATTTTTCAAGGAAGTAGTGAGATTGCATGGATTACCTAAGAGCATAGTTTCAGACAGAGACACTAAGTTTGTTGGCTATTTTTGGAGAACCCTTTGTAAGAAGATGAAGATAGATTTGAAGTTCAATTCTACTTTTCACCTATAGACTGATGGACAGACATAAGTAGTTAACTGGAGCTTGGGAAATTTGTTGAGATGTTTAGTTGGAGATAAGACCAGAAGTTGGGATTTGATCCTTGCACAAGGAGATTTTTCCTACAACAATTTAGTAAATAGGAGTACCGGAAGAACACCTTTTGAGATTATTACCGGAGCGCATCCTAGAGGTATATCAGAATTGAGAGATATTAGCAGTGAAGACCAAAGAAGTTTAGAAGCAGAAGACTTTGCATATCACATGGCAACCTTGCATATTCAGCTTAAGCAGGATTTGGAGGACATGAACAACAAGTATAAGGAGAAGGAAGATGAGAAGAGGAGACATAAGGAATTTGAATTTGGCGATGAAGTGATGCTATATTTGAGAAAAGAAAGATTCCCGGTTGGAAGTTATAACAAATTGCAGATGAAAAATTTTGGACCTTGCAAGATTTTGAGGAATTTCAGCTACGGGAATGCATATGAAGTGGAGTTGCCAGATAGTCTAAGTAATTCACCTTGTGTTTAACATGTAGATCTTCATGAGTATCATGAATCAGAATTTAGTGAGGACAATATTGCAATCTTGGAGAAACAGTTGCCCCAGAAGGAACCAGATCAGATTGAAGATATTTTGGACAATACGATTGGGGGCGATACCTGGATTTCTTAGGCAGAGGTAGACCGCCTTGGTTTTCCTCTGACCCCAACAAAGTGAGAGGCTCACTTTTTCAATAACCTTGGATGTCTAATGTGGGAGCATCCCCAGTTCATAGAAATCTTGTATCAACCAAAAACATTTTCCTTTTTGTTTGCAATTTCAACATTTCTTTCTGTGTGTGTTGGTTTTGGCTCACTGGATCCCATAGAGTTGGATTCTACTTGAAGACTTGATCATCTTTCTTATTTCAAACCACATCGCATTTGGATCATTTTTCGACAAGTTATCATTATCGGTTTCCTTGAAAATTTCCTATTATCGGTTGATAGTTCTTGTTACCGGTTGCCTAGACCTATTTTTGGTGATCTACCAGAACCCCTTCTGAAGCTTGCAAAGATTTGGGAGTTGATTCCAATGTTTCTTGGAGTGTGGCCAACCTTTTCCTGTGATCTACACTTCATCCTTTGGATTTTTCGGAGGAATCTCTTAGCGGAGGCTGACCTTTTGATTTTACACATTAGGTCTTGTTCTTTGGGTTTTGATCCCTTTTTGGGCCGATCTGATCCTCTTGGATCATATATATAATTGTAATTGTGCATTAGAATGAAACGATTGAACAATCAGATAGCTAGACTGAGTGTAGAAGATAGATCTTAAGATTGGAGGTCCCAGTTCTGACCTATTATGTATTTTGAGCATGCTCTAGTAGGCCTATGAGTTGGTTATGCTGTAACCCAATTGTTATTGGCTAGTTGTAATCAATTTTCATGTTATAAAACAATTTGTTCTGCATTGTCTCAATCATATCTTTGTGTTTCTGTTGTTTTTACTCTTGTTGACCGGTCCGGATTAATCTCTTTGAGGTCCCTCCTAACTAGTGACTACTTCAACTCAACACTTTTCACCAACTCATACACCAGTCATCAAACAATCAGGGAGATAGATCCTCTTTCACACACCTTCATTGCATTTTTCTTTATTTCACACATCCATACAACCATACACACACCTCTATTTATATCATCCTCACATATTCAAAGTCTCCCAAGGTTGGCTAAGCATCTCAACCGAGCACAACTTAATTAGATCAACAATAAACATTCTGCGGTAGAAAATAATGTAAAGTGGACCATAACATATCTTAATTAGGACCAATATAAATGTCAAACATGGTATAAATTTCTCTATAATCATTAGAGAAATAATGTGAAGTGTAAACACCCGAGGCCAGCTAAACCTAGAGTAAACACTATCAAACTTTGAAATTGTGTTTTTGAAGCCCACGCTCATGTGCCAACTAAATAGAATTAAGCTAAGGACATTATCAACTTTAATACAAAACTACAACACCATAAATCATAACGTAGAGAAATGCAGATACAAAAAAACTATCAAGCATACTAGTAAACACCACTTCCTTATCACAATAATCCCTACCGCCGAATCCAGAATATAGCATCTCTAAACATTTGTTAACAACATATCCAAATTTCATGAATATATGTACAACATAGAAGATATGTGGAGCAAATCTCTCAACACAACTACACAAATAACTCAACATTACTTAAACCTATCAGTCATTAATGACAACCAAGGCATGTTGACATCAATGACAACAAATAAATAGCTCATTTTGATCAACCTTGCAATAATTAAATCTGATTTGTGTGTGTGTTAACTAAATATTACATTTAATTTAGACATTAGAAAATAATGTACACACACACACATAAATGCATACATATATACATACATACATATATACATACATGTATATATATGTATGTATATGTATGTATGTATGTATATATATATATATATATGTATGTATGTATGTATGTATGCATTTATATGTATATGTATATATATGTATATATGTATATATGTACATGTATATATATACATATATATGTATATATGTACATGTATATATATACATATATATGTATATATATATACATGTATAGATGTACATATACATATACATACATATGTATGTATATATGTATGTATGTATATATATGTATACATAGATATATACATATATACATACATATGTATGTATATATCTATATATACATATATATACATACATACATATATACATACATATGTATGTATGTATATATATATATATACATCATCAACCCGTATATATACATTACATATACATTCATACATACATACATACATACACATACACATGTATATGTATATGTATATGTATATGTATATGTATATGTATATGTATATGTATATGTATATGTATATATATGTATATATATGTATATATACATATATATATACACACATATATACATTACATATATATATATACATTACATATATATATATGTGTGTGTGTGTGTGTGTGTGTGTGTGTGTGTGTGTGTGTGTGTGTGTGTGTGTGTGTGTGTGTGTGTGTATCGATTAATATATAGATATGATCACACAAAGATTTAAACCTATCATAAATATTCAATCACACATTCCAAATCAAGAACAACCAAACTATTACAAAACGTCACCAACTCCAACGAAAGGTTACTTACCGTTTCCCAACTAACTTGACTCAACTTGAACAACTAAGATGTGAGTGTGTGATAGCTCAATTAGGCATATATTAAAGATTTCCAAACCAATTTCTTCTCTTGAGTGATACTCTTCCTCCTTTCCGGAGGCTTGGTCATTTCTACATCCAACTTAGTACATCACAATAGTAGTTAATCATTATCAATACATACATAAGCATCATATATTTTCATCTTCAAACATTCAAAGTATCATAATGATTGCACATTTATTCATTAGATTTTCCAATCAAGATAAATATATTCAAAATGTAATCATACATTAAAACATTTTAACTAAAAAGGTAGTTTAGTAAATAGGTAATATCAAAATGAGGTGTAACATTAATTATATTAGGACTTGAGTAGGCCTTCATCATGATTTACCCTTCCATTGTATTATTAGAAGGAATACATAGGTGATTACCATTATAAGAGACATGTGTGAATTATGATATTATATTTGTGATCTCTTGGAAATATAGTATGGAGTGACTTCTTCCATAAGAATTATTAAATGGTGTTACCCTACTTCAAGCATTTACTCTATTTATGAATGCATTGGATATTAGGGCATATTGACCCACAAATATCTCTTTCGTTGTGTGAGATCTATCTATTACATTATATTATTTTAATTATTATATGTGTTGATCTTATCAAGTGGTGTCAAAGCTAAAATCGGGTGAAAATGAACAAAACCTTAGTTTTTTAATATTGATCTATAATTTCCAAATTGCTAAGAATTTTTAAACCATTTTTATACTTAATTTGGAGGATCATATAATAAATTCAAAATAAAAAATCAGTTTTAATCAATAATACTTTCTAATTTATTACAATTTTATGGTTTTTTCTTAAATTTACCTTCTAGTCACAAATTGGGGAAAAATTCTAATTTTATTACGTTTTGTAAAGATTGATACAATTAATTAGGGGTCCATTATTATTTTTTATTTAAGATTGACAAAATAATGTTTTTGTCATATCAAAGTCATGTCATTCAGATATGATAGAATGATTATATATTAAGAACATTTTTTTTTTCTTAAAACCTAGTTTCAATGGAGGTTCCTGTTTTTTATGGAAGTTGAGATGTATTAGAATGGTGGTATAATTATAAAATATCTTATAGGATATTTATAGCATTGAAAAGTGTTTTTCATTGAGTTCAATTCAGAAAGCTTGGCAATGGTATAAATCATTAAATAAGGATATTTTTTATTCGAATGATCTAGAAATTGTATTTTTTGATAAATGGGCTCCAAAAGAAGAAGAATAAAATGGAGGAGAAAAAAAGAAAAAAAGAAAAAACGATGTGAAAGAAAATGAAGAAGAGAAGGAAAAAGAAGATGATACTGAAAGTGCAGAAGACAAAAGATAAAGGAAATGAGATTATATGTTATTAGTCGAAGACAATAATATAAACAACACAAAAAATAGTTACTCAACCATTGTAGGAATTGTGGATAGTGGGGGTCACTAAGGAATTGTAGAAACAAACCAAAAATAACAGAAATAATGATGTTACATGCACAATGATAATTACACAAAATTCCCCCCTTGACACATTTATTTCTACAAATGGATCCTTGAAACAACTCAAATTTGACCTTACCAGGAGACTTGGTGACAACATCAACAATCTGAGAATCAGAGGGACAATGCTGGAGTTGGATGTGGTGTTGCAGTATTTTCTCTCGAATGTAGTGACATTAAAACTCTATGTGTTTGGTGCTCATGAAAAAACTAGGTTCTTGACAAGTTTCAACACTCCCTGGTTGTGGAAAAAAAAAATGGTGGCCAATCCTTAGTAATACCCATGTCAGCTAGAATGTGACATAACCAAATAGCCTCACACATAGCTCCCCATGCGGTATGATATTCAGCTTTGTTGGATGAGAGAGAAACAAAAGTCTTATTCTTACTAATCCACAAAATAGGACTAGATCCAAGATGAAAAAGATATCCTGATGTTGATTTTCGATCATCTAAGGACCCATCATAGTATGAATCAACATATCCCTATAAGAAGAACTGATCATTCTTCTTATATTCTACACCATACTCAAGAGTACCTCAGAGATATCACAAAGAATGCTTGGCTACAATCCAATGACATTTCTTCAGCTCTTGCATGAACCTGGATAGATAACTAACAACAAAGCATACATTTGGTCTGGTATATGTCAAGTAGATTAGACTCCCAATAAGCTGCCTAAAGAGAGTCATATCAACTAGAGGGTAATGGACTAGAAAAGAGATAGTAGCAAACCTTTCTCCATGGGTGTGGGCAAAGGTTTACAATCAAACTTACCAAAATAGTTCAAGAATGTCTTGGAATATTTCAACTGGGAGAAAAAGATATGATGTGTATTCTACCATATCTCCAAGCCAAGAAAATAATGAAGTAGCCCCAAATCCATCATGTTGAAGTATTGCTTAAGATCATCTTTGACAGTATCAATGAGATTGTCAGAGTTTCTTGTGATCACAAGATCATCTACATACAATACAAGTATGACAATCTCTTTTCCAACCCTTTTGATATACAAATTAGAATCAAAGGGGCTGTGAATGAAACCATGCTACAAAAGGTGACCATCTATTTTAAAGTATCAAACCCAAGGGACTTGTTTAAGCCTATAGAGTGACTTGATCAAATGACATACCATGTGAGGATTGTGTTCACTGATGAAGCCTTCAAGTTGGACCATGTATTCTTCCTCTTCAAGATCACCATTCAAGAAAGAACTGTTGACATCCATTTCATGAATCCTCCACCCATTTTGTGGAGATAAGGTACACACAACTCAAATAGTTTTGAGATTTATAGTGGGGGAAAAGTTCTCTTCATAATCAATGCTTTCATGTTGATCATATCCTTTTGCAACAAGATGTGACTTGCATTTGTCAATATAATCATCTGCTTTTTATTTGATTTTGAAAACCCATTTACAACTTATGGGTTTCTTTCTTGGAGGGAGAACGACAAGCTTCCATGTGTGATTTTTCATCTAAGATTCATATTCAGCATCCATATCATTCTTCTAATGGGGTTGAATGAGAGCCTCACAAGCTATTGTAGGTTTGACATTACTCACAACCAAACTCATGAATGATAGATTCACCTCATTACTTGCATAACTGCATATCCCTACTCCTGTGGAGAGGTCTATAAGTGTGCTTAGGTGGGAATCCTTAATGGTAGTGTTACCTATTTTTAACTATTAAGCTCAAAAATAGCCTTCATGGCCTTAGGTTTGGTGTAAAGGTCCTAAAAAGGGTTGAAATTAAGGTGGAAAAAGAGAAAAATCAATTCCACACCTTTTCATTATTTGTCAAGGTGATTAATTGAAACAATGCTTTAATTTAAATTCTAAAAGAAGTTTCTCAAAGATGTTTTCCCATGTTGAAATTCAAAGTTAAAATATTTAACTTAATGTGTTGGAGGGAATTTGGATTTACTTTCAAATAATAAAATTAGTCTCATGATTTCTCTCCCAAGTATTAAAGAGTTCTTTTTTAGTAATGATCTAAATGATAATAGGACTAGTTGGATCACCAAAGTCATGGAATATGACATAGAAATCAAGGTTACCAAGCTACTCAAAAATGAAGTCAATAGCAAAGAAGTGAAAGAATACCTCGTTGTCCTTGTGCTTAATGATGAACACCAAGATATTAAATCAACCCCTCCTTCAAGTTGGATACAAGATATGATGCATTACCTTCAAAATAGTGAGTGTACAAATGGCCTAAAAAATGTAAAATGAAGGTATTCAGAATTCAAGCAATCTCTTATGTTATTTTACGTAGAATTTTGTATAGAAATAAGTTTTATGTTGTTTTGTTGAGATGAATTGAAGTTGACCAAATTGACATGTTGCCTTGATGATGATTTTTTTAATGGATGACTTTATGTGTTGTCACTGATGGCACATATACACACACACACATATGTTCACATTGTCATAGTCATCTTAGTTAAGACAAACCGATACTACTCCTAAGTCTTTGTAATGCAAACCAGTATTATTTGTATAGTGTAGTCCAACCGATGTGAATGTGTCTAACCGGTATATGTAGAAAATCGGTATATGCAGGAATGACAATTGGTTTTGGTCAGCTCTACTTACACCAGTTTGGAGATATTGTAGAGATCTAAAAGGAGGCAAATGGAGGACAATCGGTCTATGATTTGGAAGAGGTTAACTCTTAACCAGTATCAGTGTTCCAACTGGTTTCACTGATTGTGTGATGAGTTATCACCAGTCGTGATGAGTTATCCCTAACCGACAAATTTGGTAGCAACCTGTGATGTGTTATGTAAGATTTTCCAAATACGCTACACCTAGGAAATTGTGATGAGGTTCCCGAGCCGACATGAAAACTAATGTCTATAAAATGACATTGTGATGGGCTATTTTCATGATGCGAGATACAAGTGATAAGTTGATGCGATTTACTGAAGGAGTTGCAGAGTATGTCGGTGATGAGGTATTAAGTGATCTAAAGAGGATCTATACAAGCAATAGGTGCTATTTCTAGATCACACCACTTGTTATTTTCTAATCTCTACAAGAGTTAAATCCCCTAACCGGGTAAGCTCTAACAAGCTTCATTGTCCAAATCCTCTAACCAAGTGATCCATTAGTTTGGGTTTGAAATCCTCTATCGAGGTTACTCCTAATAGGGTACTACCTTTAATAGGGTATAGATCCTAAAATGTCTTAGGGATCTTTAACAAGATTCACTCCTAGCAAAGCACTTTGTAGACCTTAACCGGTTAGTTACCTATTACTGCATATAGTTAGCTTGTGAGTCCCATCTCACCATGGTTTTTCCTAGTTGGGTTTTCCATGTATAAACACTTGTGTTATGGTGGATGTTTTACTTGTTGTAGATGCTTTAATATCACTTTGGATTGCATGCATAGTTTTAACTAAACTAGTTAAATTTTTTTATCGGTTTGTGTTTAAAGTGGTATTGTTTTTGTTGTCACTAATTCACCCCACCCCTCTCAGTTCTTTATAAGTCTATCAATTGGTATCAGAGACTAACTTTCTAAAGGCTTAATTGCTTGGAAGGAAACCCTAAAGCCACTATGGGGGATATGAGTTATTTAGAGATGGCTAGAGTGATTGAAGAAACCAAGGAAAAACTTGAAACCCTGAGAGTCAGATTTAAAGCTTCACAAGTCAAAAGGTGAGAGCTAACTAAGAAACTATTAGAGATCCATGACAAAATTTCTTCAGATGAGGCCAACATTGATGCACTAGCTGAAGAAATGGAAAAACTAAATGGTGAAAAACTAAATCTGAGGAGAGAACTTGAAGCCCTAACAATCCGTATGAGTCAAGAGCTTGAAGCAAGGAGGGCAGTTGAAGACCTAATCAAAGAGAGAGATCAAGAGATTTCTAAGATCAAGCAGGAGAATGCAACTTTGCATGAACATTGGCATGAGGAGAATGAAGAGAAAGAAGATTTGCAGTTAGATCTTGAAATGGCAATATCTTTAAGAGAGACTCTGACAAAGCACAATGAAGATCTTACCAAAGAGCTTACTGAGGCTAATGGGAAACTTGAAAAGTTCAATAAGAGTTCTTCTATGCTGGATGAGCAGATCCAATCTTAAAGAATGGAAGGTGACACATCTGGACTTGGTTTCAATACATATGAGAAAGGAGAATCTTCTGATACCAAGAAAAACATGCACAAAGGTAAAACTTCTCCTAAGTCTAACAAGCCTACCAGTAAGAAAGCTTTGAAACCTATTTTCTTTATTTGTCACAAACTTGGACATACTGTTAATGTGTGTAGAAGCAGACCTAATGAGAACACATGCTTTAATGAAAATGCTAGATATGTGTCTAGAAGATTTTAAGGTCATTGTTACACATGCAACATGTATGGACATAGATCAGTTGAATGTAGATATAGAGAAAACAATCTGACACCTCACATGAATCCAATACCTAACGATGACTGGAGAAGGACCTATGACAACCGAAGAAACATGAACTAACAGAAAATCTATGTCAACCGGTTCAGTCCATTTGAAATGGAAAAGGTAACAAATGTGATTTGCACCATTTGCAATAACTATGGACATGTGGCTATGAACCACATAAGAAGAACTGGAAGAGGTAATGCAAGACCTTGGAGAGCACTTGGGATGGCCTGCTATCATTATCACAAACCTGGATGCAAAGTTCTACAAAACTAGGAAGAACAAACCAGTTAACCACTCTAAAAATCATAAAGGTAAGAAGAAGGTCTATGTTGAGGAAACTAGAGCAGAGATGAATAGAATTTGGAAGAAGAAAAGTGAGGACAAGCTGATAGACTTATAAAGCACTGAGAGGGGGGGGGCTGAATCAGTGACATCACAAACAATACTACTTTAAACACTGACCAGTAGATATACTTAACATGTTTGTTAAACAATATGCATGCAATCCAAAATGATATTAAAGAATCCACAATAAGTAAAACATCCACCATAAAACAAGGGTTTATACATGGAAAACCCAAATGGGAAAAACCACAGTGAGATGGGACTCATAAGTTAACTATCTGTAGTAATAGGTAACTGACCAGTTAAGGTCTACAAAAATGCTCTACTAGGAGTGACTACTATTAAAGATCCCAAACCTCTATTAGGATCTATACCCTATTAAAGGTAGTACCTTTTTAGGAGTAACCTCGGTAGAGGATTTATGAATCCAAACTAATGGATCACCTAGTTAGAGGATTTATACAATGAAGCTTGTTAGAGCTTACTCGGTTAGGGGATTTGAATGTTGTAGTGACTAGAAAACAACACGTGGTGTGATCTAGAAGTAGCACAACTTACTTGAATAGATCCTCTTCTGCGCACTCAAAACTACATAACCAACATACTCTGCAATGCCTTGACAATTCTATCTTTGCATCAAATTATCTCATATCATATCTCATCATGTATAAAATAGTTCATCATAATGTCATTATATAGACATTTAAATTTCATGTCAACCTTATAAATTATATCACAATTTCCTAGGTACAATGTATCTAGACAATCAAACATAACTCATCACAAATTGCCGGCAAAACTTGTTGGTTAGGGTAACTCATCATGACCGGTGATAACTCATCACACAATCTATGAATATCGGTTGCAACACCAATACCAGTTGGAGTTAACCATATCAACATGTAAACCGATTGTCCTCCATTGCTTCTTTGATAATCTCTGCTAGATCTTCAAGTTGATGCCAGGTCATTCTTGTATATATCGGTTGTCTCCATGTACCAGTTTGACACCATCATAAGAAAAACTTCTAATACTGGTAGCAATATAATACAAGTAACTTTGAAGTAACACCAATAGAAAAACATATGTGTGTGTGTACATGTTCCATCAATGACAACATATGAATTCATTCATTACAATCATCATCAACCCAACAATCTCCCCATTTGGCATTGATGGCAACATAGAGAAAAAAAAATTAAACTATACAGCTAAGTGTGCTTACAAAAAAAAATACCACACATATCTCAATACATACTCCCCCTTAATGTGTATAAAATTTTCACAACACATATACATATTTCTACTCCCCCTTTGACAACAATGCCAAATTGAAAAGCAAAATACATATATATATATAGCAAAATTTCTATCAAAATGTTTACATATACAAGAACTTGAAAATCTAAATCAAGGAGTATTCATTGTAATTCTTAGAAAAATGTCACTAAAAGTATGCTTCAGTTGAGAAAAATCATTTTCCCAAGTCTCCAACAAGGTTTTAGTGACCTCTATTGTTGTCATGACCTGTGTACAGAATTCTTCCATTGCATCAAGTGTACACGTCTCTGAAGTAGCCAAAATTGCTTCTGCATTCTTGTATGCTATTTAACATGTCCACTTTTGGTCTAAGTAAATTCTTCAACTCCTTCAGGGATCAAAGTCTTTTTACCTGTTCACAATCATATACATCTAACTTATTTTGCAAATTATCAACCATTTTACCAAAAAAAAAGGCAGAATCTTGTAAAGGTATGTAAGCACTACATATCCTTTCCAGGTCTTGCTCGGTCTTTGTCCACCTTTGATTGATATCAGTATAAAAGAATGAAACATTGGATGTAGATGCAAGAATTTTTCCTCCTAATTCAATAACTTTTCTTAATAGATCTTTATTTAGTGATAGGGTAATTCTTCTTGTATCAATATCCTTCATAATCTATTCTCCTCGCTTCTTCCTATAGCTCTTCTCAACATAGGTTTGTGTTGCTTCCTCAAGGGACTTAAGTTGGTCAAAGGCATCAGCAACCAACTGGCCAAGCTTTCCAATGTTAGTTGACAAGCTCCCTATATTAGTTTCTGGTAGAAGGCTTGACAAAATATCTACAACATTTTGAATGGTTTCTGCTTCCATTTTCTATTCCTTAAGCCTCTTCTTTTGAGCTCTAGATTGCATCACATTTGCAAACTCTAGTTATTCTAATGCACTCATGTTGTCAATATTTATTAGCCCTTTGATGCCAAATGAGTCATCATCATCATCCTACTATTTGACTAATGCCTTCTCCAGTTCAGCAGATGTCTCCTTCTCAATTCTCTCTTCCTTTTGTTCTTTTTCCTTCTCCTGTTCAGAGATCTATTCAATAACTTTTTCAGCAAGTTCCTCCTGAGTAGCCTGTGAAACCGATGGGAGTTGGGGTTTCACTGGATGATCTTTTACCAGTGGGGGTGGAATATCAACACTTGGTTGAGTTGCCAATATCTCCACTATATTAACCTGTGAATCAGTAATTTCAGGTGGTTACATATCTAGTGCAATGATGTTTCCAGATACATCTATTGTATCCTATATATCATCAACTAAAATTATTGGTTGGGAAGTAGTGTCATCCTTCTTCTTGATAGGATAGACAATATCAAATTGTACTATATCCTCCTCATCCATTTTCGGTCCTTCCATAGTATCTTGCTCGTTAGCCTGTTGTGATTCTATCAGTTTACACATATTTTGAATTTCCCTTTCTATCTGATGAGTATCATCCTCAACATATTGCATCTTCCCACTTAATAGCTTCAATCTCCTTAACTTAAAAGGAAATTGAGTTTTGTATTTATCAAGCAATGCAATTAACTCATCTTTTGACAAATCAAGAAAATATTGCACAAACACATCATCAATAATTTCTTTTTCTTTCTTCACAACTTCTTCCCATTTATTCAAAAGGATAGTATATAAAGAATAAAAAATCTCCTTCTTAAGATCATGAGGTAATTGACTATAATGACATAAATAGTTGATTACCTGTTGAACAATTTGTTCCTTCTAATCTTCATTAAATGAATCAAA
Organism: Cryptomeria japonica; assembly: GCF_030272615.1. Lineage (NCBI taxonomy): Eukaryota > Viridiplantae > Streptophyta > Pinopsida > Cupressales > Cupressaceae > Cryptomeria > Cryptomeria japonica. The sequence continues at coordinate 600,358,195 of NC_081409.1, forward strand.
AAATTCTTTGACATTATCAAATATATTCCTTCCCAATGTCTTTATCGTTCTCTCAAAATCAATCATAGGTTTGTAAGACAAAGCTTTAATGGGAATAGTCTACTGAGAGGTGGCTTCAACTGGTTTGGACTTCTTTCTAGTTGCCTTTACCTTCTTTGGTTCTTAGTTAGTATCAGTATCATCAGAGTCTGCTTGAAGAATCAGTTGTTGACCTCTTTTCTTTGTTGTAGTCTGCTTCTTAATGTATACCTTAGGTGTCAGTTCCTTTTTAGTTTGGACACTTCATGTCACTCTAGTACTTATTGACACCGGAGGCACTTGCTCAGCCTTCTTCTTCTTTCCTTTACCACTACTGGTTTCAGCTTTTGTAGTTTGCTCCTCAATAGTATCCAGTCTTTTCTTCTTCTTGTCCACTAGAGATGCCAATAGGTTATTGGCATAACCAATCAATAAGTCACAATTGACTTCATAGCTCATGTCTTTCATTTCATCTTCTCTAGCTTCAATAGCTTCCATTAGACAGAAATTAGTGGTGATTGTGAAAATCATGTTTTTAGCAAAGTTTTTCACCACATCCTTAGGTAGCCTTACCCTCATACTCATTTTCTTCTGAAATTCATTGAAATATTTGTTCATTGTAGTTGATAAAGTGTTCTTAACAACCTTAATGTTGTTCTTGATCTAAGGAGTTACTGGTAGGTCTTTAGACCATTCAAGATCACCAATTCCCGGTAGGAAATTCTGAAAATACAAGAATAAACCAATCAATAACTGACCAAATTTGAACTTTTGACTATTTTCCTTCTTGATTGACTATAGATTCAACATTAATTTACTTCTTATGGCCTCACAAAGGTCATAGTCTGCATTCTCAATAATCATTTTGTAGGCAGTATGCACTACTATAGATGGCACACTATTCATTCTATTGGAATAGAATATCTGGTAGCCTATAACCATAGTAGCCAGTTTAACCATTGGGTCCTTAATGTTAGTTATAGAAAATGTACACCCATCAGAGGTAGAAGAGGTTAAAGTGGTTATTATCTCTTTATAAATTCGCCTCATCTTGGGAACTTCACCGGTTGACCAAAAACCAGTCACAGCTTGAATAGCCTCCTTGGTTATTGTGTGTGTCCTTTCCAAATACATATTTTTACAATGAACACGACTCAGAATGATTCAGATATGTTCCTCTTCAAAATCCTCAAGAAAATAAGCTGGATTATGAAAACCCTTCTCATAAACCCTAATATACGCGGGTTGAATCTTTCTACTCTTATTGCAAATGGATTTCAACTGAGAGTAAATTGACAATGATCCTAAATCTTCAATTTTACAATCAATGTAGCTAGACAAATCACCTTTTACAATGACACCGACAGGAACTTGAGATAAAGAATTATAAGACACAATTCATTTTGATTCTACAACCTCGATAGGTTCTAATGTGATCATTAACCTCTCTACTTCCTTAGATGATGAAGCCATTCAGACAAACTAGATTTGAAGTGAGATTTACAAAGAAATACCTCAATTCTCACATGCTGCCTTGGTTACCGGTTAATTTCTCAAGTGAACACTAGTTTAACATCCACTAATCTTTGATTTAGCTTCAATCATGCAAATCAAGGCATTAATTTGACTAAAACAAGCTAGCAATTCTCACTTTGCTCTGCAAGTGCTCAAGAATTCTCTCTCAAATGCATTTAGGGTAAAAATAACATAGTAAAACTCGCTTTTATCCTTTTTACCTACTGCATTAAATGCTCAACCACTAGGGTTACAAACCCTAATACACTGCTTAATGATGCATACAATATTAACAAGTGTAAAACCGGTTGATAAACTTTTGAAAAACTGATTGACAAAAGATATCAAGATTTCACACATAACAACTCAAAAATTCAAACTCTCTTAGCACTCATCTTTCAAGGGGTCCAGAAGTAGATTTACCGTTATGCTCCTCTTAGCCCTGTTGAAAGGTTCAATTCACTGGTGCAAGATTATCCACACTGGGTGAAGGATTAGGTACTTCTGTAGGTACATAATCACTCTTCTTTTTCCATATTTGGTTCATCTCTTCTCTAGTTTCTTCAACATTTACCATCTACTTTCCTTTCTGATCTTCATAAAGATTAACCAGTTTGTTCTTTCTAGATCTACAGAACTTCATCATGTGTCTTGGTTTATGATAGTGATAGAAGGCCATTCCAGGTGATTTCCAGGGTCCTGCATTGCCTCTTCCAGTTCTTCTTTTGCAATTCATAGCCACATGAACAAAATTGTTACAAATGGTGCAAATTATATTAATTAACTTTTCCATCTCAAATGGGCTAAACCGGTTGACATAGGATCTCTGCTAGTTCATGTTACCCCGGTTATCATAGGGTCTCATTCAGTTTCCATTAGGTCTTGGACTCATGTGAGGTACTGGATTATTTGCTCCATATCTGCATTCAACTGATCTTTGTCCATACATTTTGCATTTGAAACAATGACCTTCAAATCTCTTAGACACATACCTAGTATTTGATTGTATGATGAAAGAATAAGTATCTAGTAGATTACTTAGAGGGGGGGTGAATTAGTAAATAGAAAAACTAATGCAAACTTTTCCAATCTCAATATCAATCACACAAAGTAAACTTATCAAATTCAATACCACTATCAAGATGAAAACTCATAAGAAAACCGATTAACTGTTACAATACCTTAACAGTAAACAAAATTAAACTTATAAACATCCAAACACTTTATCATCTGTCAACTAACTTCATTTCTCAATGCTTATGGTTATCATGCCTAATCAAAATAGTTATGTAGTTAATCAAATCAACCATAAGATCATAACCACAAAAACATTCACCACATGACACAAGTATTTTTGACGTGGAAACCCAAAATAGGTAAAAACCAAGGTGAGATGAGACTCACAAGATAACTATCTGAACTCTTCTAAAGTTTGCCCTATTAGGAGCCAAGCTTGTTAAAGCTTTTACAAAAGTCCTGCTAAGAATCACCTAGTTAAGGGATTGACTACAAATGCCTTGTTAGAAGCAAGTACTCTGTTAGGAGTAACCTCGATAGAGGATTTGAAAATCCAAGCTAATGGATCACCTTGTTAGAGGATTTGAGAAGTAACCAAGCTTGTTAGAGCTTATCCTGTTAGGGGATTTCGGTTATGTTGTAGTTGTTAGAAAAAAAAAAAGGGGTTTGCTTGATCTACCTAAATAGCACTACACTTGCTTGATCGGATCGTTTTTAAGCTCCTATCTGCCTTTATTCAAACTGCAGACTCATCATCCAGTTCGGCAACCACACACTCAATTGATCTCTGCCAACTCTCTTAACTAAACAATTTCATCGACCTTATAAGCAAATCAATTAGGTCAGTAACACAACAAAAACCTAATTCTCTCATAGATATTACAAACAAATTCGGTTCAAATATGACCGTTGGATTACATAGAAATCTCTACACATCAATCAAGAAAACCTTAACCACTCCTTGATCACCACTTCATCGAACTCAGTAACTCATCACATGCCTAGCATTAGATGCAATACACTTTGCTCATTCCCTAGACAAAAACGCACCAAAAAATTTTGAACTTGTCTTCATAGAGTGACCATACATGTCACCATCATTACCACTCATCATTAGAACATAAACCAACTTAACCAATTCAACAACCTTAATCGGTTAGGGTCTAACAAAAAAAACTTGCAGGGTTTACCGATTACATTACATAGATAGGGTTTAACCTTTTACATCGGTTATCGATTTAACTCAAAAATTTACATGCCAATTTACAATGTCCTTCACAAATCTCTTCCTACCGGTTATAAGACAATATCAACAATATCATTACCAGTTAATTGACATCAATGACAACATAACATATCTTTAATGCAATCTTCATGCAAATGCCAACAGTATTTGCATTGTAGCATGTATTTCCATTGGGTCTGTTTCTACACACATTTGCATTATGTCCAGGTTTATGATAGACAAATCAAACAAGTTTAAAGACTTTCTTACCCGTAGGCTTATTAGCCTTAGGAGCATTTTTGTCCTTATGAATGTTGCTCTTTGTTCTGGAAGACTCTCCTTTCTTAGATGTGTTAAAACCAAGGCCAGAAGTATCACCTTTCATTCTTTATGATTGAATCTACTCATCCAGCATGGTAAAACTTCTATTGAACTTTTTCAGCTTTCCATTAGCCTCAATGAGTTTTCTGGTAAGATCTTCAGTATGTTTTGTAAGAGTCTAATTCAGAGATGATGCCATTTCAAGATCTAGCTGCAAAACCTCTTTTTCTTCTTTTTCTGGATGCCAATGCTCATGCAGGGTTTCATTCTCTCGTTTGATCTTAGAAATTTCATGATCTCTCTTTGACAAGGTCTTCAGCTACCCTCCTAGCTTCCATCTTTTGACTCATGCGAATAGTTAGGGCTTCTAACTCTCTTCTTAGATTTAACTTTTATCATTCATTTTTCAACTTCTTCAGCTAATGCATCAATGTTAGCTTCATCTAAAGCACTATTATCAGAAATTTCCAATAGTTGTTCAGTTATCTCTCTCCTTTTGACTTGTGAAGCTTTAAATCTAACCCTTAGGGTTTCAAGCTCATCCTTAGTAGCTTCAAGCACTCTAGCCATCTCAATGTAGCTCATATCCCCTATGGTGGCTTTAGGGTTTCCTTCCAAGCAATTAAGGCTTAAAGAAGCTAGGCTTTGATACCAATTGATAGACTTATAAATCACTGAGAGGGGGGGTCAATCAGTGACACCATAAACAATACTAATTTAAACACTGACCGGTAGCTATACTTAACAAGTTTGTTAAACACTATGCATGCAATTCAAAACAATATTAAAGCATCCACAATAAGTAAAACATCCACCATAACACAAGTGTTTATATGTTGAAAACCCAAGTGGGAAAAACCACGGTGAGATGGGACTCACAAGTTAACTATTTGCAGTAATAGGTAACTGATTGGTTAAGGTCTACAAAAATACTCTCCTAGGAGCAAATCCTATTAAAGATCCCAAATCTCTGTTAGGAGCTATACCTTGTTAAAGATAGTACCCCGTTAGGAGTAACTTTAGTAGAGGATTTGTGAATCCAAACTAATGGATCACCTGATTAGATGATTTGTACAATGAAGCTTGTTAGAGCATACCTGGTTAGAGGATTTGACTATTGAAGTGATTAGAAAACAACAAGTGGTGTGATCTAGAAGTAGCACAACTTGCTTGAATAGATCCTCTTCTGTGCACTCAAAACGGCATAACCAACATATTCTGCAATGCCTTGACACTTCTATCTTCACATCAAATCATCTCATATCATATCTCATCATGTATAAAATAATTCATCATAATGTCTTTATATAGACATTTAGATTTCATGTCGGCCTTCGAAATTATATCACAATTTGCTAGGTGCATTGTATCTAGACAATCAAACATAACTCATCACAAATTATCGCCAAAACTTGTCGGTTAGGGCAACTCATCATGACCAGTGATAACTCATCACACAGTCAATGAATATCGGTTGCAACACCAATACTAGTTGGAGTTAACCATATCAACATGTAAACTGATTGTCCTCCATTGCTTCTTTGATAATCTCCATTGGATCTTCAAGTTGATATTGGGTCATTCCTATATATACTGGTTGTCTCCATGTACCAGTTTAACACCATCATAATCAAAACTAATACCAATAGTAATATAATACAAGTAACTTTCAAGTAACACCAGTAGACAAACATATGTGTGTGTACATGTTTCATCAGTGACAACATATGAAGTCATTCATTACAATCATCATCAACCCAACACAAGCCTGCAAAAGAATTTAACCCTTCACCTAGTGTGCAAAATTCTGCATCGGTGAACTGAGCTTTTCGACAAGCCTAAGCGGAGCATAGCAGTAAATCTACTTCCAGACCCCTTGAAGAGTGTATGGTAAGAGAGTTTTGCATTTTGAGTTTTATTATGAGAATTCTTGATATCATTGTCTATCAGTTTTCTAAAGGATTACCAACCGGTTATATACCTATTGGTATAGGTGAGTTTTGTTAAGCGGTATATTAGGGTTTGTTACCCTATCGGTTGAGTAATTAATGCAATGGGTAAGTTTATAAAAGAAATTTTTACCAAGTTATTTTTACCCTAATTACATTTGAAGAAGAGTTTTAGAGCACCTGCAAAGTGAAAAAGAGAATTGTTAGCCGATTGTGAACAAATTTGTGTTGCAGATCGAAAGTTGAATCGAATTCGAAGATTAGAGAAGGCAAAATGGGTGTGCATTCAAGAGATCAACTAGAAACCCTACCAGTGTGAAGGCAATAAGGTATTCTTTTGTTAATATCTCTCAAACCAAGATTATCTAGAATGGCATCATCGTCTACACAAGCAAAGAGACTTATGATTACTGTTGAAGCTATGGAGTCTATGGAACCAGACAAAATAGAATCATATAATATATTGTCTCAAGTTCCTGATGGTGTTATGATCAAAGGTGATTTATCTAGTTATATAGACTATAAAATTGAGGATCTAAGATCACTATCAATCTATTCACAACTCAAATCTTTGTGTGATAAAAGCGGGAAAGTCAAACCCGAGTACATTAGGGTTTATGGAAAAGGTTTTCATAATGCATCATATTTTTTTGAAGATTTTGAGGAAGACCATGTTAGGATAATCCTTAGTTATGTGCATGGAGATAATATGTATCTTGACAGGTTGCACACAATCACAAAGGAAGAAATTCATGCAGTGATTGGTTTCTGGCAAATTGGTGAAGTAGCAAAATTAAGGACAATTTCAAAAGATACTGTGATTGCACTGACTCAGACCACTGCTGATGGTCATGCGATATTGGTCAACAAAATTGTAGATCAAGAAGTCAGATTTGCAACTATGGTCATTGGTTATAACATATTCCATTCCAGCAAGATGAATAGTGTGCCATCTGTTGTTGTGCATACAACCTACAGGATGATTGTAGAGAATGCAGATTATGATTTATGTGAGGAAATGAGAAGCCAATCTATGTTGAACTTAAAATCAATAAAGAAAGACAATAGTCAAAATTTCAAATATGGTCAACTGTTGATTGGTCTATTCTTCTATTTTTAGAATTTTCTACTAGGAATTGGTGACGTTCAATCGTCGAAAGACATACCGGTTACAGCTCAAATCAAGAACAACATTAAGGTTGTGAAGAACACATTTCTTGTTGCCACGAACAAATATTTTAATGAGTTTCAAAAGAAGATGAGCATGAGGTTAAGGCTACCTAATGAAGTGGTGAAACACTTTGCAAAAGACATCATTTTCACAGTAACCACTGACTTTTTCCTTATAGAGGCCATTGAACCCAGGGAAGAAGAGATGGAAGAAATGAGTTATGAAGTCAACTATGACTTATTAATCGGTTGTGACAACAACCTTTTGGCATCTCCCAAGGATAAGAAGAAGAAAATACTGGGAACTTACCAGGAACAGATTGCACCTACTCAACCCAGTAGTGCCAAAGATAAAAAGAAGAAAGTTGAACAAGCACCTTTAGTGACCACCGATACAAGGGTGACAAGAAGTATTCAAGTCAAAAAGGAACTGGTACCCAAAGTATATGCAAAGAAGCAAACTACAACAAACAAGAGAGGTAGAAAACTCATTCTTCAAGTAGAATCTAAGGATACTGACACTGAAGAGGAACCAAAGAAGATGAAAGTGACTGGTAAGAAAGCCAAACCAGTAAGACATTTCAAAACAAAGTACTCCTATTAATGTTACATCATACAAACCTATGACTAATTTTGAGAGGACATTAAAAACATTAGGGAGGAAACAGTTTGATAATGTGAAAGAGTATTATGATTCATTTGATGATGGTGAGAAACAAAAAATTGTTCAAGACGTAATCAACCATCTGTGTCAATACAATTGGTTGCCTCAGGATATTGAAAAGGATATTTCTGATTCTTTGTATTCTATTCTTTCTAATAAATGGAAAATGGTTGTAGAAAAGGATCAAGAAATTATTGATAGAGTTTTCATTCAATATTTTCTTGAGTTACCTAGAGATGAATTATTAGCATTGCTTGATAATTTCAAAGGACGGTTTCATTCTAAGTCAAGAAGATTGAAGTTATTGGCTGGAAAGGTTCAACCTTTTGAAAAAAATACTCACCATATAGCTAAAGACATTAAAAGGATGAATTAGAAATTGTAGTCTCATAAAACTGACCAAATAGAGATTGCAGCTCCACAGAAGCTAGATCCTGAAGAGATTATTACACCAGATGTTGTTTATCCTATTGAGAATAAGGATGACACTACTTCTCCACCGATTATCTTATTTGTAGATGATACTAAAGAAATCCAGGACACTATTGACACAACTGGTAATATCATTGAACCAGTTAAGGAAACTATACAACAACTAGACATTACTGATACACAGGAAGTAGCTGAAGCACCAGACAATGAACCTAGTGTGGATATTCAACTGCCACTAGAAAAAGAACACCAAGTTGAAAATCAACTGCCATCGGTTACTATAGATACATAGGAGAATCAAATAGAGGTAGAGAAAGAAAAACCAGAGAAAGAGGTTGAAGTGAAGGAAACTGAAAAAGAAAAAGGATGAAGAGAAAGAGAAAACAAAGGAGAAGATAGAAGAGAAAACAAATGAAAAGGAAAAAGCAAAGGCAAAGCAACAAATTGGTGATGAGGATGACTCAATAGGCATCAAAGGACCTATATATGTAGATAATATGAGTGTGTCTGAACTTAGGGAGATCGCTATAGTGATGCAATCTCAGGCTCAAAATAAAAGGTTAAAAGAGAAGAGAAAAGAAGCATAAACTATACAAACTATTGTTGACATCGTGTCAAGTCTCCTACCAGAGACTGACACTGGCATTTTGTCAATGCCTATCAACAAACTTGGACAGTCGGTTGCCGATGCTTCTAACCAACTAAAATCCCTTGAAGAAGCTACAAAAATATTAGCTAAAAATAATTATAGAAAGAAACGGGGAGAGAAACTAATGACAGATCTTGATACCGAAAAGATTTCTTTATCCCTGAATAAAGATCTTTTGTGAACTATTTTTGAAACTGGAGGAAGGATTTTGGCCTATACATCTAACGTTTCACTTTTCTATTCTAATTTGAAGAAGAGGTGAGAAGAGACAAAAAAGGAACTGGAGAGGATATGTACTGCTTACATACCTTTACAGGGTCCAGCCTTAGCTTTTGGTAAATCAGTTGATGATTTGCAACATCGGTTAGATGTTTATGATTTTGAATAGGCTAAGAGACTTAGATCCTTGAAAGAACTAAAGAACCAGCTGAGACCAAAAGTGGACATCTTACAAAGGGAATACAAAGACGCAAAAGTGGTTTTGGCGACTCCAGGTTTTGCGACTCCAGAGATGAGCACAGTGCATGCAATGGAAGAATTCACTACACAAGTTATGACAACTATTGAGATCACTGAAACATTATTGAAAATATGGGATAATGATTTTACTCAGATGAAGATTACTTTCAGTGACATTTTCTTGAAAATTGTAGTGAACACTCATTGAAAAACTCTTATATTTATGTATATGTAGTTTTTGATGCAAATTTTGATATAATATATATGTATTTTACTTTTCAATTTGGCATTGTTGTCAAAGGGGGAGTATAAATATGCATGTGTTTTGAAAATTTTGTATGTATCGTTAAGGGGGAGTAGAAATATGTTTGTACAATTTTTGTAAGCACACTTAGTTCTAAAATTGTAAAATTTTCTAAGTGTTGCCATCAATGCCAAAGGGGGAGATTGTTGGCTTGATGATGATTTTTGTAATGGATGACTTTGTGTTGTCATTAATGGCACATATACACACACACATATGTTCACATTGTCATAATCATCTTAGTTAAGACAAACTGGTACTTCCTAAGTCTTTGTAATGCAAAACGGTATTATTTGTACAGTGCAGTCCAACTGGTTTGAAGGTGTCTAACCGGTATATGCAAGAATGACAATTGGTTTTGGTCAATTCTACTGACACCAATTTGGAGATACTGTGGAGATCTATAAGTTGGCAAATGGAGGAAAATCAGTCTATGAGTTGGAAGAGGTTAACTCCTAACGGGTATCGATGTTCCAATTAGTTTCACTAATCGTGTGATGAGTTATCACCGGTCATGATGAGTTATCCCTAACCGATAGATTTTGTGGTAATCTATGATGTGTTATGTAAGATTATCCAGATACACTGCACCTAGGAAATTGTGATGACGTTCTTGAGCTGACATGAAATCTAATGTCTATAAAATGACATTGTGATGAGTTATTTTCATGATGTGATTTACTGAAGGATTTGTAGAGTATGGCGATGATGCATTATTAAGTGAGATGAAGAGGATCTGTACAAGAAATATGTGCTATTTCTAGATCACACCACATGTTGTTTTCTAATCACTACAACAGTTAAATCCCCTAACCGGGTAAGCTCTAACAAGCTTCATTGTCCAAATCCTCTAACCAAGTGATCCATTAGTTTGGGTTTGAAATCCTCTACCGAGGTTACTCCTAATAGGGTAATACCTTTAATAGGGTATAGCTCCTAAAAGGGCTTAGGGATCTTTAACAGGATTCGCTCCTAGCAGAGCACTTTGTAGACCTTAACCAACCAGTTACCTATTACTGTAGATAGTTAACTTGTGAGTCCCATCTCATTATGGTTTTTCCCAGTTGGGTTTTCCACATATAAACACTTGTGTTATGGTGGATGTTTTACTTGTTGTAGATTCTATAATATCAATTTGGATTGCATGCATAGTTTTGAGTAGACTGGTTAACTATTTTCACTGGTCTGTGTTTAAAGTGGTATTGTTTTTGTTGTCACTAATTCACTCCCCCCTCTCGGTGCTTTATAAGTCTATCATGACAAAGTTCTTTAAGAATTCCATGATGGGATGGTCGATGGCCACTTTGCACCAAGAACCACAACTCTTAAGATCATGAGAGTTGGTTACTATTGGCCTAATTTGTACAAAAGTTGGTATCCTTACCATTGCATCCAATTCAACTAGAGCAGCCCTTCATCAAGTGGGTTCTTGACTTCATTGGAACCATAAACCCACTTTCTAGTTCAAGACAAAAGTAGATATTGACAACAACTGATTACTTTACCAAATGGATAGAGGTAGTAGCACTAAAGGAGACAAATGAAAGTGCAATCCTAAATTTCTATGAAGAGATTATAGCAAAGTTTGGTACTCCTAAATCCATTATTTCATATAATGCTTTAGCTTTTGTAGGCATGAGAGTAACTAAATGGGTTGTTAAGAATGATATATTATTGAGTACTTTGTCCAATTACTATCCTCAAGGTAATCGAAAAGTTGAGTCTACTAACAAAAATATGATTAGGATCATGAAAAGAACCATAGAAGACAATCAGAGGACTTGGCATAACAAGCTGAAAATAGCCTTATGGGTTGACAAAATTACTCCCAATGCGCAACTGTTAAAGTATGACTCTGCAAGCGTTGACCATTTTTAGGTGTCTACATTTTGCCCCTCTTTGAGACAATGCAATTTTAAGCGTTGTTTCAAAGAACAATAATGAAAATGCCCCAGACACTGACAATGACATATGCATTCCCCCTCGAGGAATTGGCCAGAAACATCCAGAAAAGAGGCCAATTGATCGATAAGAATGATAGGATCGAACGGATTGACAATCAGAGATCGGATGCATGAAGGACAAGCAATTAAATATGCAAAAGACCACGACCAGCATAAGATGGAGAGGGTGCACGTCCATCTATGCACTGACAAAGATCTATAAATGAGGCAAAGAGAATGAAATTTGCTCATTTGCACTAGACAAAGAGGAGGATTTGTTGCTCTGGACAAGGACACGTTAGAATCATGAGGGGGACTAGGATTATGTAGTGGACATGGTTCAATGATAGGCTCTTCAAGAGATGGAATGGAAGAAATAATGGGATCATCAAAAGAAATGCGATCTTGGAGTGTATATGGAGCATTAGGACAAGGAGATGGAGGAACAAGTGGATCTTGTGGAGGATCTAAAGGAATAATTTGATCTTGACAAGGAGGAAGATCATTGGAATCCTCTTTAAAGGTGCTTTACTCTTGACTTTCAATGGGATCATCATAAAGGATGGAAAGGATATCTTGATCTTTCTTAGGAAGTGGAATGTCAATGGGATTTGAAAGGACATTGTGTTCATGAAATGGAAGGGGATCGTTTGGGATTGGATGAACTGGGATATCTTGATCTTGCCCGGGGAATGGAGTGTCAATAGGACTTTGGATAGGATGGACAAGAATAGGGGAATCATCATGAGTTTCTGGGAAGATGGGGTCCTGGTCAACAATTGGATGGGATGATAAGGTTTCGGGATCTTGATCTTGATTTTCTTTAGGACTCATTTCTTCGTGCTCTAAATTATCCTCTTGACATGGGGTTAGACTTTGGATATGAATGGGGGATTCTGACAAGGGATTAATGCTTTGGCATGAAGGAAATGCACTTTGAACATTTGTGATGGATTCTGGCAAGGAATCAATGCTTGAACACGAGGAAGAGGGACTTCGAATGGGGTCCTCTAAAACAGGTAACGGCAATAAAGTGTATGGTGGCATTGGGTCTTGTATTTCTGAAACATGACAAGGATGTGCATCATGAATTGGATTATCTTGGCAATCAATTATGGATAGCTCTTGGATAATTGCATCCTTGGGTGTATTGTTTGATGAGGACAATATGGAAGGTTCCTGTGAAACTTCTAAAGGTGTAGGGATAGATGCCATTGGAGAGTCCATTTGTTTGCGGGGAGATGAGGCATTGCTAGACATAAGTGTATTATCTTGATCTTCCTCAAAGAACTCACTTGGTAATTTCCTTAAGATCATTGCAATAAAGCCACCTTTCTTTCAAGGTTTTGACATAGTTGTATCTGGAATTTGAACTTGTTTTTGGTTTGATGTCATGTTTTGATATTGGACTAGATGTTGATCAAATTGGTTTGACATGTTCAAAACTTGGCTTGGTGTGGGCTGCAACATTTGTTTTTGAATGTTTGGTTGTGGTTGTTGACATTGATATGTTGATTGAACTTGTTGATATTCCACCATTGGTTGAACTATTTGTTGACATTGTATAGTTGGTTGGACATATTGTTGAAATTGGACAATTGATTGTATTGGTTGAAAATCTGATTGATAGTAAACACCTTCTTGTTCTTGTTGTGGAGGCACATAATGTTGAAATTGATGTTGTCTCTTTCTTGAAATTGTTTCATCATCTCTATTTGGGAGAGAAGAGCTGGTATGTTTGATCGTTCAAGAAGAGATCTTACATCAATTGGCTCAATCTTTGGATTTTGACCTGGAAATTTTCAAAACATTTTGGACATTTGTGATCTATTCTTCTCAATGTTTTTCACTTTTTGTTCCAAAATCTCATTTTCTTGAGCTAGTTTCTCCTCTAGTTTTTGTATTTGGAGACTTGTTTCATCATAAAAAGTTTGATCGATATTGCCTTGTTGTTGGGTTGGATATAATTGTGATTGCATTGTCGGTTGATATGTCAAACTTTGTTGCATCATTGGTGCTTGGAACCTTGTTTCAATAGACATGTCACTATGCAATGCAATATTTTTTTGGAATTTTCAAGGATGATATATGATATGCAACTAAATGCAAACTAAATAAATGAAAATGCAATCTATGGCAAGAATGCAACTTATGTTTTTGGTTGCTTTTCAATATTTTGACAAACTTTTGAATGCAAATCTAAAAGAGAGACCATTAGGAAATTGGAATGATGCCTAGACCTCAAAGGACAAAAGGACCAAGTGACAAAAGGACAAGATGACAATGTCTCCCCTATATGCTTGGATACTAAGCTAGGTTTGATGAAATGACATTGATGACAAAAGGACAACAGGTTTGATAAGGTCTAGACTTCCTAACAATGACTTAGGGTTTATCAAAGATTTGGACTACTCAAGTATGACAAAACTTAGTTTTGACACTATATGCTAAGGGACAATTAATATGCAAATTACCCTAATATGATATGATAATGACTTAAGCTTAATGAAGGGACCTAGGGTATGCAAATGCAAATGTATGACAATGGTATTACTCTAATGCAAGAGGACACATGCAAATGGATGACCCTTATTGATATGCAAAGGAGTATGACTTAGGTGAAACTTAACCTTGGTAATTGACAATGAATTTGCAACATGCAAACCTAGAATAAACCTAAATCTAAGTGACATGAATGTTGAGACGAGATTTTGAAAAATGTTTGACAACCATGTTTGAAGGTGTTTTGAACCTTGGTGAATGAAATGTTCTTGTGTTTAACCTTGTTTTGAATCAATTTATCTTGTTTTTGAAATGAGATGCAATTCAACTTTTGACAAGCAAAGAAGACAAGATATTTCAACTTAGACTCAATACAATCATGCTCATTCACACATTTCTTATGGTAGGCAAGGACATTAGGTACTTGAGAGGTAGACTCGTTATGGGATTCAAGGAGAATACATAGATGCTTGACCCCATGGGCTCCCCTCCATGGCACTCACTTCTCAGGGCAGCCAAGCATCAGTCCCCATGGAAATCTCCCCATGGCGAACTTAGTATCTCTTCCAAGTATCCGAACTTGTCCTTCTCAAGCAACTAGAAGGATTTTTGGCCTCTAAATACAAGGTGTTTAGTAAGGATTTATGTTAAGTGTTACTCCTTGATGTCACGCAAGCGTGATTGAGACATTAAGCCCATCAAGATACCAAACAAATGTAGTCACGCAAGCACGATTTAGACCATGAGGCCCTACTTAGATGTTGATATGAGAAAGAGTTCAAGGGTCATCACTTCCCAAGTAACTGCAATTCCCACGTAACCCTTCCTTCAAATATTTCACCCATCAGGTAATTGTTTATGGTGAGTTAGAATGCCAAGGTATTCTAGCCGTACTCACTTTCGGTCGTTCCCTTCTCATGATTATCACTTGCTTGCAAAAGCAAATGGTCAGGAAGGCAGGCCCTCTAAGGGTGACACACAATCAAAAACATGAGCATGGTATCGAAGATCTGGATTTCTGATCACCCTAAGGAGGATGAGAGCATACTCTCCTACTCCAATGTCAAACTCAACAATCAAAGCAAACATACATTCATTCCATCCTATTTAGAAATCACTAGGTGCCTAAACATTAATTTCAAACACAAAGTTTAGTTGTAGTATAAGGCAACCTGCAAAAACCCAAGTCAGAAGTTTGATATGTTTAGTCTTTGACTATCGAACCTGCATAAAACGTGTTAGTAGTTTCATTTGTTGTCTTTTTCATGCGTATGCCAAGGTTCTGCACAGAGAATCAGTATCAAAAAAGCCAAAAAAAAGGAGAAACAGAATGCAAAAGAAAACAATTTGCAAGTGAAAAACACTATCTTTTACCTTTGTTTCTGTCCCTACACAGGCACAGAAGTCTTGACACAGGCGCTGAATGCTTGACACAGGCGCAGATTGTCCTTGACACAGGCGCAGAATGCATAACACAGGCACAAAATGCTTGACACAGGCGCAAAAGTTCCTAGAAAACCCTGCATTACCCTGTTTCTTGGGTTTTTAACCTGCAAATCAACTCAAAAGCACTCAAAAGCATGATTAAGTGGTTAGTTCACATTGGGTTCACCAATTAATGTAAGCTAGGAAATAGGAAATCATCACAAGCAAATATCAAAGTACTAATCTAGCCCAATCACGAAAACTAAAATGTAATGATCTATCCTAAACACACTCAATAAAGACATAAAGACAAAACATTCAAAACTAAATACTATGCAAACCAAATGTAGATCTGAATGCTTCCTTCATGCGGCTCCATTTTCCTTCTTTCTTCTTCAAATAGCTTGGTTGTGGATCTCACCTACAAGTGCATGACCATGATATGAAAGCAAGTAGACAAGATGATTGCTCAAGAGTACTCGAAGCGTGATTGATTAGAAATTCGATAATCTGATTATTCTCATTCTCATTATGTGATTAGGGGATTTGATTGAAGAAATTCATCCAATTTATAGGCAAATTGGAGAAATGATAAAATTAGCATGATTCAATTCAAATGGAAATTGCAAATCAATTATGTCAATTATGACAAATTATGACAAATTATGCACTTTCTATGCAAAATTGATTGATTGATAATTTATGACAAATTATGACAAACTTCTATGTCAAAAATTGATTGATTGTCAATTATGACAAATTTCTATGTCATTCCCATGAATTTAGGAGAGAAATAGGAGGAAAATGAAATTAAGAATTAGAAAATTAGAAAATTAGAAAAAGAGGAATTAAGAAATTGATGAAAATTAGAAATTTAGTGAATTAATTAATAATTTTTCATTTATTAATTAACTCACAAAGAAGGAGTTATTAGCCAATTAAATGAACATTTAATTGTGACAAGAAGACTTAGGATAAATAAGTAAATTATTTAACCTAGAGAGAGAAATGACAAACAAGGTTAAATGATTAAATCACAAAACCTTAGAAGATGAATTAGGTCTTGATGAAAGATAATTGACTCGATCATGATTCTGATTAACAAAGGACCAATGTGATAAATGATTTGATTGATAAATGTGCCAATTGATGAGGAACAATGACAAATTGATCCAAATTGACATAATTGAGACAAACAACGATCGATGGCAAATTAATCGCAAAATGACAAATTTGACAAGAGGACAAGGATCGATGACAAAACAGATTGCAAGACGACAAGATTGAAAATGACCACGATCAATAACAAATTGATCGCAAAATGACAAGATCGAACATGACAATGATCGATGACAAATCGATCGCAAAATGACAAGATTGAAAAGAGGACAAAACCCTAATTTAGGATTGACGATGTCCAAAATGATGACAAATGAGCACGCACATTGATGCAATAGGATAAGATCGATCAAAATCATGACTGGATAATGTTGTCGACAAGACCAAATTTGAGAGCAAGATGAATGAAGAATACAGAAGAAAGACTTGATGCTCGCAAATGATAAAAACCAAGTGCGTATCATAGGAGAAATGTTAATGCGACGCAAAAACCTAAAATGAGGCAATGCGCAACTGTTAAAGTATGACTTCGCAAGCGTTGACCATTTTTAGGTGTCTACACATATTATTATGATAAGCTCTCTATTCAAACCTTTATTGATCAAAAGTCATCAAGACAAACCTAGGCAACAAAAGGTTTCATAAAGTAGTCCAACATGAAAAGAGTAGTTTCAGATTTGTCAAGGTCATGAGAGCTTCATAAAAGGGTGCTCACAAAGAATAAGACAAGAATGTCAACAAAGTAAAAGGGACAATGTTCAAGTATCAGTCATGGAGAAGGTTTCAAAGACTCATAAAGTAGTGACCTAGGTGAAGAAGGAATTAGCTTTTGATAAATACAGTCACTAAAATGAAATGAAATGAAAGAAAAGGCACCTTGGAGATATAAATGGTTGTCATTAAAAGAAAAAAGAGGATATTCCACAATATCTAAGACAAAATTTAGAACAACAAAACACTGTATGATAGGCATATGAGAAATAGAGATCAATGAAAATCCAAAAGACTTCAAAGTGTTTTGGACAAGTAGAGACAACAATCAAAACCAATGCAGAAATCATGTTGAAAGAAGGCAATAATAACAACGTGGTAGCTGGAAAAAAAGACACAACAAGAAGTGACAGTAATGATTTGTCATAGTCATGTATGAAATAAGTCTCTTCATGAAAGATAGAGATAGGGTATGGTAGTTGTCGTGTGTGTGAAGTAGGGTACCTGCAGCTGCGATACAAACACTCAATAGATCATTACAAGCATGGTTAGAAAATTGAAATCAAATGAAAGATAAACCATGACAAAGAGACCTATCGCCTCCTAAGACATGCAAGTATGGATTTTCTCTCAAATCTGGATAAGCAATCTCAGTGACTTGACTACACCTAGATGGAGGATTTGGAATGATAATGATATGTAGGCTAGATGAGATTGATTATACTAGATTGATCCAAGAGTCTAATTGAGATAATGATATGCATGATTAAGCTATGATGATGATGCAATTAAGCTAGAAAAGAGATTGATTAAGCTACATGATTCAACAATTATGCTAGAAAATGATCAGACTAAACTAGATAATTGCCTATAATAAAAATGCTCAAATGATATGTTAGAATGGATATACCTATAGTAACAATGCCTAAATTGATATGAGATGGGATCCTTATTACTCCAAAATAGGGGATATTTATAGGAATTTCCAAGGCCAGGGGTGAGGTGGCAGGAATCAACGTTCAAGATTGAGTCTGAAGATATCAAGGGTAAAATTGGAGGAGGTTGGAGAAGAGGTTGGAGGGAAGGACACTTGTCATCTCTATGGTGACAAGTGTCAAGGAGCCTTTCTCATAAGAGGGCAAGTGTCCAAGGGAGGAGACATGTGGCCTAAGTGCCATGTGTCTCAAGGGGAGAATATCCACACCATAGGAGGTTAGGATAAGGAGGTTAGGATGTGAAAGATAGGATGGGGTTAGTTAAACCCAAGGTTAGGTGAAATGGGTTAGGTTAGGTGGTTAGAAGTTAGGAGGCATATAATAGGAAAAGGCTAATTAACTTTCAACAAATCATAAATTGATTTTTTTAAATTAATTAGGGGATTAGAATAAATGAATTAAATGGGGGGAGGATTAATTAATCAAAGGGGACTATTGAAATGAACCTATTAAATAAATCCTTAGATTTATTAATAAGTAGATGAAAGGGAGAATTTAATCAAATTGCTAATGAATTCAATTAAATTAGGAAGGGGGATTAATTAAATAATTTCTTATTTAATTAATTATCTTTAGACCATTTTTAGATGTATACATTTTGCCCCTCTTTGAAGTGGGGTGTGATGACACGTTGATTCAAAGAATAATCTCATTTTGATGATGATATTGGTTCGATAGGATGCCCTAGACATTGATTGATAAATTGTAGTACGATGATGCCCCCTTGGGGAATCAATTGAGATAATTGACCTTTCTAGTGTTTGGATCATTGCAAAATTTATTTCCCGATTAGAATTGATTTGATTTCCACAATGTTGATTGATGAAAGTGCAAGTTCTTTGATCACAATTATGCGATTCTTGATGTGATGATTGATAAAGCTTGATTGAATTCAACAAGATTGATATTTAGTCTAGTTTTAGGAATGACACCTCCTGTATAAGACAAAGATGATCAAAGCATCTAGTTTCAGGAATGATATATCCTGTATAAGACTTGATCAAAACGTCTGGTTCCATGAAAGATACATCTTGTATAAGCCATGATAGAATAGATCATATGAGATTGATTGATAGAATTGATAAGGTTGATTGGATAAAGAACTGACATTTTGTTGATATCAGGTTGCAGGAAGATTCAGATATGCTGATGTGGGTTCATTTGAGGGGGTAGCATAAAATTTGCACTGGGTCGACAATATTTGGAGAGAGATGAGTCATCATTCTGATTATGTATACACTTATGATGATACATTGATGATTCATGCGATAGATTTGGCCTTGGATAAGATAAGATTGTGAGATCCCATGCAAGAATGAAATGCAAGCTAAATGCAAATGTAAAATGCAAAGCTACGATCGGATCAGTCACTGGGTGATTGTGTTTTGTCATCATTGAGCTGTTTTAAAATATGGGAAGTGAGTGCAAACATTGATGATATAAGTAAACCATGATGACCTAAGCACTTATTTCCTAGATTTTGATATTGCAAGTTAGCACAAGCATCAAGGTATAATTAAACCAAGATGACTTGAGTGTTGCTTGTGTAAACAGGCAATATTAATCATTTCTATACGCAAATCGGAAATGTCTTTGATGATACTCCGATGATCATGTCTTGAGACAAATTTGCACATATTAATGATTAATTTACAGACAATAGACAAGAAAAATATCATGTTCCTTCTTTGTTCCTCTAGTCAGAGACATCATGGAGGCACTCAGAAATCATTATAGCAAAAATCAAGATAGAAAAGTTGAACCAAAGTGTTAAAAGCATTACCCAAAAGATATCATCAATTGAAAAGTGTGTGATGTGCTTAGACTGACATGTGATAGTTTGATGGTGGATAATTTGATCTCATGTTCAACATTGGATGTGTCTCATTTTTAGCTTGACAAGTGTTGCCTAACTATTGTTCTACCTATTTGATTAAGCTCAAACTGATCAAAAATTTTGCCCCTAGCTAGGTGCAAGATTTTGCCCCAAGCCTAGAAACAAAGTCATTATGATATACCCAATGATCCAAACCATGGTGAGAAATCACCTGCAATGCCTACGTATGTAAAAAGGCTTATTATGGACATGAACAATGCTGATGGAAAATGAATGCAAGTGGAAGGATGCATGAACAAATAGATGGAAGAGCTAACTGACAGATAGCACCTATTTGCTAGGTTTTCACCATCTATTTTTATTGCACTTTTTCTCATGTTTGATTTTTTTTGTTTTTCACTATTTTCATTGTTTTTGTATTTTCTGTTTTTTCACTCTTTTTGAATTTTCTGCTTTTTCACTATTTTTGGTTTTTTAGCTTTTCCACTGTTTTTAGAGTTTTCTGCTTTTCCACTATTTTTGAATTTTTCTACCTTTTCAGACATAAAACTTCTTCAGATGCATGCTATTCATGGGTTCCTCTAGTTGATCCCCTTTCTGTGTTGATAGTTGATATGCCCCTGACCCAAATATTGTTGTGACCACAAACAGGCCTAACCAATTTGGTTCAAACTTCCCTTTCTTTTCTTGATCTGCCTAGTTGTGTGGATTTTATTTTAGTATTAGTTCTCCAACTTGAAATGTTCTCAGTTTGACCTTGTGATTGTAACTGCGACACATTGTTTGTTGATATAACTTCAAATGATCAAAGGCATTTTGTCTTCATTCATGGATCAATTCTAACTCTTGCAATCTAGATACTCGTTGTTATTCATCTGGGATAAGGCGTTTTAATGATACTTGTATAGAAGGTATCTCTACTTCTAGTGGAAGTATTGCTTTTGATCCATAAACAAGAGATAAAGGTGTGGCACCTGTTGGTGTGCGGATACTGGTACGATAGGCCCATAAAGTAGGGTTCAATTAAATATGCCAATCTCTGCCAACATCATTCACTGTATTTTTAAGGATTTTCAAAATAGTTTTGTTTGATGCTCCTGCTTGCCCATTCCCTTGTGGATAGTAGGGTGTGGAAAATCTGTGTTGGATCTTGAATTTTTCACATAGCTCTTGTACATCCTGATTCTTAAACGGTCGCCCATTATCAGTGATAATGGTCATGGGTATTCCATAGCGATAGATGATGTAGCTCAAGATAAATGCAACAATTTATTTTCCTGTGATATTGATGAGAGGTACTGCCTCAATCCATTTTGTGAAATATTTTGTAGCTACAAGGATGAATTTGTGACCATTGGATGTAGAAGGATTTATCTTTCCTACTAGATCAAGACCCCATTGATAGAAAGGCCAAGATGTTTCTAAAGCATGAAGTTCTTATGCTGGTACATGAATCAAATTCCCATGATCTGATATTGTTTGCATGTTTTACCTATCTGAAACGAATCTCATTCCATAGTTGGCCAATAATAGCCCAATCATATGAGTTTTTTTGAAAGGGTAAGACCACTTGAATGAGTGTCACAAATGTCATTATGGACTTCATTCAAGGCCTTCCCAGATTCTTCTTGCTTGAGACATCTTAAAAGAGTATCGTCCAAACCTCATTTAAAAATGGTATCCGTGACAAAAGTATAATGGGAGGATTGGCGAATAAAATTTCTCTTTTGGTTCTTTGACAAGTCAGGAGGGAGGATATTATCTTTTAGGTATGTGTAATTTTTGGCCATAGTGGGAGGAATCATGCCCAACAAGGTGACAGATAGTTTGGGATCAGGACAATTATGTGCAGGGTAAAACAACTCTTCCACCATGAATTCGTAACGCTCTTGATTTTCTTATGTCTGAAGTAGAGAAGCAAGTGTTGCCATGACATCTTCTTCTTTGTTGTCATTCCTCATAATCTACTGGAAAGTTATTTCGACAAAGTATTTCTTGACATCATCAACCATCTTCTTATAAGGCATTATCTTTTCATCCTTTGTTTGATACTTGTCATTGATTTGATTGATGACGAGATGAGAGTCTCCAAAGACCTGTAGCTGTGTAATGTTCCATTCTATAGCCATGTTGATACCTGTAACCAAAGATTCATATTTTGTTATGTTATTGGTGTATGGAAATTTTAATTTGTATGCATTTGGAATTGTATGACCTTGTGGTGTGATGAATAGAATACCTGCTCCTGATCCATGTTGTGTATATTAACCATCAAATTATAATTGCCATGTTTTTGTGGTGACTGTTAGGATATTAGCATCGGGAAATTCAATGTGTAAGGGACAATCATCTTGAAGTGGTGCCTCTGCTAGCTGGTCGGAAATGACTTTCCCTTGATACATTTTCTATCAACATGCTCAATATCAAACTCACTTAGAATCGTGATCCATTTTGCTAGTCTTCCTGTTAATGTTGCCTTGTTGATTAAATACTTCAATGGATCGATTTTAGCAATCAACTTGATGGAGTGAGATAGTAGATAGTGTCTTAATTTTTGAGAAGCAAAAACTACCGCCAAGCATGCTTTTTCTATTGGTGAATAGTTGATCTCGTAGCCTACTAATGTTTTCCTGATGTAGTAGATGGCTGGTTCTTTTCCTTCATTATCCTGTTGTGCAAGCAAAACTCCTATTGATACTTTGGTGGTTGATACATAGAGTAACAATAGATTTCTTAGAATTGGTGAGATTAGGATGGGTGGTTGCATGAGATAAACCTTGATCTTATTGAATGCATCCCCACATTGATGGTCCCACTTGAAAGTAACATTTTTATGCAATAGATGAGTAAATGGTTGGCATTTATCTACTAGCTGAGCAACAAATCTTCTGATTGGCTGTAGTTTGCCTTGAAGTGATCTTAGTTGATTGATATTCTAAGGAGATGCCATTTCCATGATTACTTTGACCTTAGTTGGATCTACTTCGATACTTCTGGCTGAGACAATGTAGCCCAATAGCTTGCCTGAAGTGACACCAAAGGCACATTTCTTGGGATTGAGCCGTAGCTTATATTGTTCTAACTTGTCAAAGATATTTTCAAGTATTCCTATATAGTCTTCTCTATTGTATGATTTGGCCAATAAGTCATCCACATAATCTTCCATGAATGTATGCATCATGTCATGGAATATCATTGTCATAGCTCTCTGATATGTAGCACCTGCATTTTTTAGTCCAAAAGGCATGCCATTCCAGCAAAAAGTACCCCATGGACATGTGAAAGTTATCTTTTCTTGATCTTCAAGTGCTATTTTAATCTGATTGTATCCAAATAAACCATTTATTAGAGAAAACATGAAGTGTCCAACAGTTAAATCCATAATGATGTCAATGTTAGGTAAAGGAAAGTCATCCTTTGGAAATGCATTATTAAGATCTCTAAAGTCTATGCATATTCTGATACTTTTATCTATTTTGGACACAGGAACAATGTTGGATACCCATTTAGGATATGCTATAGGCCTGATGAATCTAACAGCTAGTAATTTCTTTAGTTCTACTTTGACCAGAAGAGCAATATGAGGATGCATCTTCCTTAATTTATGTTTAATTAGTTTGGCTCCTGGACTGACATTTAAGTGATGCATAATAAGTTTTGGATCCAACCCTGGCATGTTTGCATATGACCAGGAGAAATAAACTTGTCGCCGTTTGAATAATTCCATATATTGTTGCATTTCTTGTTTGGACAGAGAAGTTGTTGGATGTAGAATCTTTGGTTGCTCTGTTGTGCCAATGTTAATTACCTTTGTTGGTTCAAGCAAAATGAATGACCTTTCTTGATAGTGCACAGGTAAAGTGTCAAATCTCCCATCTTTTGGTACCTCGAGGAGGTTTTCACCATTAGATAAGTCCTTTCTTTTTACTTTTTCTTGGTCTAATGTTTCCAAGAAATGGTTTTCAGCATTAGGCCCGATATTGTTTTCTTTATTTTCACTTTTGCGAATAGGAGATTTGGCACCCACTTGATCGGAAGATATGTTGTTGAGATTCCTAGTGAAATTTGTTGCAGGTTCGATTGTATTAAGATATACAGATATGGCATGGTCATTATGAAAGGTATCAATGGTAGTATGTCTTTCATTTTCCCAATCAATAAGTTCAAGGTGGATTAGAGGTAAGGGGTCATCAGGTTGAGATGTTTCAAGGGTATCAAGGGTCATGATAGATATGTCAAATTTTTCAATATGTATGTCAATATCTAGAATGATACTCTCATCAGAATGACCTCGCACAAGGAGCTCCTAATCTTCCTCAATTAAGTCCAAGTCAGTCGAAGGTGATTCTAATTCAAGTGGGCTAGTTCCTAACGTTTTCCCTGCATACATGTGAACTACATAGACTCCTACATCTTCTTCAAAGCAATTTTCTTCAGTTGATTCTTTAGAGTGATAAGAATCCCATTCCCATTCATTGGAATTTGTCTCACTTGTAGCTTACAATCTACATATTTGTTCATATAGCGTTTGATTTGTTTCTTCTTCTTTTCTTACTATATCTTTTCTTCTTTCATATTTAGCTTCTTCTAGACTGAGATTGAGTTATGTCAACCTTGCTATGAGCTCTCCTTGATTAGTACTAGGTTTGTGCTTGTTTTTATTGAGAGTTAATTTTGCTTGGGAGGTGCTTTTAGTTTGTTTTTCCTGTTGATTTGAGGATTGCTTCTTTTTCCATTTCATGTTTGCTTGTGCTTTTTGCTTGGCAGATGCTTCTTCCCTTTCAATTGCAAGTTGTTCTTGTTTGTTTTCATATTCCTCTTGTTGTTGGCTAGAAGATGTGTCTTGTGGTAGAGTAACTTCTCCATACCCTAAGCCTGCTTTGTCTGTAGCCTGCTGAGTATGAGGTTGGATAGGTTCTGAGATACCTTCTTTTCTTTTTCCTATAGGACCTGTTCCAATGTATCCCATTTTTTGAAGGATGTTAAACCCTTTTCCATACTTTTCTATAGGTATTTTGACATTGTTGATCTTTTGTTGGACTTCTTCATCCTTGTATAGCCACTGTAGTACATCTTTGTCTTTTGTTTCCTCTGATAAGGTCCCAGCACTAAAAAATGCTCCATCAAATATTGGAAGATGTTTCACAATTGGTTGTTGTTTAGAGTTTGATGGTTTTTCATAGGATTGAAGAGAAAGTGGTAGTTGTGATATTGAATATTCTTCATTCCCTCGATCTCTTAGCTGCATTTGTTTTTCCATACTTGACATAATTGAGGTAAATGATTTTTCTTTGGATTGTGTGTTTAAGGATGATGCCTTCCTATTATGAGGAACAATGACCTCTTGAGCTGATTTTAGATTACTATAGTACTAAAATGGATTTGAATCTGCTGAGATCATGATTTCCTGCCCATTGTAGGGAAATTTTAGGCACTGATGATATGTTGATGGAACAACTTGTATGCCATGTATCCAGGGTCTTCCCAAGAGTATGTTGTATGATAAGTCCAAGTCTCAAACTTGGCATGCTATGTCTTTCTACAAAGGTCCCACTCTGATGGGTAACGTCACAATTCCTTTAGAAGAACGCTCTTCTTCATCATATGTTTTGATGGTGATCTTTTTCCAAGGATCAACTGTGTCTTCTGAATAACCTAGAGCATTTTTAGATGATAGCTCATTTTTCCATTTAGGTTGTCAATGAATATGTCTATTTTCTCGTGTTCCAACACCGTTTGAGGATATCGTGAAGCTAACCATCTCCATCTTTGTAGAAATGTCATGAAAGGTTCTCCACTCTTTTGTTTAGTATTACATAGGTCTAGCATTGTGACCTCATGTTGAATATTGTAAGAGTATTGTGAAACACGCTTATCCACCAATTCTACGAATGATCAAATTCTAGGTGGAAGTTTGGAGAACCATTCCATAGCTAGTCCACTTAAGCTCTTTGGAAATAATCTCATCAGGTATGTATCCTCATGTGCAAACTCCATATTCATTGTGTGAAATTCTCATATATGATCTTGGGGATCAATGATTCCAGTATATTTATCGTATCGATGAGTTTCACAACCTGTAGGAAATGGTATCATGTTTAGATTTCTATCGAATGGGTAAGGACAGATTTCTTGAAGTGAGTATCTTCTAATAGTTCCTCTCTACATATCTTGAATCTGTGTTTGCATTGTTTGTATTTGTTGTGTCAGAGTTGTGATAGGATTATCAACATGATTTGTTCTTGTATAACCATGAGTTTTCATTCTAGTATGATCTTGATCTCTTCATGTATCATACCGACTCTTTCTTGTGTCCTCATTAGATTTGACATGGTTGAGAATTTCTATGTCCTTTTTGGGAATGGAAGTTTCCTCATTAGTTCAGGTGCTATCAAGAATTGATGCATCGTCATTTTTGTGACCAAAAATATCCTTGTGTCGTTCGTTATCATGGAAAAGGTCACTTCTCTTTTGTCCTAATTTGCTCACATCAAAATCTTGGGGGATTGTAGCACCAGATTTTGCTAACATTAGGAAGTATTTTTCTTTTTCTCCCTCCAATATTTTTGCCATAAATTTATCGAATTTAGGGTCTTGTTTGATTTCTTTGAGATGTTGTTCTGTCATTTCCCCTTCTTCTTGTATTTCATTTTTGTGTTCCATGTTACTATAATATTCAGTTATTTCAAATGTTTCGATTTTTCGTTTATGTGATCTTCCCTCTCTGCACTCTAGTTAAAATAGGCATACATGTGTGTTGGATATTGTGCAAGGATTTGATTGTCTAAAAGTTGTTACGATAAGTGATCAATTGCCAATGTAGATATGATAGAGTGATATGACATGAAAATATAATTCAAGTGTTTGAAAGTTTGCAAGTATTTCAATCTTTGGTTTTGGAGTGCAATGATGATGATATATCCTACAATGTGGGACAAGGTTATCCTAACCAAACATTGTAGTTTCATGATAGAGGATGATAGATCCTGATGAGAAACTATGTTTGAGTGATTAGTTTATCAAAGAGGGTGATAATGTGATTTGAGATATTTAGATATTGAACTTGTTAAAAGTGAATACTTGAAAATCTTTAAGGTGTCTAGTTCTAGAATCAAATTTGACAGAAGATAACTTGACCAAGCGAACCAAGAAGATAATCTAAGCACAGAATGACAGATATCAAGTGTTTATGCTCACTTTAAATTGACTAAGAAAACATGACAGGTCTAAAAAAGACATGCAAGAAGATAACTTTGGACTAACAGAGACAAAAATTCGTATGACAGTTTAGATAGTCCCAGACGACAATTTAGATAGATCCATACGATAAACTAGAAATCTCGCATGGCAAAGGCATAAACTCGTATGACACTTTCCACATAATGAGACAACAAAATATAACAAAAAAGATTATGCTAATTGACTCGTATGACAAGTCTCACTAAACCAGATGATAAATTAGATTTACCATACAACAAACTAGAAAGCTTGTACGACTGAGGATAGAACAAAGACAAAAAATTTATTTCGACCAATTTTTTATCAATGAAGTTTGATGTTTTTCTTCTGTTTTCTAGTTTTTAGATGTTTGATTTTTTGTTTTAGGGATGAAGACACAACAAACACGTGATACGATAAGTGACCTCAAGCACAACATGCTAAATCCTAAGGAAGTTGGCTAAGAGAGAAAACCTTTTCTTGCAAACTTAGGTACATGCCCAATAGCTAATTAGAATATGGCCACTAAGTCTCATGCAATGGATTCTCAACGCCATATTATCCGACTCCAAATGCTAATGGGGGCAGGATATGACAAGTGTCTTGGGAGAGTTATTATCTCTCTTGCATAAAGATTACCCCCCTTTCAGAGGTGAATTGAGTAGCTTCTATCTTAGGGTTCGTAGTAAGGGTTTCCATTTGAAATAACCCCTTGCAGTCACGCAAGAGCGATTGAGGCCTATAGCCCAACAAGGTACCAAAACAAGAAGTAGTCACGCAAGCGTGATTGAGACTGCGAGGCCCTACTAAATGTACGATATGAGAGATCTCAAAAGAGAAAATTCAAATAATTCCAACCTCTGAGACTTTAATCCTGAGAGACCTATTTTTTAGAGTGAGTCGGAAAGCTTAGGTCTAGTTGTACTCACTTGGGTCATTCTCACAGGGTGATTACTTTTTCCCACTGTGACAAGCCCGCTAAAGGTAATCAAATCTCAAACATAGAAGCGCTTCAAGGGTTGGGATTTTTGATTGTCCAAATGGACAAGAGCATACTCTCCTACCTTTTAGACAACTTCTAAGACATAGAAAATAAGATGTTCATTTACCATTAGCAAAATAAGTGTGCCTAGAAAACTTAAAGAAGACACAAAGTTTGGTTGAGTTCTCTTAGGCAACCTACAAAATAGATATGTTAGTAGTCATGTTGTTTTGATGAAATGAAGCTTTGACAAGCGTAATCTTCAACAATCATCCTGCAAAAACCAATTAGGCTACTAGAAAACTCACAAACAGACCAAGGTTAGCATTAGTAAAAGGCAAATTGAAGCATAAAAAACCCTAAAATGCAATCTGTTTTGAAAACACATAAGCAAAAATTTGTATGATTATTCTCACCTACTCATACGAGTATTCTCACAAACCCGTACAAGTGCACAAAGAAACTTGTACGATACTGTAAAGGTACTTGTACGAGATTGTAAAACAAACCTAGCCAGAAACCCATGAGATTGAATATTTGATGATGATAGAGGCCAAGAAATTAGATTTCTTGCCCCACGGTGGGCGCCCAAATGTTGTGTCTGAACTAGGGTACCTGCAGCTACAACAAAAACACTCAATAGATCATTACAAGCATGGTTAGAAAATTGAAAACAAATGAAAGATAAACCATGACAAAGTGACCTATCGCCTCCTAAGAGATGCGAGTATAGATTTTCTCTTAAATCTGGATAAGAAGTCCCAGTGACATGACTACACCTAGATGGAGGATTTGAAATGATGATGATATGCAAGCTAGTTGAGATTGATTATGCTAGATTGATCCAATAGTCTAATTAAGCTAATGATATGCATGATTAAGCTATGATGATGATGTAATTAAGCTACATGATTCAACAATTATGCTAGAAAATGATCAAATTAAACTAGATAATTGCCTATAATAACAATGCTCAAATGATATGCTAGAATGGATATGCCTATAGTAACAATGTCTAAATTGATATGAGATGGGATCCTTATTTCTCCAAAATGGGGGATATTTATAGGAATTTCCAAGGCCAGGGGTGAGGTGGTAGGAATCAACGGTCAAGATTGAGTCTAAAGATATCAAGGGTGAAATTGGAGGAGGTTGGAGAAGAGGTTGGAAGAAGGGACACTTGTCATCTCTATGGTGACAAGTGTCAAGGAGCTTTTCTCATAAGAGGCCAAGCATCCATGGGAGGAGACGTGTGGCCTAAGTGCCATGTGTCTCAAGGGGAGAATATCCACACCATAGGAGGTTAGGATAAGGAAGTTAGGATGTGCAAGATAGGATAGGGTTAGTTAAACCCAAGGTTAGGTGAAATGGGTTAGGTTAGGGGATGGTTAGGTTAGGTGGTTAGAAGTAGGAGGCATGTAGGTAATTTGAATTTAAAAATTCAAATAATAGGAAAAGGATAATTAACTTTCAACAACTCATAAATTGATTTATTTTAATTAATTAGGGGATTAGAAGAAATGAATTAAATGAGGGGAGGATTAATTACTTTGGATTAATTAATCAAATGGGACTATTGAAATGAACCTATTAAATAAATCCTTAGATTTATTAATAAGTAGATGAAAGGGAGAATTTAATCAAATTGCTAATGATTTCAATTAAATTAGGAAGGGGGATTCTTTAAATAATTGCTTATTTAATTAATTATATTCAGGCCATTTTTAGGTGTATACAGTAATCATATATGATGTAGCATATTTCACTGATAATAGTGTAGAACAGTGGTAGCAGCCAAGGACAATTTAAGAAAAAGGTTGCAGACGTAGATTAAGAGTATAATAAACACCATTAAAAGGAAACAATATTTTCAGTCATTTATATTGTAGAGGTCTAAGATAGTGATAAGATAGTCCTAGATCAAAGAAAGAGCAGCAAAATTTAACAAAACCCTATGAATAACAATGACAATGAGCTACCACGACAAGAGATTCTTTTGAAAAACTCAACATTCCAACCTAAGGAAGAGCATAGCAAATAAAAGACAGTATTCCATGTATAAGAACATAGCCACAAGAACAATGAGTGAAGTTTCAAATTCAATGAGGCTATTGAATATCATTAAGAAAATTCACAACTCTAAGGTTAAAGCCCAATGAACAGTACTTTTGAGATGCAGGGACCTTAATGATGCAATGTCACACCTTATATGGAAAGAGGGCATAGTTTTCTAGTTGAAGGCATGTGACTAATAATAAGCATAGTTACAGGAATAAAAGAATCTCAATCAAGGACACAAAAGGATTAGATACAAAGGAGTAAGAAGGGACAAACTAGCATGGCCGTGAATGAAGGATGCAAGACATGTTATAAAAATATATTCTGTAGAGATCAGTAACACCAAGAAAAGAGACATGATAGGACTTGACATTATTAACATCCCTTCAAAGCTATGACAAAGAGTCATGGTCAGCAAAGTAAGGATCAACAACATAAGGAAGCATGTTAAGGTTTCTAATAACGAAAAGAAGTCATTGTTTTAGCTATGTTCTCAAGAGAATGGTCATATTTTTTACAAACCCTCGTATGTTGACATAGAAAGGTCTCACTATAAGGTCAAAGACAATCATGAAGTAGTGATTCCTTGAGGAATATACAAAGTAGAGCTAGATGAAATTAGTCACCATTATAGGTATATAAAGCAGCCTCACAGTCTCATGCCAATAGGACAACATAAGAACACCTCAAGGAGAGAGAGGACTGTCAAACATAACCATAGTGTTAGGAAAGCATTAATATGAGGATGAAAATCTTTCTCAATGTAAACAAATTATAAAAGATATAGATATGATGATAATCATTTTGTCTTAGTACTATAATGGAGAATCAAAATAGTCAAATACTTGAGACAAGGTAGAAGTTGAGGATATCTTCAATGCAAAGGTTCTAAAGGTCAGTACTAAATGATCATGAAGATATTAGAACAAACGAATAGAGTGACAATAATGTTCAAAAGATAGTCAATATAGGACTATCAAAACAATTGACAATCCATTCAAGAAAACAACAACCTATGAGTTTTTTATGAAGGCCAATGAAGAATAGTCCTACAGTGATTGCAATTATGGGTTTTAAAGAAACAAAAGTGAGGTTCAAACATTAAAGATAGTCACTAAGTTCTTAGAGATAGAGATTTGACAACATTAGAAATTTTTGACAGAGCAACTTTGAGATCAGTCACAGAGACCTTTTTGACAGTCCATAAAGTAGATCCCCAACAGTAGTCCATAGTAGAGGCATGAGCATAGAGATAGTAAATAGTGAACAATGGCATGACAACCCTTGTAACAAGATGTTAAGGCATTCTATAGTGTTAAAAGTGTAGTAGCCAAGACTTAAAACAATGAGAAATGACTCAAACTTTCAAGATCCTTTGCCTCATAAGGTGTCAAACTTTGAATGTAAACCAAAAACTGTTGCTTCATGCATTCACTTATAGAGTCATCAATCAATGTAGTGCATTATAACAAACTATTTATAATCAATAGAGGTGAGAAGAGGTGGAATCTACAATCCAAGGGGAAGGTGGTCCTAAAAAATAGGAATTTTAGAGTTGCAATTAGTACAGTTCAGGTGACATCAACATGGTTAAAGATCCCACATGGATGGAGTACCAGTTGCGACAAGTCTTGGGGACATCAACCATCAGTTTGGGGCAGTCTTGACACCTATTTTATAGGCATTTTAGAGATGCACAACCCCAAGGAGATATTTCATGCAAAATAAGGCATCTTTCAAGATCAAGTCAGCTTCAGCTAAAGAGCATTTCAAGGGGCCTCAACCTATTCATCTCAAGTTTGACTTTCAATTCTTCTTTAGTTCTCTCTTAGTTAGACTTAGGCCTTCCTTTCCATAAAGTTTTCTCTTTTCTCTTTTTTTCCTAGTTCTTTTCTTTTCTTCTTACACACAACATAAAAAGCATTGTAGCTCATTTATTTTCAGTATTAAAGCATTGTAATAGCAATTTATTTTAGTTTTCAATAAAACACGACAGATTCTTTCTTAGAATATCTCATTTTTTGCATTGTTAAGTGGATGATTTGATAAAAATTTGTGATTTATCCTTTGTTTTGTCTCATTTATGCTTTGTGGACAAGAAGATTCATGCTAAGCTCAGGTTATATGTTGTGTTTATTTGGTTCAATTAGTTGTAGTTGTGAAAACATAGTTTTCCTTCAAACAAAAATTGAAACTCAAACCTTCATATGAAACATTCATGCACTACATTATATAAACTGAGTTGTGAAACAAATTTGAAGTTTTTTGAAGTCAATTGTGAATTAGGATAGGTTACTTTAAGTCATTTTTGGTGCATCACCTCCTTCTAGTAGTATTTTTCAGTTTTCAAGAAAGCTTTCTATCTTTTTTTCTAGACAAACAATAGTTTTAGAAGGCATTCATCAGGGGAACCATCTCACTTTGGAGATTGATCTTCACAATAGGTAACTCATAGGCCTAAATATCATTCCATGTTGCACAAGATTGCTGAGATTTTCAAGTTTGACATATGATGCAAAACCTTGTGACAACAGGTAGTTTGGGCCCATTTTGGATATAGATGATGTTGTGGTTCTGAAGAATGATTCTCCTAAGAACCAAGATCAACAAACAATTCTTTGTGCATCTTGCCTTCATTTTCTTGCAAATAACAATTCTCAATCACATCATTGGACTGTGAGAGAAGCCTATGGGAAGAGGATGAATTGGTGTTATGCAGCTAAGAGTCAAAATATGTCTCATCACAAACCACATCTCTGCTCTCATAAATATCGTGTGTCTCAGAATTCATGAGATGATAATATTTTGAAGTCAAACTGTAACTCAAAAAGATGCACTAAAGTGTCTTGGAATCAAGTTTCTTCCTCTTGTGAGCTAGGACATGCACATATGCAATACAACCAAATACTCAAAAATGAGAAATCGATGGTTTGCAACCACTCCATACCTCTTCAGACATCTTGTCTTTTAATATATTTGTAGGAGCCCTATTAGGAAGGTACACGTCTATCTGAACTACCTCTACCCAAAAAAAATAATCCAACTCGGTTGTAGAAAGCACATGCATTGAGCCATCTCCATAATAGTTTATTTGCATCATTCTACAACACCATTTTGTTGAGGTGTATAGGAAGCAATCAGATGTTGTTTGATGTCATGAGACTTAGAGAACTCTATTAACTCCTTAGAAGTGAATTTCCCCCCTCGATCAGAATGAAGGAGGACAAGAGGCTTTTGATACTCTGAAACAAATTGATCGTAGAAAGCCTAAAAATAGGGAAAAGCTTCACTCTTCCTCGAAGAAAATGCACCCAAGGGTAAGTGCACCAAGATGGTGAACAAAAAAGTGGCCACATGCCAAAAAAAATGAAAAATTTTCATAACCCATGCATGTTCTGGAAATTCAAAAATGTGCTAGGCTCGGTAACACCAAGCCTAGCCAAAAACAATTAAGAAAACAAAAAGTTCCTCAAAACCCATATGGGTTTTGAGGAACATTATATTTTATAATAAAAAATCAAAAGTTCCTCAAAACCCGTATAGGTTTGAGGAACATTATAATTTATAATAAAAAATCAAAAGTTCCTCAAAACCCGTACTGCTTTTGAGGAACATTATATTTTATAATAAAAAATCAAAATTTCCTCAAAACCCATACTAGTTTTGAGGAACATTATATTTAATAATAAAAAATCAAAAGTTCCTCAAAACCCGTACAGGTTTTAAGGAACATTATACTTTTTAGAAACCCGCAAGTTATGCAAAACTAGAAGTTTTGTCTTAGTTTTGCATAACTCGTACGGGTTATATAGAACTAGGAACCAAATAGGAAGTGGGGGAGAGAGAGAGAGATAGAGAGAGAGAGAGGGGGGGGGACAGAGGGAGAGGGAGAGAGAGGGAGATTAGGAAAAGGAGAGAGAGAGAGAGAGAGAGAGAGAATAGGATAAGGAGAGGGGGGGAGGGAGAGAGAGTTAGAGATAGAGAGGGAGAGAGGGAGAGAGAGAGAGAGAGAGAGAGAGAGAGAGAGAGAGAGAGAGAGAGAGAGAGAGAGAGAGAGAGAGAGAGTAGGATAAGGAGAGGGGGGAGGGAGAGAGAGTTAGAGATAGAGAGAGGGAGAGAGATAGGGATAGGAAGAGAGAGAGAGAGAGAGAGAGAGAGAGAGAGAGAGAGAGAGAGAGAGAGAGAGAGAGAGAGAGAGAGAGAGAGAGAGAGAGAGAGAGAGAATAGGAGATAGGAAGAGTGGGAGAGAATAGGATAAGGAAAGGGGGAGGTAGAGATGGGGGGGATGAGAGAGGAAATTGGGAGAGAGGGAGAGGGAGGGAAAATATGGGGAGAGTAGGATAAAGAGAGACAAACAGACAGACAGAGATAGAGGATAAGGAGAGAGAGAGAGAGAGAGAGAGAGAGAGAGAGAGAGAGAGAGAGAGAGAGAGAGAGAGAGAGAGAGAGAGAGAGAGAGAGAGAGAGAGAGAGAGAGAGTAGGGTCTGGAGAGGGGGAGGGGGAGAGAGATAATAGGATAAGATAACGAGAGGGGGGAGGGAGAGGGGGGAGAAGGGGGAGAGGGTGAGAATAGGATAGGATAGGATAACGAGAGAGAGAGAGAGAGAGAGAGAGAGAGAGAGAGAGAGAGAGAGGAGAGAGAGAGAGAGAGAGAGAGGAGGGGGGAAGGGATAGGGAGAGAGAGCAGGAGAAGGAGAGGGTGAGAGACATGAGCTAGAGAGAGAATGAGAAGGAGAAAAAGGTGAGAGACTCGGCAAAGAGAGAAGTGTGAGGGGGAGAGAGATGAGAAAGAACTAGAGGATAATTAGGGCTTAGAATAGACAAATACGATGATGGGGAAGGAAGATGAGAGAGAGAGGAAAAGAAGGGATACATGCATGTATACAAACATATATACACATATCTATATTAATATATGCACATATAAGTATAAATATGCATATATACATACATAAACACATATTATATATGTATGTCTATAAATATTTGTAGTAAATGCTAAGTTTGCAAGCATACATTATTATGTCTTCATAACCCGTATGGGTTTTGTGAAACACAAATAATGGTTTTAGTTCTACATAACCTGAACTATGAATAGTACTTTTGGTTTTTCAAAACCCGTGCGGGTTATGAAGAACTGTGAATAGTACGTTTTGTTTTTCAAAACCCATGCGGGTTATGAAGAACTGTGAATAGTACTTTTTTGTTTTTCAAAACCCATGTTGGTTTTGGCTTGGTAAGAGGGTTGGAAAATGACCCTAAGGCTTGCAAGCACATTTTCCCCCCATTTTTGTCTCTTTACACGTTTTTTCATCTTCCAACATGATTTCTTGACTTTGTCATTATTAGGTTTACAAATGATCAAGTGGGTATCTCTAAAATTACCACCATAATCTCACATGTCTTCTCAGTTTTCTGACCATATAATTTTTTCTATTTTTGGACAACATTAGCATAGTAAACTTTAATTTTCTTTACCAATGCCTTGACAGTCCTCACAGACATGTCTACCATTTTTTTAATAACTTTTGATATAATTGACCAAATTAAAAATAAATTACATATTATTTTTCTACACTAGATTCTATACACTTTTAAAAAAAGAAGTTTTCATTTTTGATTATTTTGATGCAAGTTATAACCAGCGCACGAATAGGTACCAAAATTTTCAGGATGCGGTCACTTCAAAAATCATAAAAAAAAAAATACTCAAGGAAAAATTACAAAAAAATACACAACTTCTAGATCTCAGTCTTACCTATCATCCTACCAAAGGGTTTTTCAAAATAGTAAATATAACTAGATATTTTGTGTAGTGCACAAAAACAGCTATGTTATATTTTTCTGAAAAAATCAGGAATAGTTTTTTGTGCATGAAAGGCTTGACCCTCTTAATCTTATCAAATTTTAAAAAACTTTAGTATTTTAGAAACTAGATTCAGAGAACTACAATTCTTATTCTTTTCTCAACTCCTAGTTTTTAGTGCATGACCTTCAAATATCTCTTTGAAGTTCAGGTTTACCTATTTTCAAAAAAAAAGTGGCCACTTATACCCCCCTTTTTGTTCACCATCTTGGTGCACTTACCACCAAGCCTTCCAAGAGAATTCTTTCACGAACAACTGAAAGTATTTGCATCCTTGAAAGGAGGCAAGCAACGATCCACACAAATTAATATGGACAACAACAAGATGTTATGTGGAATGGTAGGTGCTAGACTTGAATGGATTTCGATGGTTTTTTCTTGGAAGACAGTTAGAATAAATCGGCAAGGAAGAAGGAAGATGAGAAAGACCTCTTACCATCTCTTGGGAGCTAAGCTAATGGAGGGAATGGGTAGAAAGATGTCCATATCTATAATGTCAGAGAGAAGGGGATTCTATCATAGAAGCACAAAGAGAAACCTCAAAGGAGGAAACAACATCAAGGGAAAAAGGTTGACCCTTCTTAAAGCCTCAAGAAATAACCTTTCCATCTCAAGATATGAGACAAGATTTGACACCATCTTTAACTTGAAACTCCATATTAAGCTTATGATTCAAAAACGGATTAACATACAAGAGATTGGATGTCAAACCTAGTACATGGAGTACATTGGTGAGAGAACAACTTCTTGTTCCAAGAGGAATGGTGACAGTACCAATGCCTTCAAAAACATATTCCTTATCATCAGCTATCCGAATGAGATCACTAGTAGGTTGAGTAGTTAGAGTATCAAACAACTCTTTGTTTCTAGTCATATACTTACTAGTACCAGATTCAATCAGTCAGACATCCCTAGATGAGAGAGTAGTTTGAGATAATAGGACTAAATTCTGATTGACACCATAACTTCCAAGAGTAGGTGTGTCCTCATCAAATATCTCATCTTTTTATGCAACAACATATCCTCTTTTTTGTCTATGACAAGGGTGTCCTCTTGATTGGCGAGAATGACTTCGACCAGGTGGACCTTCCTTACTAGAAGTGCCTTGTGTAAGACCAATGTACCAACAATGGTCAATATCATGTGTGTCAATATGAAAAATGTGACACCAATGATTCCCATTTGAAGACTATTGTGGCTATGAAGATTGCTTCTAAGAAGGGGGCTTCTTATAAGAGGGTCCCTTATGAATCTTCTTTCCTAGTTGTTGTTGAGAAACTAGAGAATTCTCTCCAAAATCGTCTTTTAAAGACTAAATGACCTCTTCTTGTTGAAGAAAATTCATTAATTATTCAAAAGATACTTTTTGTTTGGTGATATGAAAAGTCATGACATATGTCCAAAGTTGTGAACGAAGAGCTCACAAGGCGATTGGGGCAAGAAATTTGTCTTCTATTTTCTCACCAAGAGAAAGAAGCTCTTCTTAGAGGGTGGACACACAACATAAGTGTTACTACTTATCAAATTGACATTAGTTTCATATCCAAAGTCATACTATATTCTAGTCGGTTAAGTATTACCGAATCATGCAGTCGGTACACACAGAGAAGTCGGTATGAATAGTCTAGTTGGTTACTGAAGAAAGCAGTCACAAAACACAGTATTCACTGAGTTGTTTACCGAGTAAAGTTTCATGGCTACCGAGTGGTAAATTTAAATCATCGAGTTGATATTCACCGAGTGAAACGTTTTACCAGATACATTGAACCTGGACATGCAAATGAAAACGTGTTACAAGATCGAGGCACATCTAACCGTTTTCTGCATTGGAAATTGCACTAGGAGATTGTGCATGATTACAAGGTCAATCTAACCTATGAGATATTTTGTTTAATCGAAGAATCTTTTTGTAAGATCGAAGCAATGAATCAGATCACCGCTGTAAGAGATCTATATATACAGCATGATTCTAGGGTTAGATATAGGACATGATATGATGTGATAAGAGATGCAATGAGATAGCAGTGTGTATGCATGAAGGAAGACTGTTATAGAGACATAGAGAGGTCACTGAGAAGGTTATCAGTGAACAGTCGAAGAACAGAGTAAACAGAAGGGCTTACCGAGTTTCATTATGGGTTACCGAGGTATGCAACAAGCTAGGTAATCTTATTCAGAGCACATAGAATCTGCTTTAGCATTTCAGATGTAAAGTTGTAGATATTTGTAATGATTGTATTGTAATATTTTGAAGTTGTAAGAGAAACCTTTAACAGGGTAAAAGACTCTAACCAAGTCTATAAACTGTAAATCCTTTAACCAAGTGCTACACTTATATAGTGTTGTAAAAATCCTTTAGTAAGGTAGATCGAACTTATCTTAATACTCCTAACAAGGTAAGCTATCAGAAATAGCTAAATGTAGCTCTAACCGAGCATTCTTTATTATTGCAGTAGTGAAGTTGTGGGTGCCATCCCCACCCCAGTTTTTCTCTCTAACCAAGAGTTTCTGCGTGACCAAAATATATGTGTTATGGAGTGAATCATGTATGATTGTTATCTGTTGATTATAGTTTTATTTTATGTTATTGCACTATTCTGTTTATGCATAACAGTAAGGTTATTATCAAAGAAAAAAATTTCAGTACTGATTCACTCCTCCCCTCTCAGTACATTAGCTTTCTATATTGGGCCTAACAATAAAAAGCTCTCAAATTTCTCGCCAACTTACAAACTAAGTGTATGAAGCTTAGACTGAAGATGAAGAATCTTAGTATGATTCTTTGCCTCATAGATTGTGGAAAGTGCATCCCAAGCCGCCTTTGATGTTGTTGTTTCTTAAATATACGATTGAACTTCATCTATGATGTTGAGTGTTATCAACATTAAAGTTTTGGTATTGGCCTTATCAAACTTCTTTCTCTCATCAACATCGTTTCGATGGGTGATGCCTCCAATAACAATCTCCCATAATTATTCAAACTAAAGAATTGTGTGCATCTTAGTCTTCCATGCAACATAACTAGATCCTTTAAGAATCTACACATCTAAAAGTAAAATCTTCAGAGAAGACATGATAAATACCAAAAAATATATATATAAATCACAAAAAGAATTTTTTTATTTTAATAGTGTAGTGACTTATAAGGGTGTTCTACCTCATCTTCAACATCGGGTTTATAACCCT
Source organism: Cryptomeria japonica (assembly GCF_030272615.1). Classification (NCBI taxonomy): domain Eukaryota; kingdom Viridiplantae; phylum Streptophyta; class Pinopsida; order Cupressales; family Cupressaceae; genus Cryptomeria; species Cryptomeria japonica. The sequence continues at coordinate 600,397,761 of NC_081409.1, forward strand.
CTTCAAGTTGCACACATATTTTCTATGGTTGATAGCATACGTAAAAAAAAAAATATTCTAGAAGGCCTTGTTGTATAAGCTCATCAAATTGTAGATTTCTAGTATTGTGAAGAGCATCTTACAAAGTGTAATGTGGTGAAAATTAGGGTTTCCACCATTAGAAGGATGAAAACCGCCAATTTTTACTTGGGAACCATTACATTAGGGAAAGATAGGAATTAGATAGATCTAAACTTAAGAGGTCTAAATGTTTATTTAATTCCAAAGGGTGTTATACCTCTTCTTTCCCTTGAGTTGAATTGAATTGTTGTATTTATTGTAATTAGGATAAATGGACTGAAATTGAAGTAATTATGCATAAAAATGAGCTACAATCATCAGATCGAGCCATGAATCTAGATCCAAGGAGTGTAAGAGGATTAGAACCTGTTCCTAGAAGGAGCTCCTAATTTGTTGGGACCGATGTGATGGTCACTCTAGTCCTCTGCACTTTTTGCACTCTAATGGGCGAATGATTCATCACTATAAATAAAGGTTATCCTAAGGATCACATCTCCATACCTGCTTCCTACACACAGAAACAAGGGGAAATAGGTTGGAAATAGGAGTTTGCCTAAGTCAAACACCAATTTAGGAATTAACCTTGAATGAAATATTTAAAATATTGAAATAAACAATGGAAAGGTATACCGCAGATCTGCAATGGCTGATAATGATGCTTTTCTTCTTAAATGTAATCACATATGTTGTATGAAATGGCATGAACATGACATAACCCTAATCACACACACATGCTTGCATATGAATGTTGTAACTTGCTCCACAATGGTTGAATGAAGGGAATACAACCTTGAAGATCTCTAGAAATGTTTGATGATGAACACTTCAATGCTCGAATGCTTTAGGTCAAATTCTTGGAGTCTTAGAATGCTTAGGATCAAATTAGGCTGATCAAATGTCTTTATATATGAGAATCTAGGTCAATTCACTGATTAGGCTGACCTCCAACGGTCATATTGAGCCACAAATTTATTTCCCCACTGGAGAAGTACGTCTCACCCCCTCCTTGAAAATTGGACCCTAAAGAGGGGGACCAGGGCACTATAGGGACTAATTTTTTGGGCCAAGGGAAGTGAACACCTCTCTGAGGAATTACTTGGTAAGTGTATTAAGCATAAAAAAGGGAGTTAAGGCACTGAACTGATCCAGATAGGAGATGAGGCATAGATGCTCTAAAATAGAGGCACAAACATGAGATATAAATTGACTCGATGACCATTTACAATGATACACAAAGAAAGATAAAAACTAGTGCTATCTAGAATTGCATTTTGGGCACTATGATTACTAAAAAAATTGACATTCAAAAAAAAAAAAAACAATGTGTCTCCTCTGCAACATAGCAAATAAAGGAAGTAAAAACTTTACTAGGTTACATGGATTATCGTCCTCGTGTGGATTACCTCCTCTGTAACACAAAAAGTGAAGAATGAAAAATGGTTTTTTCTACCTCAAAATATAATTATCCATGGTTATATCATAGTCAAATGTTATCTATCACAACAGTGTTGTAGCGTAGCTTGCCAATCATGGGTAATTCCATGCAAGATCACGTAGGTTGTAATGAAACAAAAAATTGCCTTCCTCCACACAAGATGTGGGGAGATAAAACTATCTTCTAAACTCCCAACTTCGTCATCTCCTCTTTGATACCACATGAAAGGGGAAAATACCAAAGATGAAGGCAATGAGATGATATGTTATTAGCCGAAGGCAACAATATAAGCAATATAGAAAATAGTTACTCAACCATTATAGGAACAATAGATAGAGGGGGTCATTGAGAAATGGTAGGAATAGTACGGAAACAACAAAAACAATGATGCTACATGCACAATGAAAATTATGCTAACAAATACATGTGCATGCACTTTAGCTCCAAGAGAGAAAGATTCAATCTTCTAATTTAATATACACATTCAAAAGGAAATTTTTATTGTCTGTATAAACCTTAGAAATAAGCATGACTTCATAAAGAATGAATTATTGAACAATATGCTTGTGCAAGAAAAGAGCATCATGGACCGTCAAATATTAGGTTTTTATCTTCAAGTTTATGATCTAAAGCTCTTTATGGATAAATATGTTTTACATTCAAAAGTTTTCATGCTTTAAGTAAGGATGGAATCATTGTTTTTCTTGGTTATCCTTGGTCATAACCTTTGGGAATAATAAATATTAATGTGCAAAAGAATTTATTAAAGCTTTGGTATAGGAGGAAAAATGTTACATTACAAGATATTACACACAAGAGTCCTTGGAAGAAAATAAAAGTGACATTTCAAGAATCTCATCAAGATTATAAACATGAATTAGACGGAAAACAAGAGGATCAATAATTTGAGAAAAAATAAGAGACATCTAATTCTACTAAGGAATCAATAGATCAAGTTGTACAAAGGGGTGAAAAATTAGAGAAGATTATAATGACAACAAAGGGTGCACAATTTATAGGCATCCACATCATTGTGAAAGGTAAGAATCATGCAAGAATGATAGTACATGAACATAAAAATCCAATAACTATGGACCTACATGAAATCAAAGGAACAATTTCAACAATTGATGGTATCACAATATTAATGGCTACTTATGAAAGAAAAGGAGGACTTACTATGATACAAAATGGAATCAAATTGGTGTAACAAATCTTGGATTAAGGATGGAATCCAATAATCATCAACGAGAAAAAAGGATCAATTCTAGATGAATAGGTAATTGTTCATGATATCATATTTGTAATAACTTATGATAGTCATGCTCTTTCGATTCTTCTAACGTTTCAAGGATAAACTATGTCAATGAGGGACGACATACATTATATAACTATAATTATGATACTAAAATATGTTTTTGATTAAGTGAAAAGCAGGTTTTGAAGGGGCCCCGAAACCCTTTACAGAGAGATAATCAAAAGATAAAACATTAAAGACCAGCTAGAAAGAGAAAAACACAAAAAAGAGACAGTTGGCAAAGACAAAAAGCCAACAAGAAGCCAAAAGAAGCAAAGGGACAGCACAGAAACAACTAAGGAACAACCATGACAAACAAACCTAAGAAAGATTTATGATAAGCTTTGCTGCTTCTTTCTTCAGCTGGACCATAGAGGTAGCAACGCTCTTCAAATCCTCCAACTCCTTGGAATGTTGGATCATCTTCCTAGTACTTGCTTGAGTTCTTTTGCCATGACTAGTAGTCCCTCCTTCAAGAGTTGGAAGCTTATCCTTTGTAGCATAAATTGTGTTTTTTCTTGATGGATCTGTTCCAATTTGTTGATCATCACACTGAAGCTATCAGCAGAGGATTTCAAAAATTTTTGGCTTTGTTATCCAATTTTCTTTAGGGTGTTCTCATGATTGAGTACTCACTTCTCCAGATCATTGAATCTAGCCTCCACAACCTTAAATTGAGAGCCATACGCACCAGTGATAGTCTCTGCATTGCTGATGGCTTTTGTCAATTCATTCAAGTAGTTAGGCCAATAGCTTCTAAGCTATCCACTTTCCTGGATGAATCCTCCTTCTTGTTCTTCAAACTATGCATCTTTGAATAGACCCAATCAATAACCTTGCAGAACTCCATCATCCCACTCTTCACAAGATTCAACATTGTAATAAGAGAGTTTCTACTATCAATGTTGAGCTTAGGAGCAGTATTATCCAGGGTCTCCACGTTAGCACCAGTACTTTTATCATTGGGAGGTAGAGTGTTACCTTCCTTCATTGTCTTCCCATCTTCTTCAACATCATTTGTCCTTTTATTGTGGTCCAGAGGATTGGGTTGGACATTTAGAGAATCATTCCCTTTCTCTAGGCTGATTTCAGTGATGACAGAGCTCCACTTATTTTTCTTCTTAGGTAGTGGGGTAACATAATCACTATCAGTCTCCATCCCCTCATCATCCTCTTCATAATCTTCAAGTTAGTTGTCCTTCTCCTGAACCTTACTCCTTTTTCCTTTAACCCCTTTTCCAGCTTTCTTTTTTCCAAACCCAGATGCCATATCTTTGTCCTTCCCCTTGCTAGAACCTTTAACAGAGGTAATCTTGTCACCATCATCTTCCCACTCAGTATTAGACCCCTCATCTTCATTGTTTTATAAGTTCTCTAACTCATCATCCAAATCTAAAATCTCAGTGATAGAATGATGCATAGACGAGGCCTTGACATGGTTGTATAAAAGCAACATTAACCCTTCATGCATGGGAGGGTTACTATCCAGATTAGCCCTAAAATCCTTAATGCTAGTATTAAGGGAGCTAAACAGATAGAAGGGTATAGACACCAGATCTTTATGGCAAAAATAATTCAGAAGTGCAAAGTGATAACCATAGACATGAGAGTATCTAACATCAAGAGTAACATATTGCATGACAACAAACATAAGCCATCTCCATACCTTCTTTATCACCTTTTGCAAGTAGTAGGTCTTGCTGGATTTCACCAACTTGGTTTTCTCGGACTCCTCCTTCAAGAATCACTTGATAGAAGCCTTTGTAATCTTTCTATCTCTATAAAAATTTATGCCTCCCATCGACATGCCAGTGACTTTTGTGATCATACCTTCGTCAATTTCAACCTTTCTTCCTCCTATGGTAATTTTTCCATCTTTCCAATTCTTCTTGAAAATTTTGGTAATGGTAGGGTTTTTCCCAACAATTCTCTCCATATACCCTATCATCTTGGTCATTTCCAGAATAGCCCATGTCTTTAGCTTATCTTTCCATTCATCACAGGAGAGCGGCTCAATTCTTTTCCTATTACCTCCCATGGCATCAGCTACCAGATTATTCCTTTCCTTTACAATGTAGAACATGGCAAAAACATAGATCAAAGTGTAGAGCAGGAAGGTCTTCTAAATAAAAATGGGAACCCACAAAGCATGTGGAGTCTTGTCTGTATTAAACGCCAGCTCAATCTTTCAGTGTCCCTCTTTCTGATTCATTATGATCATTTTCATTGATAAGTATGTTGTCATTATTTATCACTCCCTCATAACCATGCACTCTATCATAAATGAGGAAGGCACGAGCATCATGAGGAAGATCCAACTCACCTCTCCAACTCATCATGTGATCAACACAGACAGCCATGTTGGTTGCCCAATCAGCCATAGTGTTGGTTTCTCTATAATTACGAGATACAACACAGTGCTCAAAAGACTTAATTATCTCCTTAGCTTGAGATATGATATTTTTTATGGTCCATGATGGGGAGGATAGGCCCTTTAGGCATTGAAAAATGTTGTTAGAATCTCCCTCGATCCAAACTTTACTAAATCCCAACGATTTAACAAGGGAAACGATTTGGTAAGCAACCATGGCCTTGGCTAAGTGGTTAGTCTGTTATCCCATGGGGAGTGCCACCGCCACAATACAATAGCTAGCCTCATTTCTTATCACTCCCCCACACCCAGCCAACCATCGGTTTCCCTTGGCCGCCCCATCAAAATTAGCTTTGATCCAACCAGTCGAAGGAAAAGACCACTTACTACTTTCTCTCTTATTTTTCTTATCATATGTGTCTATGAAAGCAGAAACATTCCAAGTTTTGAAGAGGTTTGAATCATCCTTGCTCCTAAAAAGAAGAGTTTTTCCATCACCTTTCAAATTTTCCACAATGGCCCACTTAATTTTAGTAGACACCACTTCAGGAGAGGAGTAGGAGTCTCTGAAAAATCCTGTTGTTCCTTTCTTTCCAGATTCTCCAAACCACATGAGGCAAGGTGAGGTCCCATCAAAAATTAATGGAGTTGTTCAAGGAAAGGCATCTCTAACTAGTGAAACATTCTTGAATAGAAGCAGGAAAGACCCAATTCAGGTTCCAAAGCTACAAAATCTGTGACCAAATAGCACGAGAGAAGGGACATTGGATAGATATATGGTTAACATTCTCTTCCTCATTGTGGAAAAGGTAGGACCTATTGGGAAGATGGAAGCCTCTTTTGCAAATATTATCAGTGGTGAGGATTTTATTCTGCAGAAGGATCCAAAAATATATATTGATCTTGTGAGTAAGACCCCTAATCTAGGCTTTAGACCAGCAAGGGGGAGGTTCAAGAGATTGGGACAACAATAGAACAATAGAGGAAACCAAATAACTACCAAAGGAAGTTCTCACCCAAATGATTTTATCTTCAAGGAGAGGGTCCATCAAAAAAATAATTAAGCAGAACCATAATAGGGTTGAGAGTTGGGTCTATGGAACTCAGCTTCACCCAGTGGTTATCCCTCTTGTAATCAACCACCTTGGTACCAAATTTGGCCTTGCACTCAGAGATAAAGGGAGAAAACAAACCTTATTGGCACTAATACATTTGGCCTCAAATTTCGACGAGCATTTCTGACGATCTATGGGATTTCTTTTGCTTTGTTGGATTGATTTGTTTTTTTTTCAAAAATTGCCCCGTGTTCGTCGGAATTCCGCCGTGGTAAAATTTCACGTCATAATTCCAACTTAAACCCGATGTCTTGAAATTTTACCTTAGCATTCTGACGAACACGGATTTTACCTATTGATTGGCATATATTGGTCTGATGAATTTCACAGCGTCTGGATGTCTTCTTACTCATCGAGATAACATAAGTCGATGACCTCTCTTCCTGCCGATCGGTGCGAGTTATCCCGCTAGTCTCATCGGCCATCGAGATAGCTTAAAATGTGTCCAGGCGATGGGCATAATTTCCTCGATTTCTTTTCCCTCAGAATAGCTCCTCCTAATATGTTATGTCTCCTCAGCATAAGCTTTGACCCTATATCATCTTAACCTTTGCCGATGCTTTTTACTTTTGCCAGTGTCCATTGGGAAAAGTCTTACCGATAGCATCATTGACTATTGACAATGCATGATCTTTGCTTTGCTGCTAGTATGCGTTATGCCGATGTATTATATCCTGCTGACATGCTTCTAGTTGTGTCACCATTGAGTTGACTTTTGTTGATAGTGCAAATTTCATATTTCAAGTTGGAATTTTGATGAACACGTGGTATTTTTTGAAAAAAAAGTAACTGTGCGCCATCATTTTACGTGGGCTCATCAGGGTGCAAAAATTGGAAGGAAGCAGGTACAATTGTTGTAGATATATGATGATGAAGAATTCACCTGTGGCAATGGCAAGTGACCTTTTCTCGTTCACAATTATCTCTTTCTCTTTTTCATGAGTCCCTATTGAGAATCGAATGCGGAACCTCTTCCTTGAAAATTTTCCACGCATGGAAAGCAAGCAATTGGAGCTGGAAATCATAAACCCTAGGGAATTCACTCTACTTTTACTCACCAAATTCAAATTGAAGAAAATTGCAGCAGTAGACGGCGGTGCCATTGATCCACAATGGTCGTCACCATTATTGTTACTACCTCTTACCTCTTGCGCTTCATGTTGTGTACTGTATAAGAGGTTGGTCCTTTCGTTCTTGTCATCAAGATTTTTTTGCAAGTTCCTTTGATTTCCTTGCATTCTCTTGTTCACCTTTTTTAATGGTATCGACTTTGGCAAAATATGGATCCTTAACCTCCTTAGCCTCTCCATTTTGCGGCTGCCAGTTATAAAGAGAAGTCGCTGGACATACCAATCGTCCCAGTTATGATTCACTATCTTTTTGTCATCAAAATATTTAGGTCTTGATTTAGTTATAATTTGATCTTGTGTAACGAGAAACCCAAACAGAAGTCCATAATTGAACATTTTTCCCCTCCCCTTGGTTTTTTCTAACGTTAAGCCTTGATTCCTCAGGCCACATACCCCTAAAACGTTCACATAATAAAATTAAATGCATCGATAACAAGTAAAACTTTAAATTAGGGCAATTATTAGGGCACAATTGCTGCAAATATATGCTCGGAAGAAACTGTACAAGAGGTTGGTCCTTTCATTCTTGTCATCAAGATTTTTTTGCAAGTTCCTTTGCTTTCCTTGTATTCTTTGTTCACTTTGTTTAATGGTATCCACTTTGGAAATATATGGATCCTCAACCTCCTTAACCTCTCCATTTTGTGGTTGCCAATTATAAAGACAAGTCACTTCATAGCTTCTAGAGGGTTGAACAGTTCTCTATGACTGTAAACCCTTCCAACCCTCAAAATAGCCCTTTGTATGGAAGCAACTTTTCTAGGTCCAAGGCCAGCTAAAAATTGTAGAGGAGAAAACATTCATTCATGTGATGCTGCTAGGTTTATGTCAACACCAACTTGGTTGATTAATATAACCATTACCTGTTCGACAATTCTTTGCAACTGTAAACCCTTCTAGACCTCAAAATAGCCCTTTGTATGGAAGTAACTTTTATACAATTATTTAGGACTCTTTGGGTAGTTGGTTGTTAAATTTTCCCCACTGAAAGGGTCTCTTCATTTTCTCCACTTAGCAGATAAAATTCCTCATCCTGGGATGACTCTTTATATCATAGTAGCAAAAATCATTTGGGGAAAAATTTGGCAAACCAAAAGTATTAGATTTATTGAAAAAATCGGAAAAAAAATCAGATTTAAAAAAAACATAAAAAATTGTAGGCATAGAGGAAAAATATATTTTGAAAAAAAAACTTAAGGGCATTTCCATAGCATAGAGATATTAAGAGCAACTAAAATAGAGTTTAACCCATGAATTGTAGAAAATTATTTTTTATTGTTTACATTCATATTGTCGATTCAATCTTTATGTCAGCAAGAGTTTCCCGCTTTTTATTGAATGTCTTTTGTTCCACACTTCTAGCATATTCATCAATATCAAGGGCCTTTAACACATGGGGATATTTTTTGACATGTTCAATTGCCATTTCTTGTGTTTCCTGATCCATGTCATCTATATCTTGTCTTGCATCTACACAGTATACATCCTCAACTATTTTCTTGGCTAGTTCATGTGCATCAATAAAAATAAAAATAAAATCAGATTTAAATTAAAACATAACAAATTGTAGGCATAGAGACAAAAACTATTTAAAAAAAAACTTAAGGGCATTTCCATAGCATAGAGATATAAAGAGCAACTAAAATAGAGTTTAACCCATGAATCGTAGAAAATTATTTTTTGTTGTTTACATTCATATTGTCGATTCAATCTTTATGTCAGCAAGAGTTTCCCGCTTTTTATTGGATGTCCATTGTTCCACACTTCTAGCATGTTCATCAATATTAAGGGCCTTTAACACATGGGGATATTTTTTGACATGTTCAATTGCCATTTCTTGTGTTTCCTCATCCATATCATCTATATCTTGTCTTGCATCTTCATAGTATACATTTTTCAGCCATTTTCTTGGCTAGTTCATGTGCATCAATAAAAATTGGAAAAAAAAGAGATTTAAAAAAAAAATAACAAATTGTAGGCATAGAGACAAAAAATATTTTTAAAAAAAACTTAAGGGCATTTCCATAGCATACAGATATAAAGAGCAACTAAAATAGAGTTTAACCCATGAATTGTAGAAAATTATTTTTTGTTGTTTACATTCATATTGTCGATTCAATCTTTATGTCAGCAAGAGTTTCCCACTTTTTATTGGATGTCCGTTGTTCCACACTTCTAGCATATTCATCAATATCAAGGGCCTTTAACACATGGGTATATTTTTTGACATGTTCAACTGCCATTTCTTGTGTTTCCTCATCCATATCATCTATATCTTGTCTTGCATCTTCATAGTATACATTTTTCAGCCATTTTCTTGGCTAGTTCATGTGCATCAATAAAAATCGGAAAAAAAAAGAGATTTAAAAAAAAAATAACAAATTGTAGGCATAGAGACAAAAAATATTTTTTAAAAAAACTTAAGGGCATTTCCATAGCATACAAATATAAAGAGCAACTAAAATAGAGTTTAACACATGAATTGTAGAAAATTATTTTTTGTTGTTTACATTCATATTGTCGATTCAATCTTTATGTCAACAAGAGTTTCCCGTTTTTTATTGGATGTCCGTTGTTCCACACTTCTAGCATATTCATCAATATCAAGGGCCTTTAACACATGGGGATATTTTTTGACATGTTCAACTGTCATTTCTTGTGTTTCCTCATCCATATCATCTATATCTTGTCTTGCATCTTCATAGTATACATTTTTCAGCCATTTTCTTGGCTAGTTCATGTGCATCAATAAAAATCGGAAAAAAAAAGAGATTTAAAAAAAAAATAACAAATTGTAGGCATAGAGACAAAAAACATTTTTTTAAAAAACTTAAGGGCATTTCCATATCATAGAGATATAAAGAGAAACTAAAATTGATTTTAAACCATGAATTGTAGAAAATTATTTTTTGTTGTTTACATTCATATTGCCAATTCAATCTTTATGTTAGCAAGAGTTTCTCATTTTTTATTGGAAGTCCGTTGTTCCACACTTCTAGCATATTCATCAATATCAAGGGCCTTTAACACATGGGGATGTTTTTTGACACGTTCAACTACCATTTCTTGTGTTTCAACATCCATATCATCTATATCATGTCCTGCATCTTCACTATATACATCCTCAGCCATTTTCTTGGCTAGTTCATATGACACAAGTTTTGGAAGAATTATCATAACTTTCATTTGAACCATTGGATCTTTCTATAAATTGGAGGATAAGTCTATAACAATGATATCAAGAGATTGACCAGAGCGATTGGCTTCATTTTAAGGTAAGGGCAACCTTTGTCATGTTTATCTTCCTCAAAGTATGGCTATTGTCTATTAAGTTGTTATCTTGTAAGGGTGTTTTGAAGATTGAGAAGAGACTTTTGATGGATATTAATCCCATTGTTGTCAAGTATGCCTAATTGGAATTGAATGTTTCCAAGGTTTATGTCACTTCAATTAAATAATTACTTAAAACTTTGAATTGCTTGCTTGTAAATGAATGCTTTAAATAAAAGGTTACTTTATTATAAGTATGATTTCTTAATTGAGATTACTTTGAAAACACTTGATTAAATTATCTTCAAAAAATAGTAGACCAGTGCCTTCACCCCTAACATAATGTCACAGTTAGTCTTACTGAATTTAACTTTGCTCTTAAAGACCAATAAGACAGAATGAAGCTTGACATCCAATCCTTCAAAATGATAATCAAACTAAAAATTAACCCAAACTATAATAACATAGTATAGCACATTGAAACAATCTATATGGATATATTTATCACAGGGAACTAATCAAACAATTAAAAGGATAAATACCATCAGAGATGAAAAACTCTTGATCTTTGTATTGAAATAAACATAAGATAATCAACTGATTACATATAGCACAATGTCTTTTCACCAGTTTGGTATTTCTAGAAAATAAACTAAGATCATCACGTCAAAGGCATCTATATGAGTTGTAATCGAAATATAATATGCAGTTAATCTTATTGAATGTAACTTTACTCTGAAAGACCAATAAGACAATTTGAAGCTTGCCAACCAATCCTTCAAACTGATATTCAAACTAAAAATTAATTTCAATCACAATAACATACGATAGCACATTGAACAAATCTAATTGAATAGATTTATCATAGGGAACTAATCAATCAATTGAAAAAGTAGATACAATCAAAGATGAAGAACAATTGATCTTTATATTGAAATTAGATAATAAAACCAGTTGATTTCAATAAATATTGTCATCCACCAACTTGATATTGTCTTTCTTAAAAAACAAATTGCATAAGCACTGCATTAAAGATTGTCTTGACAGAGTAAAAAATGTAGATGAGATTCGGTTCCACAATGAAAGGGCATACCCTTTCATTTGGAATTAAACTTAACTAAATCTAACTAAAGACTAACTACCTAAAAACTAACATTTTCTTGAGACATTTTTAAAAATTAAGTCTAATCTCCCAGCATCTTGCCACATTTCTGAATGTGCTCTAGGTATTTTTCTAACTTGTATGTATCTGCATCATGAATTATTTCTCTGATGATGATCTCTAGTGTGACGAAATTATCCATTTGTTCTATAGTCATTTTTAATTCAATTCCATTAGTTTGGGCAATATCAAGGGTAGCATTGAGAAGACTCTGTCATTCTGAGATCCATTTATCCTTATCTTTAATCTCACCTTTTTGATCAACCAATTCTGGGAAACCATCACGAGTTATGTGCTTGCACTCATCATACTCAATCTATAACCGTTCATCAAATTTATTGTATTTTGCCAACAACTTCTTTATCTTTTCAATCTCCTCATTTTCTAGTTTGGTTGTTGTTCTATCATGTAGTCTAGTCTCCAATCTATTTTGAATCCTATTGTGTGAGACTACATTATCCATGTTCTTCTGAAAAAATATCCAGATTTCTTCCAAAAAGCCTTGCAAAGTCTCAAATCTTTTGGTTCTGTTTATCTATCCTCACACTTTGCATCTATTTAAGCATCTTCTTGTTTTCTTATTGTAATTCCTCACACTTTTTCTTCCACTGTGTGTTATCAGGAGAAAGAACCATTGGCACTGGTTTCCCACTTGTTCTCAGCAGTTCTTCATACAATCCTTTATATTGGTTTCTTTCTCTTACTGTCTTGACCATTTGTCCCTTGTTAAACTTTGAGATATGTACTCAAATATCTGTAGAGACAATGGGATCAATCTCCCCAAATTTAAGCTTCATCATATGGCCAAAGGCCTTATCAACATCAATAATATTAGGTCTTTTATGAGGAGGATATAAAGCCCATAACAATAAGGCTTTCTCATCTTGATCGAACCTTGACCCAATGAGCACATCATCTACACCCTGTATATCTAATTTAAACTCCTTATTCTCTGAATGTAATAAACTATCAAAAATAAATGAAGCACTAAGATCCCATCCAGGAAATAAGATCACTCTAGCCTCTGTAAGTAGTTGTTTCCCCTTTTGAGGATTCATTGTGGCCAATTCAACATCTATTTGTTCTTTTAACTTCCTCAACAGTTTAGCTTCATTTTCTATTGTAATGTTGGGAATAGAATCCCTCAACTTCTTTCCTTTGAAATTGTACAAAAATGATTTAAATCCTTTTGATTATATAAAGGCATCATCTCCAACAAAGGCAGAATATTCCTCTAACCTGGAATGATCATGAACCTCCAATTTTGTCATAATTTTCTCTTGCGCATTGGGCTCTTGTTCCCTTGGTGGTGCTTGATACCTTAGATGGCTACATTTTCATTTGATTCACTTTCCTCTTCCTCCTCCTCAATTTCCATTTCCTGCAATCTTTGTCTCTTTTTTGTCAATTCTTTGCTCAATCTATCAATTACGTCTTGGGCTTCTGCATCCTATATTCCTAAACATATCTTCAGCCTCCAAACTTGAGTGCAAATAATCTCCCAAGTTTTTTCTTGCAAGAATGAATATAACCTTCAGGGTCATATTTCTTCCTGGTATAGTGCTCATATAAGTTGTATTCTTGCATCAATTTTCTATCAATTATAACATAAGCTTTAGTAGACACTATTGTAAAATCTCCAAAACTTAGTGTTCCTCCAGGCAAGAAGGATTGTTTGCGTTGATCCATAAAATGTTTATCATTTGACACACTCAACTGCCTTACAATCTCTAAGTAGGCTATTCTGTTTGGAACTAATTTAGGCAACATATAAGAGCTTCCCTCAAATCCATATATTCTGAAACATGTGAAATCTTTGTTTATAAACCAGTCTCCCCAGTTATGGTCAACAATTCGCCTTTCATCACAATCCTTATGCCTTAAAAATCTCTTAATTCCATCAGAGATAGATCCGTCACATGGAACCCCATATATCCTATACAATGGTTTCACTACAAGTTATTCAAACTTAATACAATTGGATCTCATATATTGAGAATCCCAAAGAGATGTCCATAATTGCACGGGTTGTTCTTCACCTTCCTTGTTTAGTGTATTCAATTTTAAATTTTTTGGCCACAAACCCTTCACACATCCATAGAAAAAAACCAAATGCATTAACAGTGAATAAAATTTGAAGGTAGGGTTCCTATTATCTTTAAGGTTTGGAAAACCTTCATGTAACTTCTCTACCAGATATGCAACATAGTCAAAGGGCTTGGGCTCATACATTTGTATGTCATAAACTAAAACCAATGACCCGATACTCGCCAAATCAGGCACCTCGACTCCTCCTACTTGTCCGCATGACATGTATGTATACTGCAAGTAGTGTCTAAATAAATCAATGCTAAATGGTGGCCCATCTACCTCGGTCAATTTCTGTGGCTGCATTTTATGAATAGCAATTTTCCAAACAGTGTATGTAGTGTCCATCCTAAGATATTCTTCCTCTAACTCCCCAATGGACAGGGGTTTTTTGGGGTTGGGATATAAATTAAAAAAATTCATTCACAGTACCTGCATAAAACCTAATGAATGCATCACCATCGGAGAATTGAATGTATCTCTTCACGAAATTATAATTTCTAACCATAACCTCCAACAACCTTATGTTCACAAAGATAATTGCAACAATTAACTTACCTAAATTCATCATCCATGGATTGCAAAGTGGGATTTCCTTATTTCTTCTCAGATAATGGAACAGGAACAATTTGTGTCCCCTCACCTTAGTCCAGACATCCCTGACCTCTTTGTGTCTATCTTCCAACTAGTCCCTTCCAAGTAGGTGTTGCTTCAACCTTCTATACTTCAGGCCAAGTGCTTGCATTTTTCGAATCATGTCTTCATTCAATCGTCTAACTCGAGGCACATCCTCTGTCTTAGTCTTCTTTCCCTTAGATTTTGAGCTCTTTGTTGCCCTTTTCTTTCTAATTGAACTTGAAGGGTCCATCTTTGTAATCACAATTCTTCGTTATGGTTTTTGGAAACTCAATGTATTCTCTCTATGAATTATCTTTCACTTGTGTGACACTCAGATTAGGCAATTTTAGTTTATATGCCCAATGCATCTACATACAGATTTGCATTGATGAGTTTCTCATAAAATTTCCTCGTGTGAACCATAGATGTACTTGTTGCAAGTATTAAATAAGAAATCACTATTTTGGTTTTAAATTTAGATATGGAAATGGCTCGACGACATTTGTCTCTCCAATGTATACTTCCTTTTGGTGCCACCTATAGAACCCTTCTTTTATTTTGGTATTTTACTCTCCTTTATCAGGATATCCTTAGCCAATAACTTATCTTATGTTGTATTAGTGTAAGTCAACCTGATACTCCTATCGGGTGTTGGGTTAGATCATTAGATGTCATAGCGATTAGCAATGTTTTCCTGATGACTTTCTACTTTGGCGTAGCTCTTCCCATTATAGTCGGTTCCATTGTCATAGGTCTTCCCGATGACATCCTCGTTCCACTTAATCAACCAACTCTTCCATCAGGTATACGGATAGCTTGGAATGAATTACAACAATAGGCAAAGCTTTTCTCGATGAAGTATGTTCCATCGATACATGTTTTCCTGATGTCTTTTTTGGGCATCGGGGTAACTCAAAATAACACATCTCAATCCCTTTGATTATGCCGATGACTTTCTTTTCGTTATAACCTTAGCTGATGAATTTTCTTTGTTGCCTTTAACGGTATATAATACCCTCATCGAATGTCGGTCTTTTTTGTTCAAGTGTTCTTATCGGGATAACTTAACTCTATAATGCAATTTTTAATTATTTGCAACTTTTACTTCTTCTTAGGAATACGAATATTAATAATCTGCTTAATGGATTCAATATAAACTGAAAAAAACCAGAGAGTTTTTTAGTGGTGAATCTTCGCCAATTGGCAAATTCCGCACAAATAGTGAGGGGCAAAATCATGGTCTAATCGCTCAAAATTTTGGGGTTAACGACACACTGTAGAATCTAGCTTCACCATTGACCACACACCGTCGACGTGCATGCCCATAATATTCACCTGGAATCACTTGGATGTGGGTATTAGATCACCTCCGTTATTCGCTAGATAGCAATAGTAAAACAAAGAAGACTAAGACAGAGGTTGTGCCTTGAGTTTATATGAAACAAAATGTTGGAGAGGATTAACAAAATGTTGAATGGTAAATTACATGTTCATTGCACGCGTCAGCCAAATTCGCCAATGTCAATTAAAATATTATAAGAATTCGAGGACCCATTTTTCCCTGCTTAAATTAAACGTTCATTGCACGCCCGCACAATTTGCCAAAAATGCAATTAAATTAAATGTTTATTGGCAAATGCAACGCCCGAGCCCCACGCAATTCATCAAAAATGCAATCATGGATTGCTATAAATACACTCTTTCTTACACTCTTTCTTAAAATTTGTTCATGTCTGATTAGTAAATTGGGAGCTCTCAAGTCTCGATTCGCATTCCGCAAATTGAGTTGGAAAGTTGAAGTTCATTCACATTGTAGGGCAGGGCGGAGGGCCAGAGGTACAATCCTACAACACAGGCCCAGGCATTCTTGATTCCTGATTCAAAGAATTGAGAAGGCATAAAGGTGAGTAATCATTTCTTCATACTTGATAGTATTAATTTTAACTTTTAATTTGTAGTAAGAGGTCAAGACTCAAGATTTCACAGTCAGACATGGGTGAGACTCCTCAAGGTGGTGAAGGGATTGAGATGTCACACAAGGGTGAGACTGAGACTCCTCAGGGTGGTGAAGGGATTGGGATGTCAGACAAGGGTAAGACTCCTGAGGGTAGTGAAACTGAAGGGATTGAGAGGCCATCAAAACACCTAAAACCTAAACTTAAAGATACTACCATAAAGTCTTTCTTTGGAATTGGCAAAGTTTCTGGTCCATCAACTTCTGCAGTTGCAAAAGCCATTCACAGTAGCTCACCACCACCACAAGGTGGGATTGTCATTGAGTTAAATGAATCAAATGAGGATGACAATACCAGCATGGTAGAAGATGTTGTAAGGGATACACACAATGAGATAATTCACTCGGATGCAAATGCTAGTACTGAAGATGATGTTGGTAGGAAGAAAAGAAAAAGGAAAGTAAAACTGGGGTGATAGTGGGAGATGACAAGGAGTTTTAAGATTGATTGGGTAGCAAAGTACCCATTCATTGAATCGGTCACAAACAATGATGAACAACCAACAGAATGCAGGCATAAGATTTGTAGCTAGAAAACTAAAAGAGAAAAGAAGATGCAGCTAAAGCTTGACACCATAGAAAAGCATATTGGTAAGGTTTACGAAAAACAGATCATAGACGGAAAGGAAACGCGAGTAGTAAGATGGAAATCAAAGGAAGAATGTCTTCATGTTAAGTATTTCACGGAATATGAAGAGTATAACCACAAAATGACACAGATTGGTAATAGTGGATTTGGAAATACAATCATGGATGGGCTTGAACATGTAGCGAAAGATGAAAACCTGGCAAAGACTGTTCAGATAAGTGTTGTTTTTCATATTATGTCGAGAGGGCGTCCTATGAAAGATTTCTCAGAATTTAGTAATTTATTATCTTTTTTGAATGTTCCTCACTATCCTATGTCACATTGGTCAATAAACATTGGATGGGAAATGGCAAACTGTCTCGCTCAGGTGGAAAAGCAAAATTTACAAGAGAGTGTAAAAGAGTCAAATTTCATTTCATTATCCATAGATGAAGTTACTGCGGTAGATAACACTGCTTGGGTTTGTATGCATGTGTATACCGTAAAAGAACACGTCCACCGAGCTCATCTACTCTGTGTTCATAAAATGAGGGGAAATTCAATAGTAGAAAATTTATATTTGGAAGTTAAGAAAGCTTTGAATGAAATTGCTAGTATGGATGACTTGACAATTGCCAAGAAGTTGGTGTGTGTTGGAGGTGATGGAGCTACAGTAATGCAAGGTCAAAGGACCGGTCTTTGTGCAAGATTACAAACTAGTATTGCACCATACATGGTTGGCATTCACTGCATGGCCCATCGAATGAATTTAGCATATAGAATTGTAAGCAATTTCCCTACAGTGTCAAAAGTTGAAGATCTGGTCCACGAGCTCAACTCATACTTCTACCAAAGTCCTAAACGTTTTGCTGAATTTTAGATTTTTGTTGAGGGAGTAACAGGAGGAAACAAGCTTCTCATGGATGTTGAGACTAGATGGATATCCTTGCATGGACTAGTGGAATGAGTTCTAACAGAATATCAATCCTTGATCGGACTAATGTATGAGCAACGCCTCACAGTAGACAAAGCTCTTGATCTCTTACATAAGTTAAGTGATATAGAGACTCTATTAACTTTAGCTAGTCTTCTCCCCATGTTGGATTCAATGAACAAACTTGTTAAGAAAGCCCAAGACAGAACTATGTATATCAATGAGTATAGCACTCTACGTAAAATGACATGCTTAAGCCTGGATGGTCTATATTTAGATCTAACAGGGCGAAGCCCAAATTTTTTTAGGTGGCAGATAATTACAGGATTTGAATCATGCTGAAATTTTTTTACATTTCAATACAAAAAATGAGTTATGCATCTTTGTAAAAGGATTTTAGATACCAATGCACCAATCTAAGATGGGCAAGCGAGGCAAAGCACTACCAGTTAAAAAGGAAGATTTTGACAGGATTGTTAAATGTGTTAGTGATAATTTGAAGTCTATTGCATATGAACTTTCAACTGAGATTTGTGAAAGATTCCCTCGAGAAGAAATACTTGAAGCCATGGGTTGTGTGTATCCTCAATTTTGCCATTCAATTGGAGATAATCCAAATGATGCAAAGATGTTTCATAAAAAAATAGAGGAATTGATATTGACATTTTCAAAAGATGCATATTGCAATGGACAACCAATAGAAGGAATTTTAAATTTAGATCATCTTAAAAAACAATGTAAACATTTTGCATTGGTTATTAAACAACAGTTGGTTAACTTGGAGAATCCATTTGAACCTGGATCAATCACAAGGCTATGGAAAAGAACAGATCAAAGTGAAACATTGTGTATTGTAATACCAGAATATTTGAAACTTGTTGATTTATGTCAAACAATGATATTGGGGTCGGTGGAAGATGAGAGAGTTTTCAGTGCATTAGGGCTTTTGAAATCAAAAATCAGAAACAAATTAGACAAGAATTTGGAAACTTGCTTGAGGTTGTTTGTAACCCAGTATAATGTTAGAGATTTTCCATATGATAGGGCACTAGCAATCTGGAATTCCATGCGTGAAAGATGAGGGGTGTGCAACACTTTAAAGGTTGGTGGTGCTACTGCTAGTGCTAGTGCTGATACAAATGAATATGATGGATCACAGACTTAGAGTCAGCATGAAGATGAAGACATTTTTGAATACCCGACTCAGAATGAAGATGAACCTGTTAGTACTAGTCAGTTTCCAGATCTTGAGTCCATTTGGGATATAGAAGCCTCGGACAGTCGGACTGTCACTGAAGTGAATTAGCAGTCAGTTTATAGGTATTTATAATTATACTACAATTCTTGAGTCATATTACAATTTCAATTTGCAAAATTTCAATACTATAGTTGTCATTGATGATTTTTGATATTGTATTCCTTGAATTTGTCAATCAAAAGTAGAACGGATTCTTATTTCATATTTTTAATTGTGAATTTGAATTATTACTAAACAATTGAATTATTAGTAAATTGGTATTTGGTTCCACATTATGTTGAACATGAAATGCAACAATTTGTGTCACAATATCCATAAAATTATTCATATTGCATAACTGTTACTGCTAGAACCTTTCTACTATTCTACATTAAATGCTTAAAATGATGTTCATGGCGATTAGGGTTTTGTGTTTGTTTTTTGTCTTAGTTGGCTAGTAAACCGAAGTTGTCGTGCGTTGAAAATCTGAGTTGTCCTCTATTTATTTGTCCATGTCAACATCAAGTGTGGTCAAACGGTTGGTCAGACATGTTTAATGTTTCATGTCTAACTCACAAATAAATTTCATGTTTAACAATTTAAGTGGCGAGTTAGCGAGTGTTGGTCCATTGGACCTGTTGGTTTGGGTTTAAATCACGAGGTCTCTAGTTTTTTGAGTGTTAGCATTTTATGTTAGCGAGGTGGAGATTGTTAATGAAATCTCTTTGGTTGTGAGGTCTCGAATTGGTTTGATGCCATGCATTATAGCCATTAGCCGCGAGAGTTAGTGAGTAAGTACTAAGTCATTAATGGTCTATGTGCCACTGCTCACGTTTGTTTATGACGGTAATTAACATAAGACATCGATAAACAGTTTTTAGATTTTATGGTTATAGATAGCTCGCAGGTCCTTTATCATCAAGTCAATTTAAGTCGCGAGCTTGCAAGCACTGGGAGATTTTAGTTGTCGCTACCTCGCAAGATGTTTTGCACTTGACCATTTTATGTTGCGAGGTTGTGATTGGGTGTGATTTTATGTTGTCGCATGGTCGCGAGGTGTTTGTGGTTAAGTCATTTTAATTTGCGATCATGTGATGTAGTTGGTATCACAGCTTAGTTGGTTTCATCGCTTGCTCATAGGTTTTGAAGTTGTTTAGCATTTTAAGTTACGATCTGGTGATAGGTAAGTTTTGGTCTGATTTTGTGGTCATCGCATGCTCGCAGGTTTGTAAGTCTTAAGTCAAAAAGTGTTGCGATCATGCGATGGCGGTTAAATACCTTGTTGTCATGGGATCACAAGGGTTTAAGTCAAGTTAAGTTTAGAGTTGCGAGCTTGCGATGAAATAAGTTATTTTATTAGATTTGCAGTGGTCGCCAGCTCGCAAGTAAAGAAAGAATATTACAAATGTTGTTGCGAGGTTGCGACTAAAGGGCTTGATGAAGATCAACGGCTGTTGCTCACTCACGAGATTCTTTGAGGATTCATAAAAGGGGTTGCGAGGTTGCGATTAAGAGGATTTGGTAGCATTGTCGCTAACTCGTCGGTTCCTTTCCTAATTGTTATAACCGGTTGTTAGACTTGAGAGAAGTGATGGCGCCCAAATACCATTTTTTGTTGTGAGGTTGCGACTAGGTGTGATTATATGTTATCGCAAGGTCACAAGGTGTTCGTGGTTAAGTAATTTTAATTTGTGATCATGCGATGTGGTTAAGTTGCTTGCTTGTAGGTTTTGAAGTTGTTTAGCATTTTAAGTTGCGATCTGGCGACGAGTAAGTTTTGGTCTGATTTTGTGGTCATCGCATGCTCGTGGGTTTGTAAGTCTTAAGTCAAAAAGTGTTGCGAGCATGCGATGGCGGTTAAGTGTCTTGTTGTCATGAGATCACAAGGGTTTAAGTCAAGTTAAGTTTTGAGTTGCGATCTTGCAATGAAATAAGTTATTTTGTTAGATTTGTAGTGGTTGCCAGCTCGCAGGTAAAGAAAGAATATTACAAATGTTGTTGCGAGGTTGCGACTAAAGGGTTTGATGAAGATCAAGGGTTGTCACTCACTCGTGAGATTCTTTGAGGATTTTTAAAAGGAGTTACGAGGTTGTGATTAAGAGGATCTGGTAGCATTGTCGCTAACTTGCTCGTTCCTTTCCTAATTGTTATAACCGGTTGTTAGACTTGAGAGAAGTGATGGCGCCCAAATACCATTTTATGTTGCGAGGTTGCGACTGGGTCTGATTTTATGTTATTGCAAGGTCATGAGGTGTTCACAGTTAAGTCATTTTAATTTGTGATCATGCGATGTGGTTAAGTCGCTTGCTCGCAGGTTTTGAAGTTATTTAGCATTTTAAGTTGCGATCTGGCGATAGGTCAGTTTTGGTATGATTTTGTGGTCATCACATGCTCGTGGGTTTGTAAGTCTTAAGTCAAAAAGTGTTGTGAGCATGCGACAGCGGTTAAGTGTCTTGTTGTCGCAGGATCGCAAGGGTTTAAGTCAAGTTAAGTTTCTAGTTGCGAGATTGCAATGAAATAAGTTATTTTGTTAGATCAACGGCTGTCGCTCACTCACAAGATTCTTCAAGGATTCGTAAAAGGGGTTGTGAGCTTGCGATTAAGAGGATTTGGTAGCATTGTCGCTAACTCGCTAACATGTGGACTTGTTTACCAGGTTCTATAAAAGTTTTGAATGCCAATCGCCAATCAAATAGAAGGGCATGAATTCAAATTTTGCTCGAGTACTTCAGTTTGAAGTTTGAATTAATGCCACAGTAGCTAGTTCGTGCAAGTGTGGCAATTAATGAGACTTGAGACTTGAGAGAAGTGACGGCATCCAAATAGTAAATACCATAAATTGCATGATCGAGCCAAGGTTTTGTATAATTGCATTAGTGCATTCTATCTTTGAGGTAATCTAGTGAATTGAGCTCTGCAACAACGTTGGAGAATTTGGAGTGTTGGGTGTGAGAAAATTTCCGAAAATTGGTTAATTTTTTCTCCTGCAGCTAAAATGAGCCAGGCAACGAGTGGTACTAGAGATTCTAAGCCCAAGCCCAAGGCCACGACAAGTGGAACTGGAGAAGGAGGACCTGGAGGTCCCAAGGCCAGTGCCACTGAGGAAACGATGGGTAAGAAATACAAAGAAGAATTTGTAGATTTGATGCCAGGGACTTCCATTGCTTTGAATACAAATCATTTGGCATGGAGAGATTTATGGAGCCAATGCAGAAACCCTACCATGCCTAATATGATTGTTTCTGCTTTGTTTCTTTATTTCTAGAAAAATAGGGTTAAGGGTGTCCCGATGTCAAACCCTTGGGATTTAAATATGGCAAAGTTAATTGTGCCAAATGTGTATGTTGATGTGGATTTGATCAAAGAGTTGGCTAAATGCTATTGCCTAGTATCTAGGGTAATTAGAAAAAAGAACCAATCTGCCCTAGTTTCAATTAACAGAGCTATCTTTTTTGAGGCTTTCTAGATTACTGGTGTTGCATGTACAGATATAGATTTGGAGCGGATTGCAGAGGATTATGACAAATACAAAGGTGTTATCAAGAAGCATGCAATCCCCAAATACATGCCTAGGGTGAATAGGAAGCCGTTTATAATTCCAGAGAGTATCGAACCACCATTTGACATCACACCTTTCCACCATTATATGCATTGTACAATCTATGGATTATTCAGAGTGTTGGGTTTTGATGGAGATTCAACAATGTCAGCTGAATTACTAATGATGGCTATAGACATTCAACACCTAGATGTTAACAAAGTACGATTATGTGGGCTATGTGGTTGAACACATTCATAATGCTCTAGTTGAAATTCAGAGTGGTGCACCCAGCCCTACATTCAAGCATTATTCATTGTTGATGCATTTAATCTTGTTCTATAATGTTGAGTTCGTGGATAAAGAATTGGAGCTTTTCAAAGAAGAATTCGGTGTTTGAATGCCAATACAAATATGGATCCAGGTTTGGGACATTATTTCTCCCAATTCTGCTTTCCTTTTCTTTGAAAATTTTATTGTTTCGCCAATTATGGAAATGCTAGGAATAATTAGGGAATGATTGTCAATTGATGTTAGGAGAGTTTTGAGACCTTACCAGTTTGTTCCAAACTGGTCTATTTCACATAACTGGGGAGACTTTTATTTTTTTGATAACTTTTTTGTGATCAGAGTCTATGGGTGTCCTCAGCCTCCCCATATTTTACCAAAATTTGTTCCAATTAGGATTACTTTTATGGAGTTTATCTGGAAATTGACCCTAGTTGAAAAAGAATACCTTGATAAACACAAGAAGGGTTATTTTCTTCCTAAGCTTTGGGTTGTGTCTGATTTTACCATTGGTAGGAGTTTCTTTGATCAAGTAAACAATTTCCTTAAACAGTATAGGTTGGTTAATGTTGTGTCTAGATTTTGTGATCCAAAACAATTTATTAAAGTTGCAATGCCAAAAATGACACCTTGGGCCACAATAAAGGACCATGAACCATTAGATGATGAAGATGTGGTTAGAAATTTGCTGAAAAAAGATGAAGTACAAGAAAGGAGAAGAAAATTGAAAAATTTGATGAGAGTTGAAGCAGAATTGAAGGCTGTTGACCCTAGTTTCTCAGGTTTTTACCCTGATAGCCCGTACTTGGAGAGGATTAACAAAATGTTGAGTTTATATGAAACTTTGATGGAACAAATGCCTCAAATTCCAGATTCAAAAGTGACTGCTTAGCAACAAGACCCCCAAGATGGACATTCTTCACATGGAAAGAGGCCACTTAGTGTGTCTGCTGATGATGTAGAGAGTGGGGATGAAGTTCAATCTACCCCAGCTGCAAAGAAACAAAAACCCACTAAGGTCGGTACAATTGTGAGGAGAGACCCTGCTAGAGAAATTGTTACAGAACAAGGACAATACTTTCATTAAATAAGGACACATCTCAGAGAAGTAGGGCAGAATGAAGAACAGGGAGAAACAAATGAAGCCCTTGCTCAAGCCTTTGATGAGCATGTGATGTTGTCAAATGAGTTCATGAAAGATGATGACTTTATTAAGTTAGATGAATTTAAAAGTTTTTTGACAAGGTTGAAAAAAAATCAATTAAAACAAAATCTGATCATAGAGGAAGCAAATGAAGAAAAGAAAGAGGAGATCATCAAGGCACTGCAAGAATATGATCTTGACAGGGAGGAAATATTTGTGGAACAGGCAAGACAATTGATAAAGAGTACTGGTATGATTATGATGCCTGACTGGGATATCGAGTCTATTTTTATTATTGATCAGATTAGGAAGCAAGAGGACCCAATGTTTAGAACTGAATTTGAAATTGGAGATGTAATAAGAGGATCAGGATTTAATCCTAAGTCAAAGACACTTGCTGCTTGGTCTTTGGCCCCTTCCACTCAAAAGCCCCACCTTCTAAATATCCAAGTAGAAAAGAAAGCTAACAGAATGATCTAGAACTTGCAGAACACAACTGACACGGAGATTGCCTCATTTTTTACTCAAGTTTCTTTCATGAATTTATCAAAAATAGAGGATTTGTCAAGAAGATACATAGAAACATATACCCAATTGATTGCATTGTCTAAAAAATATGAAGAGACAGTGATGAAGAAGGGCGCTCTGGAGGAAGAGTTAGTGGAGTTTAAAGAAAAAATTGCAAATGAGCCCCCTCCAATATAGATTACAGAACAAGTACAAGATATACCAGCTAATATGACAACAAAAATGGAGGAATACACAGGGAAAACTGAAAAGCTTGAAAAGGAAAAAAATGTCAAGGCTATCTTTGTTGTGTCAGAAATTTTGAAACACAGGATTAATGTATTGAAAGGAAAATTGATGGTAGTGCATGATTTGCACATTTCTTTGAAAGAGGCAAGCAAAACATCCTCTGAGGTTGTCGCTTTTCTTGGACTTTTGTTCAATGTTTGGTTAGGAAGAAGTAGATTAATGGATAAGCTAGATACTACAATGATGTATAGTGACGAGTTCCCTCCCAAGATTAGTGACACTAAAGACATGGTGGAGGTAATGAATGCAGCTTATGCATTTTCCACAGGGAAGGATGTGCTTATAAATGAAAAATTGCAGACATTTGGGGAAGGTTATAGTAAATTGGTGCCTTCAATGTATGGTAGTAATGGAGATTTGAAATCAGTTTCTGATTGGACCAGCGAATTTGATCTGATTCTGGAGCAAGAAGAAATAATCAAGCATGTAAATGAACAGGTTGATGTTGATTTCCTTAACGATATGCTTGATTCACTGTTCAAGGTTGAGGTTGACCATGCAAAGTTTATTGTTGAGACCAGGGCAGTTACAGATGCTAGATGGACAGATTCAGTTGCAAAGTTGGAAGAGGTAAAGGCATTCAATTGGCAAACAGACAAAGAGGTGGACAGGT
Source organism: Cryptomeria japonica (assembly GCF_030272615.1). NCBI lineage: Eukaryota > Viridiplantae > Streptophyta > Pinopsida > Cupressales > Cupressaceae > Cryptomeria > Cryptomeria japonica. Next base: position 600,423,459 of record NC_081409.1, read on the forward strand.
GGCAAGCCAGGCTAAAGCCAAAGAAGAAATCTCAGGTTGAGGTTGCTACCCAAGATTCCTCACAGTAATCCTAAGTTTGTTGAATCCTCAGGTTGAGGTTGCCACTTTTATTGATCAATGATGTTGAACTTGAAAAATCTTAATACTTATATAGTAATAATAGCTCAACTGTTCAAGAATTTGATAAGTGCATAGTTGAATCGCCTTGTGAATTTACTTTCTGATATCATTATGCATATAATATCAATATCATTTGCAGCTTGAGATCTTCACATAATTGTCTTTGTGTTGAAATTATGTTTTCACTGTGAATTGAATGGTCAAGGGTTTTTTAGTTTACATATGAATCTGGGTTGTGTATGTAATGGTATTATTCATAATTTCATTCCTATTTATCTGCAAATGAATCTTATTGAAGTTTATTATCAAGTTGTCTTTGAATTGTAAGTGACTCTATGCCCTAGGATAAGGCACTGGTCTGTTGTCTTGATGTTTTACTAATTATGTTGTATTCCTATCTATTGTGGTGTTTAATACTTTCATTCTTAATACTCTTATGATTTTATATGCTATGGATGTTTATGTAATATATATGGAGGTGTTCTAACTTCTATGACTATGTCTATAATCCACCCACCAATTACAATGAGGTGAATCCTTAATATGATTCTAGAATAACAAAAATTTTGCATTCCTGAGCATAATAGGATTAGGAAGAATTAAATGAAAAATTACATACAACATAACAATGCAACAAATGAAAAAATTAAATCTCATGATTCTGATCATTTGAAAGAGATAGAATTATACACAAAATAAATTTATATATAACTCCTTCAAGAACCTACACAAAGCTTGACACTAAATGCTTTTCATTTTCTCTATAAATGACTATACAGTATACAACTTGCTCCCTTCACCTAGAGTCTAGAATCACTACTGGAACCAGAAAAGGAACCCCAATGACTATACAACTTGCAAAATTGCTTGAGTCATGCCATTATCACCCTGATGCCTTCGGATGGAATGTGAGATGTTACGTTTGTCCAACATATCATTTCCAAATAGAGGAGGAAGCCTTCATGCCCAAGAACAGAGACAATGGAAAGAGGAGCTTGAGCCTCCATGCCTAGGATCAGGGAAAGTGGAAACAGGAGCTTTAGGGTAAATGTAATCTATTGGGGAGGGGTTGTAGCTTCCATGTGGTCACAAAGATGACTGGCTACCACTCCCCACCCAAACAAATCCTTCTTTCATTCCTCTACGGGCTCCTTCTTCAAACCCCTTGCCATCCTATGGCAGAGTAGAAGCAGAGGATGTGCCATGCTTGGCCTTTCTTGACAAGAAAAGGCTTTCACACCCTCTCTGGAAATCCTTCTCACTTTCACAACCCCTCTGACAATAAACAAACTCACATAGAAGAAAACAAAAAAACACCCATCCGGTATCACAGAGCACACAACAACTCCATGCACGATCCTTCTCAAACATCATCTTCCTTTCTGAGGAAAAAACACTCTTAGAAAATGAAAAAGGTTTCTTTTCTAAGTTTGTCTCATACCAATTAAGTCACCCCTCCATTGTATTTATAACATTTTCGCACTTCATTTGGTGATGCTCATTCACTGTAGACTCTAGAAGTCATGCCTATCAAATCCACTGCATCCTGCTAAGGCTCATCTATTGTGAATGATTTTGTTCTGATTTTATTCCTCCTTGATTGGACAAATTCTACTTCAGAATCCTTGACAACAAGCAACCTGAGCTCTTATTTCTCAAAGAAATCCATGATCTCCCATCTCTAACTCAAAAGCTATCAAATCCTTTTATGCCACTGAAACTGTCATCCTCGCTTGTCTAATCAACCTTGACTCAAGAGAAACCTTCAAACTGGTCACTCAGGAACGAGTCAACATCCAAGCCTTAAAAATTTTAGGTTGTGAGCTAGCAACCAGATAGTTCGTGGTTAATTTTTACAGTTATCTCTAGCTCGCGAGGTAATGTGTCTAAAGACGTGATCAAGCCGTGAGCTGGTGACAAGTTGGTTTGGGTTTACATCACGAGGCCTCTATCTTTTTGGGTGTTAGCATTTTATGTTACTGAGCTGGAGATTGTTAGTGAAATTGCTTTGGTCACAAGGTCTCGAGTTGGTCTGATGTCATACATTATAGCCGCGAGAGTTAGCAAGTAACTCATTTCATGCAGTTGTCACTAGCTCTCATGTTTGTTTAATGTTAGCATTTTTAGGTCATGAGCTAGCGACTAGACAGTTTGTGGATAGGTTTAATGGTTATCGCCAGCTCGCGAAGTTAAATGTCTGAAGACCTGATCAAGCTGCAAGCTTGCGAGTGAAGTTCTAGCAGTTAAGAGATAAATAGTTTTATGTTGGCAAGTACGCGACAAGGGTTAAAGTTACCACTATCTCCAAGTCATTGTGGTGACGAGGACTTAACATTTGTGGTCGAGAATTGGCGAGTGCCAGTTCAGTTTCCCTAGGTCGCTAGATCTCAAGGTTACGAAGGCTTAGCATTTTCAGCTTGTGAGTTGGAGATAGAGAGATTCGTAAGAGCTTGTCGCTAGGTCACAAGATTTTCTAATGGGCAGTCTTCCAGGCAGAGAATTGACGACTGTGTGCCACATGTTTTAATGACTTAAAGTTAATATTTTGAAATCGCCAATATTTTTTTTTTATGGTTTGAAAATAACTTGAAATCGCCAATATTTTATTTTTATGGTTTGAAAATAGGTTGAAATCTCCAATATTTTTTTTAATGGTTTGAAAATAGGTTGAAATCGCCAATGCAAATATTTTTCTGGTTTTAAAAACATTACAATTCGCCCATGCAAATATTTTTTGGGTTTTAAAAACATTACAATTCACCAAGATTTTTCACAAACTTTGAGCGATCATGGCTAATTCGCCAATGGAGATTATTATTTTTCTCCATAAACCACAAAAATTCGCCAGTAAAATTAAAATTTTCCTCAGTATTATACAACTTTCGCCAGGTTTTTACACCTTGTCCAAGGGAGGGGTTTCTTAAAGTTTTCCCCGAACAAAACCTCTTACATATATAGGAGCTCTGATTTTTCTCATTATGTTGCTTGAGATGATTTTTAAATATACATTTTGCCAAGACTTGTCAAAGTGAAAGCTCATCCATGTCAACCATCACATAAAACCCACCAGTAACTATTGTTATGATAGAAAGTGTTCAATGTATAAAATCAAAAGAAAAAAATATAAGAGAATAACATTTTTAAGAGAATAACTAATTTGAAAAATTATGTTCTATCAAATCTTAGCAAAGTGCTTTGACATTTTTGTAATATAGTTGTTGCTCTTGTGATCTATCAATTACTGTTGGTCATGATGTTACTGTGCTGAATGTTCAATGGTTTTGGTTCGTTTTGCAATTTTTCTATTTTTAAGTATTTCAATTTGGTATATTATACTGAAACATCATTTCATAGCTAACATTTCAAGTTCTTTATAACTAGTTCTAATAATACTTCCGTACTTGCGACATCATTTTTCTTAGTTTGTGAAGGTTATAGACCAAAGTTTTCATAAACTGAAGTTTTGTAATCTAAGTATGGAATGTGAGTGCGAAAATACTCAGTAAGGGCCCTTTCTATCCCTTGATACTTCTCTAAATTTCTAATCCTCCAAATGTACCAAAGAATTTCACATGAAAGCAAATTCTAGAAATAATTAGTGTCTTTTTTAAGTCCTTTATTAAAACTAGATACAACATCAAGTATGCTAATATGCCAAGGAATAATAAACCCAAAAAACTTCCAAACCTCCTTAGCTACAACGTAGCCAAAGAAAATATGTCTAACTATCTCTTTAACCTTGCAAATGTTACACAAATCATCATTAGAATTTTTTAGATCTAATAGGTAACTTATCAAGTAGAAGCAACCATTTAAAAGCTTTCTTTTTAGGAGCAACAAGGGAGTTCCAAATATTCTTAAACACCTTGCCCCATTGAGCAGGGGATGAATTAGAATACCAAATAGTATTAACATGATTAATAATACTCTCATTATACTTCAAATAATTATAAATAGAAATAGATTTACATCACATCTTTTGGGTAACTGCAAGGAGATCATACAATTTTAAGCATTTGCCCCCTTGATTTTTGGTAAATTTATAGTTTATAAAGGTGGACTCTGCCTGTCGTAGGATGAAATTGTTTACTCATTTTGCTAGGAACCTGGGTTGTAATTATTTTTTCATTTTGTCCAATATCATGGCATTTACCTCAGGAGGACTTGAATCAAATAAATTGGGAAGGTGAAAAGGCCCTTTATTCAAATTAAAAATTTAGTTAGCAATTACATACTAGATATAAAATAAACACCACATGACAAGGACATACTACAAGTGATTTACCTTGTGGAAAAATGAATTAGGAAAAAAATCTAATAAATAATCTGTTATCATCAATATACTAGTAAGATCCCCTCTAGGAAGAAACTCTAGACACCTTATAAAATTCAAACGTGTCCTCACTTCTCCAAGTAATATTGTCTTACTTGTAACATAGTGAATTACTAAAATTATGAGTTCATTCCATTCTTAAGGATCACTATGAACACCTTAAGGCACCCTCTCACTTATATAGAAGGTGATAATTTTAGTGATCAGAAGTAATAATAAAACTTAGAAATAAACAATACAAGCAAAAACACAAGACAACACACGCAGATTACCCTAGGAAAACCTCCAGATTGGAGGAAAAACCCAGCATTAAGTTCAGATCACAGCTTTCAATATAATGTTCAGATTACATGAGCATGTATACTTATCTGATTGGTGACTAATCACAGTCACTAATTGAAGTCTAATGTGAAGCCCTATGTTCAGTGCCTAATCCAACGGATGCAAATATGATTGTTTAATGAGTTGTCCTCAATGAATCTTCCTAATTCACTCAAGTTGACTGCACTCAGAATAATTCCAATGCGCAGTTGATGGCACTTATAATCATCTCACTCCAACTGTTTGCCTCCTTAAGTATTTTTTTAGATGCCATGATGAGGGCAGTTCTGTTGATGACATTTAGCATCTGCACTCAACATCTTTTGCTAGGAGGGAGAGAGGAAGAGTTGGTGGGAGAGGAAAAAGAATTTATGTTGAGCATATAATGATTGAACATCTATCTCAAAAGAATTTGTGACCACTAGCTACCTTAAATACGTTCTCTATAAAGTTCAATGTTTTAAGATGAAAAAGAAGAGTTAAATGGTTTTGGTTCGATTTGCAATTTTTCCATAGCCTAATTTTTTTGCTTGTGAGGAAAGACCATGTTAGATAATATCAACGAAGAACAAAATAAGGAGGAAATTGCTAGATTGTTGTCTAACTTGAAAATAAAAGGTGATGGAAAATGTTATTGTCCCTACAAAATTTGTAAGGGCTTAAAGACTAGAATACTTCTAATCAAAACAACTAGGAAATATTATAGGCAACATGGTCACATTGAAGGGGGACATGATTATCATCCATTGGTAAATTGTTCATTATATCATTTTAACAATTTATATACATAGTAAATCACTTGATGATGAGATCATGATCATGGTTTACTTATATTGATCATTTTTATATAGGTCAAGCACCCCAGGGCACATGATATGGACCAACACAACCCAGATAATATGATTTTTGAAGTGGAGGAACATGGAGGTGTGAATATCGAAGCTAAAGATAATGATCTCATGGAAGATGATGGTACAAATACATTGATCCGTGACACATTTAGTACAAGTACAGGTGATCATGATGATCAAGATGACCGTGATGTTGTTCATGATTTACCTCTACTTGAGAAGGCATATGAGGCCATTTACGAAGGCTCCCAAACAACTCTTCTCTCCATTGTATTGTTTTTGGTGAACTTGAAGGTTATGAATGGTTTATCAAACATAACAATCTCGCGTATGTTAAGGTATGTCATATATGTCATTATAGTTAATAAATGGTGAATTGTGTACCATTAATGTTCTTTATATTAACAAATTATATTTTTTTCTTTAGATTGATAGGTGAGTTTTTGTTACCACCATCAAATATTCTACCTCGCTCATACCGAGAATTATCTGCCATATGAAAGATATTGGAATGGAGTATCAAGCAATAGATGCTTGTCCCAATGATCGTATTATATATCATAAACAACATAAATTTGGAATAGAATGCCCTGAATGTCATATCAATAGATATCGAACAAGTCTATATAACAAAAAAGGTGCCTCACGAGGTTCTTCATTATATTCCCATTATTCCACGTATGCAATGATTATTTGGGTTCACTAGCTTGGCACAATTTATGGATTACCATGCACGCAATAGAAGTTGAGATGACATTATTCGAATGCTTGCGGATAGTTCAACATTTATGGACATAGAGGAAAAGTGGCAACACTTTAAAGAAGAACCTCCTAATCCTAGGCTTTCATTAGCAGTGGATGGTGCAATTCCATTTGGAGAGTTGAGATATGTTTACTCGGTGTAGCATGTTTTTGTTATCAACAATAACATTCCTCCATAGATGTCAATAAAGAGGGAGCACATAATGTTGGCAATTATTGTTCTAGGTATTTTGTCATTTAATAGTCATCTACATTTAATTATAAATATTGTAGTAAAATGGTCATTATAGCTATGTAATGTTTTTGTTCATTCAACTAGGTAAGTATCAAGTTAGAGATATGAATGTATATATTGAGCCTCTTATCAAAGCCACTAAGAATGACACCTCACTTATGGAAGTTGAAATATAATAGAATTAATCATCAAGGTAATGTCATTACATCTAATGGTTTATGTTTGGAATTTGTATTTTTCTATCATGTTTTGTTTACTAATGATGTAATTGATGATCATAAAGGTCGTCAAGGCATGGATGACCACCTTCCAAAGGGACTAAAAATTTATCCCAGACAATTTAGTAGGTTGCCCTACTATGAGCAGCTACAAATTGTGCATTTGTTTGATACTATGCATATTGGAAAGAATATAATAGAGACATTATGGAAAGTATTTGATGGAAGGTGTGACAAAGAAAAAATTGTCAAAATTTGTAGTGATATTCAGGAATCCAATCATGCAATGAAAAATGTCATTCAATCAAATAGCAGTGGAGACCAGATTAATATAAGTGCCCTTCCTTGGTTATTAATGGAGCATAAAAGCAATGCTATAAAAGAAGTCATATGAAAAATTCAATTTCCCACAGGATTTGCTGCGAACATAAACAATCTCATATCAAAGAAAAGTGAATTTGGGCCAAGGATGAAAACGCATGATTGGCATACCTTCATTAAGGTAATTCATGTTCTTGTGTATTTACTATATATTTATATACTGTGCATGTACTTTTCACTGTATTATGTAATAAAATAATGAAAAAAACATTTTATAATTGTTGCAGTACATTCTACCTCTATCTCTCCCAGACCACTTCGACAATAATGTCAAGCAAGTCATATATGATCTTGGAAAATACATGAGGTAAATAGTGATGTTTGTTCAATTCGTTGTATAGATATTATATTTGTGATTTGTTTTACTTGTTATGTAACATATTGTATATTATTTTGTAAAGTATCATTTATATATTTTTCCGTCTTGAATCTCTTGTAGGTGGTTGTCATCTAAAGAAATCCATAAAGAAGATATAAAATATTAGAAAAGAAAAATTCCTCATCTAATGTGTGAAATGCAAAAGTGTCTACCTTCAACTTTTTTCAATGCACAAGAACACTACCTCATACACCAAGTTGAGGAGATCGAATTGTGTGGACCTGTACATACTAGGTCAATGTGGATGGTTGAGAGGCACTTGAAATTTTTGAAGGCTTTGATTCGACAAAGAGAACATCCTCAAGGTTCTATAGTGGAGGGATATATGGTATACAAGACTATTCTGTACATTACTGAATATCTTCCTAAGTTTGCAGCAAAGATCCACGTAGATCGCATTTGGGATCCCAACCCCATTAATAAATTCGAAGGGGAGTACTTGATGGGGAAAGGTAGATTGAGGAAAGTAAGATCTAATTATAAGATGTTATTGTAGTTAACTAATTCTTAATCTTGAAAATAAATCAGTTGTAAGCCGTCTATTTATTTTTTGTACAGTTGGTCGAGAGTGGGATGCACTACATTTGTATTTTGCAAACAATCTTGATTGGATGATAGTATGGATTAAACGATGTCAACAATTTGGTTGCACATTAACATAGTAAGGTGTGTCTTCATTGGTTAAAGAAGTTCATCGTAATGGAGATTCCAATGTTACACAAAGGGAAATTGATTTAGCATATGGTTTAAGAGATAAATAGGTACGTATAAATTTATTAATCACCCATATGTTATCAACTCACGATGCAATAATTTTTACATGTTTGACATATTGCAGATCAAATATCACAATGCTATGTGTTTCAATGGTCATAAATTTTGCATCAAAAAGTTGGATGACACGAAGAAAACTTGTGATTCTGGGATAACTGTAGTCTTTGAGGTGACCAATATTTCATCTAGAAATGACATACATCCTCAAGAGTCTCAAAATCGATACTATGTCATTTTGGATGATATACTTGAGTGTGACTTTAATTCATTCAAATTAGTTATGTTCATCGTCAAATGGTATAGGCTACAACTAAATAAAAATGATCCTGATAGAATTGTTATTGAACATGATAATGGATTTACAATGATTAATACAAGGTCATTTGAGCCAGTTGCGGATGAGCCCTATGTTCTTCCAAGCCAATGTGAGCAGGTATTTTACTCAAAGGTTCCACATAAACCGAGTTAGTCAGTTGTTGTTAGAGATAATCCAAAAGGAAGGTCGATAAAGTATAATGTGATGGAAGATGAAGATACCAAAGAAGTAGAAGATGATATAGATGATGATCACAATCGACAGTTAGTCGATGATGTTCCTGATGGAAATGTTCACAAAGAAGAAGCTGATGATGATGATGTTGTTGTTGTTGTTGTTGATGATGATGGTGATGGTGACGGTGATGATGATGGTGATGGTGATGGTGATGGTGATGGTGATGATGATGACAATGACGATGATGATGATGAAGCTAATGATGATGATGTTGTTGTTGTTGTTGTTGATGATGATGGTGATGGTGATGGTGATGGTGATGGTGATAGTGATGGTGATGGTGATGGTGATGATGATGGTAGTGATGATGATGGTGATGGTGATGGTGATGGTGATGGTGATGGTGATGGTGATGGTGGTGATGACAATGATGATGATGATGATGATGATGATGACAATGATGGTGATGATGATGATGACAATGACGATGATGATGACGGTGATGATGACGATGACGATGACGATCACGATGACGGTGACGGTGACGATGACGATGACGATGATGATGACGATGACGATGACGATGATGATGATGATGATGATGATGATGATGATGATGATGATGACGATGATGATGATGATGACGTGATGATGATGATGATGATGATGATGATGATGATGATGATGATGATGATGATGATGATGATGATGATGATGGTCATGATGATGAGTTGGATGAAGAAGGAGATCAACGACATGAATAAAATGTATGACGTATGTGATTAGTATATTATCTATTTAATATTAATTTCTTGATAGAAATTTATTTGACTTATATGGTTACATAATTAATTCATTATGTGGACTGTTTATTAGCTATGTGATGGATGGTAATTTATGATATATATTTGATGGATTACATGTTTATGATGATACATATGTGATGATTATGATGCTCAATCTCAATTACATATATGATGATACATATGTGATGCTTATGATGCTTATGATACATGTGTATTTATTGTTTATCAAATTACAAATGTAATGCTTATGATGCCCAATTATTGGTGCTAATTTCATGTATATATTTTGTGTGATGCTGCCATCCTTGGTGGAAACAGGTAATTGACTATAGACATCGTCAACCCTTTACTTGAGGATCCTGCACAATCTACATAAAGTAAAGGTAAGGAATAAAAAAATATACAATGATTATGATGATTGCATATTGTTCATGTTGTGTACTCTGTAATTTTTAGTATATGTATCACGTAATTTTGGGCTAACATAAGATAATTGAATTACATATGTAGGAACTTGAACCCCTTTGACGAGGATCCTGCACAGTCTCATGGATCGACAAGTATAAGTCAATACATCCTATAGAAATAGTTTTTTTTTTTTTAAATACTAGGAAAACAGACTTCCTTAGATTTTCAAACCTCAATATTAGCAACAAATCTAATACAGTTATCAAAACTTGAGGCCCCAGTTGGAATTATTCAAATTTTAATCTCAACATTAACTTTAGGGTTGACTTCTTCATCAATATTAACCTCATTTACAAAATATCTCTCTCATTACCAACTAAATCTCTCAATTGATGGAGTGCAGGTATCACCAAATATGTATTTGTCAAATGTGTCTTCCTTGAGTGAGGTAAATGCAGGAATAGAAGATGAAAGTGAGACATGTAGTAGATCTAAAATAGGGAGATCAACTAGAGGTCAAAAGATTAGAAGAAAATTCAATAAACACATGGAATTTTTCCTTGCTCAAGGGGGGTCATTTTCTTATGATGATGAGACCAAAGGTGACATCGAGGTTCCCTTGAGGTACAAACATCTACAAAAACAATGGGTACCCGAGGAACTTCCTCCAATAAACATTGATTTTTGTGTTAATGAGAGGATATATCACATAACACCTTTGTCGTTACATGGTTTGGGCCTATTTTCCATGGATGACATAAAGGTATATTACAACAAAGTTGTTGAATTGATGGAGTTTGTCAGACCTTGTTACAATTATAGAAACTGGATGCAGATTGTTCGATATTAAAAAAGTATGCATAGGTATGCACTGTCAGCAAATTATATACAACAGAAAGATAATGATCAAAGTAAATGAGTGGATGTATACATTGATGGAAGGCCAAAAGCAATAGGGAATATTGCAGGTTTTATAAATAGTACGCGACCTAGGTCAACTAATAAGCAACCCAATTGCATATTTGAGGCATGTGAGGGAAATCGTGTATTCGTATGTGTAATAAAATCAATAAGTGTGGGGGAAGAGCTGCTAATCGATTACAATTTGAATCATATAGATACAAAAAAAGTTACTATCATGGGGGTGGTATGTACTATATACCATTTAAACCAACCTCCAATTAATGACTCCAATATACTATTTTATTTTTAAGTTTTTTTGCTAAGTCTATTGGTTTCATTTCGCTAGCATTTTTATATTTTTTCTTTGTCACAAGGTGACATGGATCCGTCACATAGCATAGACAAGGATGTAGGTCCTGACACTTCTACCAAGCAGGTAAATCTTATTGTAATTGTACAAATTAGATAGAAGCAAATTGTTACATTATTATGTTCTTTTCTTGAGTGTTTTGGAGTAATTTTGATAATGTTAATAATATTCTTGTCATAGACAAATGTTTGGGGAAAGGGAAAGGGACCTTCAGTACCTCAGCACCTCTATAGGGATGTGGACTCAACAATATTATGTGATGATGACATCACATTTACCACAAACCCTATAGAAATGATGAAAAAATCTGTTAGAAAAATTAATAGAGAGATTCTTGCTTTGGCATCCATGAGCCCTCAGACCAATGAAATAAAAGAGAGGGTGCAACAATTGATGTGGACAACACTTGCAAGTAAGCAATAATGAAAGCTTTGATTATAACAAAAGTTAAATAATGGTTTATATTTTATTCTCTTTTATGTCATTAACTAAAATATGTACATGTTGTTTTCACAAGATTTTATGCGTCCTCATCAACTTGGTGGCCATGATCAGGGTATTGCAGGTAGTTCAGGTGATGACCATGTTCTATACATTAAAACTACTCCTCCTTTGGACTTGTGAACTTTTTTTTTAATGCTAGTGTTATTGATCATATATTTATTATGTAGTTGATGTAGAGGGATCTATTTGATGCTCTTCATGACTGATCATTCATACCTTAGGGAAACAATCCCCCTTACATATCCCTTCACTTTTTCTCAACAAACCCCCAACACATCCTTTTTCTAGATCCTTGACTTGGAGCAACATCTCACTTCATCACTTATAATTTTTGAGAGCTTCATACTATGATTTGTTCTTCACTATCAACTCACCTCTCACTATATGATACTCTCTCCTTTCAAAGCTCGTCACATTCCACTTGAGAAACATAGTCCTATTTCAACCTATTAGACATCACTCAGCAAACCAATATGGTTTGTTGTCCCAAAAAAGGGAAAACTTTATCTCGGTATGCTAGGGCACTAGTTTTCTTGACATTTATACAACCATTCAACATAAGAACAATTCGATATGAAAGATACTTGAGTTGACAATAGGAATCCATAATTTGAGAAGTTTTCAATGACTACATCAATGGATATTAACAAACCCTTGTGACTGACCCAGAACTGAGGGTTTTGGATAGTTTAGAGAAAAACAATTCAAACTCTCCTCATTCTTCACGGACATTTCTCTAACTTGGCACAAAACAAAGTTAATTCATTACACTTCACCCTCCAATCCTTTATTAGACATTTTTAATCTATTTGCTTGATGAGAAGAAACTTGAAACAGTGCATGAAACATGACTGTCATGGAAATTTATAATTAACAAGTTCCAAAACACAATTTTTTATTTATTTTATCAAACCATAATACATTACAATGTTCTTCAAGGTGTCTCCTTCCTTGTTCCCTTACACTGCCCTCTTGTCACAAATTTGCCTACCTTTGTCCTCCTTCATACTACTCTATCATTAAGATTAGCATCAAACACTTAATAAAGGTTCATCTTTCTTTACAATTCTTAATAAAGGTTCATCCTTGTTTACAATTCTTGCAGTTTTCATATATATAATGTATTATTCTTTAGGTGTCATCAATGTTCCTATGCAAATGCCACCTCATCTGAGGTTAACACCACTTGTATTTCCGACTACAATGTCGACAACACGCAGCATGCAGACATCGTCTACTACACGTCATGTTGACCCGCCCACTATTGGTAGATCCCTCTTTTGCTCTCTCTTTAAAAATTCTCCATGAACTCTACTTAACACTATCCTAGTCACATCCTTAGGAAATTTAGGAATCCTAAGGATTTTTGTGAATCCTAGGGTTTCAATAACCTTGTGTTCAGCTTTAACATTGCCCGTATCATCACATATCTCAGTTTTATACATGGTTTTGATTTCCTCATCTCCTAACTCTTTAATGTTGTAGTGGATGTACATTCTAGGGTCTTCAGCATATACAACATCTTTAAGAATTTGAGAAAATGCACCTAAGGTATCATCCTTCTTTGCTATCTCGGGGACTAATTGAAATATGGGCCTAGGTCTTTTAATTACTTCCACAATAGTACTGTTTGCTATGTATTCAATTGCAGAGGTGGATGCCATGATTAAATACCTTTTTCTATCTTGGATGGATGATTTCTTGGAGTGTGCTTGCTTCTTGCTCAAAATGCGTTAGCTCGGAATCTTCGCGCTCTCTGAAAGTTTGAAATCATGGTGAAAATGCAAGAATTAATGCAATAAACAAAATCATAAACATCCACATGAAAAGAACACCATAACACAAGATGTTTAACGAGGAAACCCGGTGTGGGAAAAACCTCAATGGGATTTGTGACCCACAATATTCACTCACTGGCCAATAAGAGAATATTACTTACAATAGGGGCCTGCACATGCAGGAAGGCCAACTGCCTAGAGCTCACTGCTCAATGAGAAGTTACGCTGACTAACAATAAGGATTATACTAATCCAATGACTTGTACTGCTTTCCAATAGCATCTCCAATGCTAGATTCAGTACCGGTTCTTGCTCTATTCTTTACATATACCCTTGACCTATGATTCGCACATTAGGTCTACCTAATAATTTTCTTTATGCTTGCTACATTAACTCCCTAAATGTCTACAATGATCTCCTTTATATACAAGAGTCATTTTACAATTTTCCAAGTCGGCTTACAATAATAAACAAAATATTATATATCAAAAATCCTATCGGCCTTTATGCCGGTATACATCTTTTCTTCTGTGCCAGTGCTAGTGCCGGTGTAGAGTGATCTTGTTGATGCTGGTGCACTGTCTTGCCTGTATAATGCTTTGTTAGTATGATGTCTTTCCGGTGCCATAAGATTGCAAGATTTCTATTAATGACAAAACCTTCAGTCACATACAATGTCTCATTGGAGTGTCCATATGCCAACAATCTCCCCCTTTGGCATTGATGGCAACACTCATGAGAAATTTCAAAAATTGTCCAAAATGTGTAGTCAAAAATTTACCAAAAAATGTTTACCAAAAATATGAAGGGCTTCCCCTGAGCATATGATTCCTGTCTTTGAACTTTCTCATCCTACTACTCCCCCTTTGGCATCAATGACAAAGGTTGTCAAGATGTTAGTAGAGTTTGTAGTTACATCTGTCCATATCCTCAACCCTGTAGTTGGGTAGTTATTATCTGAAAAAGATCGCCCAAAATTAAGTTTATACTATCCATAAAAAATTTTCTATCTTTTATTGTTGTTTTAGTCCTCTTCACAGTACCGGTGAGATGCTGCAAATGTTCTGTCGGTGTTTTACTTCCCTATGCTAATGCCTCTGAGATTTCCTTCCGCAGAGATGCTAGATAGTCCAATCTTGGACTTAGTTTAGATCTCAAGTGTTTTGCCTTGTTTATTATTCTTTCTTTCTCTCTCTCCTATTTGAGCAATTCTTCCTCAAAATTTGCTAACTTCTCTTCAAAAACAAATAATGAATCCAGTGAGTTGACAAAATTGTCTGCAAGTTTATTTATCTCATCCTGTGTCTTGCTTATTTTCTTGTCAATATCTATAGTCAAAAAGTTTGTTTTGCATGTATCTTCATACAGATTTTTATACTCTTTTAACAAACTACATAGTTCCTATAGAAGTGTGTCAAAATCTCTGTTACACTTCTTTATTTCTTCATCAAAGAATTTATGTTTCTCCTTTTCTACCATGTCCTTTTCTGATTCTTCCTTTATTTTCTCAATATTTCCATAAATGTATTTACATAATGTATCCAATTGTCTTAAAGAATCTTTATTATCTATATTACAATCAGGAGCAATTATCTTCAAAACTGGTATTGAATCATCTATTGCTTTATAAGCCTGTGAACATCAATCAGTTATTTTCTTAATGGATTCAAGTAATACCTCAGTCACATTTGTTGACTTGAATGTTGATGATGATCCAAGAGTCTGAGTGCCAATGGAAATAACCATGCTTGTATTGACCTCTAGTAGGTCAATTTGTGTTTGCATTTCTTTTAGCACTGGTTTCCCTACTTCACTACTTACCAGTGGTACTGTTTCCTTGTGAACCTATTTCGAAGCCTTTAGCTCTGTTGGTTTCTCTGTTTGTGCCATAGATTCCATCTTTTTCCCTGTATCCTCTGTCAGTTTCTCTATATCTCCTGTTACCAGAGGCTCTTTAGCCATATCTAAGTTTTTAGTTGTATCTTTATCAACTATTATGTTGATCTTTTGGGTATCAACATTTACATTGTATAGGACTTCAGGATTTGGATTGCTATCCTCTACATCTATACTTTCTACTGCTGGTTGGTCTTCAGTGGTTGTAATTTTCACAGGTGGAGGTAGGTTGTCTTTAACCTTTATGCTTGGAGGTCCACCAACTTTTCCTTTCCCTTTGTCCCTATCCTTCTGATATACTTTAATAGGCTTAGGGTTCCTGTATTCTTCTTGTTTTTTCTTTTCAACAAGGAATATGTCCCAACCATCTTCTGTTTCTTTTGTAACTTCAGTAACTCTTCCTGCCATTAGTGAAATATTCTGGTGTGTAGTAGAGAATATTGTCCGGTTTGTCTGAGCAATCAAATCATCAATTTCCTTTGGAGAGTTTACCGCCCTCAAGTCTTTTGTACAAATCATCAGGAATTTCAATGATTACTTCCATCAAAAACTTTTTGTACATGTCCATATGCAATATTACACTTTCCTCAACTTGCCCTTTCTCATCAGCAGATAGTGTCATAAATTTTCTCTATGTTTTTCAATTTTCCTTCCTCTGTGATCTCATTTAGCAATATGTCTAGAGGTGCCAAGTCAGTTTTTGTCTTTTTCTTTTTCATAGGGGTTAGCTTTTTCTTAGGTGTGACCTTTCTAACTGGAGATCTCACTACTTGTTGCTTATGCCTTGTCCTTCTAGGTGAAGGAGTGGTTGCCGGTGAGGGATCTCTTTTACTAACAACTCTTTTAAAAGTTGTTGGCATGTCACCTTCCGAAGAAGTACCTACCGGTGATAGATGAGCTTCAGGTTGTGGGGCTGCCAACTCATCTTCTGTTATGCCGGTTTTCTTTAATACATCTTCCTTAATGGCCTTTGCTTGTCTAGATCCTTTCCTCACAAATGCCTCTACCTTCTTTACTCTTTTCTTAGACTGTATTTGGCTTTCTATGGTTTCAACACTACCAAATACTTCTTCCTTAGGTTCTTTGGGGGCTTCCAGAAGTGCTTTAGCATAAGTTTCAACTATGTGGTCATCTGTCTCATAGCGCATTTCAGTTACCCAGATTGTCCTTAGGATGACTAGTTCCATCCATATTCCATCTTTCTTAATAACAAAGAATATATCATCTTTGTATTTGTCCACAATTTTCTGAGATAACCTTATCCTTTTCTTCATTTTTGTCTTTAATGCTTGGAAAAATTCATGAATGTTGTTTTCCTTGTTCTCACCCATGGTATTAAACAGTTCTGTCAATTGCTTTCCTACTGGTATGTCATATCCTAGTTCTTTATATTCTATACCAGGAACCTATTTTTTTATATGAAGCATTAGGCATACTAATAGATTTCCAAATCTGAAAGTCCCTTTCTTATCCTTCTTTATCTTTCCAAGGTTGTCTATCAG
The DNA here is from genome assembly GCF_030272615.1 of Cryptomeria japonica. Taxonomy (NCBI): domain Eukaryota; kingdom Viridiplantae; phylum Streptophyta; class Pinopsida; order Cupressales; family Cupressaceae; genus Cryptomeria; species Cryptomeria japonica. The sequence continues at coordinate 600,440,493 of NC_081409.1, forward strand.
TTCATCTTTTAACCATTCACAGATGTCAATTTTTGCATTGTCTGTTACCATATCATAAGCACTCTTAATGCATAAACTTGAAACTGAGTTAAGTCTATTAGCATGAGTGGCTTTGTAACCTAATATCATACTTATGAATCTCACATTGATATCTTTTACATCATTAACCCTTAGAGATCTCTTATCGAATGTTGCACCTGTTAGGTCTATGACTAAATTATTTGAAACCTTCTTGTTTTTGTCTGGCCTCTTACCGGTGGTCAGTAACCCTATGACAACTTTTACCACTCCCTTGGTGATCTTATGAATTGCATCTAGCCAGAAAAAATCTCCATGAACTCTACTTAACACTATCCTAATCACATCCTTAGGAAATTCAGGAATGCTAAGGATTTCTGTGAATCTTAGGGTTTCAATAATCTTGTGTTTAGCTTTAATATTGACGGTATCATCACATATCTTGGTTTTATAAATGGTTTTGATTTCCTCATCTCCTAGCTCTTCAATGTGGTCTTCAGCATATACAACATCTTTAGGAATTTGAGAAAATGCACCTAAGGTATCATCCTTCTTTGCTATCTCGGGGACTAATTGAAATACGGGCCTAGGTCTTTTAATTACTTCCACAACAGTAGGGTTTGCTATGTATTCAATTATAGAGGTGGATGCCATGATTAAATACCTTTTTCTGTCTTGGATGGATGATTGCTTGGAGTGTGCTTGCTTCTTGCTCGAAATGCCTTAGCTTGGAATCTTCGCGCTCTCTGAAAGTTTGAAATCACGGTGAAATGAAATGGAGCCAAAACCTTATTTTTATAATGTCTTCTCACCATCTACCATATTAATTGCATGTCGGTTAAGTATTCACTTAACATTGTTTGCCGGTAATAAGTAATTTTCAACTTCTTATCTCTAACCGAGGGAATAATATCACATGTGTCATTAGATTGTCAAACCCTCAAGGAAATTTTCTTCAATTAGATGAAGAACTTCCTGCCGGTGGAGCACTACTCTGTCCTACCAGTGAAGCATCACTCTCTCCTGTCGGTGAAGCATTTGTTGGTTCTACTAGTGGAGGAGTATTCCCAATATTTAGATCATCTTTTCTAATCCATTGCTTTCAGAATTCTTGCTTAACCCCTTCAACTTTTTCTTTACCTTTCAAGCTAGCACTTTTGTTGTCTACCGATGTACCTTTACTTCTACAAAATTTAGCAATATGCCCAATCTTGTTACATGCATAGCAAGTTACATTATTTTTCTAAATAACTTTCCCATAACCTATGTCGGTTTGTGTTCTGCATTGATTAGATACATGTCCAAATCTTCCACAAACATAACATCTCACATTCATTCTGCAGTTTTTAGAGTTATGACCAACTTTGTTGCATTTTGAACATTGATCGGTGGGTGTATTGATATTCTGATAATTCCTAAATCTACATTCATTTGCCCTATGACCATACTTATTACAGTTAAAGCATTTTCCATTGAATTTATAAGCATTAGGTGGTCTTACTGGTTTGTTGTGATCCTAAGTATTTGCAGTACCAGAGCTCTCACCAACTTCAAAGCCAATTCCAGAAGTGTCACCTTTAGGTTTTTGATTCTTCAATAAGGTACCAAGTTCTTCTGATCTTTTCTTGAATTTTTCTTTATGTTGATTTGCAGTTTCTAATTCCCTTTCCAAGATTTCTTTTTGTCTCATCAGTTCATTTGAGTCATTCTGAGTATGCATCAAATCTGTCTTCAACATGTCATTTTCATAGCTAAGTCTTGTGTTCTCATTTGCTGCATCACTTAGTCTTCTTGTCAATTCTTCTTCAATCTTCTTCCTATCCTCAATCTCTTTGCAAAATCTCATAGTCATATCCTGCATTTCATTTTTTGTTGTCATGTTCTCTTGTTTCATCTTGCTTATCATATCATTAAGTGATTCCTTTTCATCATTCTCATTTTGCAATTTTTCACAAATTTCTCTTCTCTTATTTATTGCAACACTAAGATTTTCTTGAAGTGCCTGAATGATATCCTGAGCTGCTCTTAAATCATCTTCTAATTTGATATTTTTCAACTTCTCTACATCATAGTCTGTAGGAGCTCCTTCAAGTTGCTTCATCAGATTTTCCATCTTTACCGCTATCAAGATCTTCCTCAAGCTGTTAGGCTTCTGAAAATAGAGGACCAAGCTCTGATACCAATTGTTAGGATTCCCACAGATACTGAGAGGGGGGGGGTGAATCAGTATCTAACTGGTGATAAGAATTTCTTATGTTAAAATATGCAAATATAAAATAACAGTATACCGGTATGCAAGAATTAATGCAATAAATAGAATCAGAAACATCCACATGAAAAGAAAACCATAACACAAGATGTTTGACAAGGAAACCTGGTGTGGGAAAAACATCAGTGGGATTTGTGACCCACAATATTCACTCACTGGCCAATAAGAGAATATTACTTACAATAGGGGCCTGCACATGCAGGAAGGCCAACTGCCTAGAGCTCACTGCTCAATGAGAAGTCACACTGACTTACAATAAGGATTATACTAATCCAATGACTTGTACTGCTTTCCAATAGCATCTCCAATGCCAGATTTAGTACCGGTTCTTGCTCTGTTCTTTACATATACCCTTGACCTATGATTCGCACATTAGGTCTGCCTAATAATTTTCTTTATGCTCGCTACATTAACTCCCTAAATGTCTACAATGATCTCCTTTATATACAAGAGTCATTTTACAATTTGCCAAGTCGGCTTACAATAATAAACAAAATATTACATATCAAAAATCATGTCGGCCTTTATGCCAGTATACATCTTTTCTTTTGTGTCAGTGTTGGTGCCGGTATAGATGATCTTGTTGATGCCGGTGCACTATCTTGCCTGTATAATGCTTTGTCGGTATGATGTCTTGTCGGTGCCATAGGATTGCAAGGTTGCCATCAATGACAAAACCTTCAATCACATACAATGTCTCATTGGAGTGTCCATATGCCAACACCAAGTACTTTAAAATTATTATTATAAATAGTCTAATTGTAATTTACTTATTGATCACTCATTTTGGACTAATGATCCCATGAATTTTTTTGTAGGAAATGATATTTTTTATAAAAATATTAATGGCATTGCATTGCAGATATTTGGGCTCACCATACGTAAAAGGTGGAATATCATATGTGACCTAACCTTAATCTACTATTTTGATTTCATATCATTGCTAGAATAGTTTTCCTTTGATCCTTTTCTTGAACTATATCAAAGGTAGCTTCAATTTATTTCTGAATCTAATAGGTTTGTTTTTGCTTTAAAGGTGGAATGACCAAGAAAAAAAGTTAAAAGATGAACTAACAAACCATATGGTTGGGTTGTTCAGAAATGACACATTCGACAAAACCAAGGTCCTTGAAAAAGCTGGCACATATCTAAAGTATGTGAGGGACTAATACATGACATATTTAGAGAAGAGCGTAAAGTATGAGCGTCCCCTCATGATTCCAGAGAGGGAGTGGAAGGACCTGATTTTGGATGTGAAGGAGAGAATTGAAAGGAAAAAAGGAAATACACCACCAGATGCCAGAAGAAGATATGTGATACTATTAAAAATGTAATTATGCACTAATTACTCTTTATATTTATATAATCTAATATATTTCAAACTTTTCAAAGACTAAGTGACACGTCAAATACAACCAAGGCAAGACAAGAAAAGCACGTGCATCACAAACTCGGCTCTGGTGGTTATATGAAACTTGTCGCACAAATTGTAAGAATCAATAAATGAAATATAGCATCAAATTATTTATAAAATGCAAACAAAATTTTTTTTATCAAACAATACAAGAAAAATTCACGATACTAAGAAAAAATGCATGGCTCTGAATTCAATAGAGCGCCCATAGAAGACGACAAGAGAATTGCCTTCTAGCAAGGCTATATAGTCATGACTGGATGGCTATGAGAATTCAGTGGGCAAACACAAGATTTTGATGCATCCGTCACAAAGGTAAACAAGCTAAATGAAAATGATTTCAAATTGAATACTTTACCAATAATCTATTTGATGTTAAGTTCCAACATAAAGTGACTATATTCTTTGTAAATAAGCAAGCAATGATAACAATGTGCATGACATTGGAATGCAGTCTTTTAATCATGGAACACAACCTGGACATGAAGGTTCGGATGTGCATTCTAGTAGTGGAGGTATTCATTTGCTATTCAAAAACTCTAATGTAATTATCAATACAATTAAACATCTTAATTAAATTATAATTAGTGTAGTAATTAATGTAACCTATTTTGTTAATATTTTAGAGCATGTAGTCGGTGGTGACCAAGTGGAGCATGATTCAAGCAGACAACATCAAGAACGTGATGTTCCCCATTCGGTTAAACAGGACCACTGTTATTATTTTAAACAAATTTAATTATAATTGGTGTATTGATTAATGTAACCTTTCGTATTTCAACTCTAGGTTGAGGCTAGACAAAATGATGTGGAAGATGATGTCGACCCATCAGGTAAAGAGCGCAACGGTTATGTTCTTTAAATTATTGAAATACTTGTAACAATAATAAAAAATGTTTTGAATTTAACCCATTTCTTTGTTATTGTAGACGACCTCCCTTTGGTTTAATGTCCTCATCCTCTGTATAGGACTAGCATACATCGAGATCACGAGTAGAGGGCAGAAAAATTGAAGATGGGGGAAATGATGAAGAAAACGACACTCCACTTAGTTTTTACATAGCTTTAAAAAAAAAAAAAAAAAGATTGTAATCTACCTTATTTGATAATGACTGATTTTTATGTGTTAATGAATGTAATTATGTGCTAATGAATGTTCATGAATGATATGTGTTAATGAATATTGATGAATGTTGTGTGTTAATGAATGTTATGTGTTAATGAACATTATGTGATAATGAATGAATGCTATATTTTAATAATGGATGAAAGAATGAATAAATGTTAGATGTTAACAGGGAATTTAGAGTGATGTTTGGGGGGAGGGGACAAATGAGCTTCCACCTTCACGTGGTTGGCCCTGTTAAGTAGAGAATATCAATCTATTCTCGAAACAAAGTGAAGCTCAATAATATAACCACTTTTCAATATTTCATTATGTTGCACACTTTTGGATTAAAGCAAAAACAGGTTTTGAAGGGGCCTTGAAACCCTTTACAAAATGATTATAAGAGGATTAAAATCGGATAGAAACTTCCAAAACAAAATGGGTTGCAAGGATAGGCATAGAAATCAGTAGTCGAAGAGACAACAAAAGCCCAGTCGCGCACAAAAAGACAACAGAAAGACTAAACCTAGACGCAGAAAGAACCAACAATACAAAACAACCCAATTACATTAGGCTTCTGAGGGTCTAGGTGACCTCAGCCTCTAGGGCATTCATGGTGTCAGCAGCAACCTACATAGCGTTATGATCCAAGTTCTGAAAGGCCACCTTCTTCTTCATGTTCCCTCGAGTCCTTTTGCAAGGTCCATCACCACTTTGAGCCGCCTCAACTTCCTCACCAATAACAACAACAACCTTATATGATTGGTCCAGACTTTTTACCATGGTGTTCATAACCATTGTAGACTATTTAACAATTTTATGACTGCTAACCATAATGGTCTTCAGGGTGTCCTCCATTTTTCTGTATCCATCCTCAACTTGGTTGATGCGTTCCTCCAGATTTTTCTTGAGCTGGTCAACCCCTACCCCTGTTTTCTTGATATAGTACATGGTCGGATTCTTCTCATCCTTAGTCCAACTCCCATCATTGTGCAAACCAAAAGATGAACCAACAAGGATGGAATCTATTTTTCTACCCAGAGCTCTTTGGTTAATCTATATCTCTTTGAGTTCATGAAATAGCCACTTGAACAAACTAAAGGTGTCAATTGCATGATCACAAGCTAAACCCAATACATTTTCATAATCCTCCCTCTTATCATTTAGCTCATCACTTTTAGGATTAAGGTCAGCAATACCAACCACACCCATATTACCAATCTCCTTAAAGGAAAGAGGAGAAGTCGAGACATTAGGGTTACTAGGGTGCTTATCAACCTTCTTAGAAGAAGAGGGGGATCCAATCTCAGCTGAAGTAGAGAAGGAGGACATAAGAATATTCTTGTGACCAGATGATGCCTTCCTCAATTTGGGTTTAGAGCCCAAAGGAGCTTCCACTTTAGCTTTTTTTAGGGAGGTGTAGTCTCCTCAGACCCAGACCCAGAATCGTCATTCTGAGAGTCTCCCGCACTAGTCTCATCACTCTCAAAAGAAATATGGACAAAATCCTCAAGGGGAGGAAGAGAACAAAAATATGCATCAATAAGAAATAGCAAGCCTTCATGCACAATGGGAAACTTAGTAGGGTTCTTATGGTGGTCACTAAAATTATCCCTAAGGGCAGACATGAGTTACAACGAGAAAGACATTTTCACCCCATGGCGGAAATGATTCAGAATAACAAAATGGTGCCCATACACCCTATTATACCGACCATCCAAAGTAAGATAACTCATAATTACCTTGGGAAGCATTTGCCAGAAAGGTTTGATGACCGCAATACCATAGAAGCTAACTGTCTTCTTGACAATTTTAGCCCGCTCCTCCATGAAGAATAATCGATCCATCCTTCCAGTTTTTAGCAAAATACCTAGTAACATCTTGATTTTTCCCTTGAAGCCTCTCAATGTAATTAGTAAACCCATCTTTCTTCAAATTGCACCAAATATTCTTTTCATTTTTAAGCTACACATAGCTAGGCGGCTCAATTATCTTTCTGGCACCACCCATTTTCTCAGGCTCTCTGTAATTCTCTCAGCAACAAATTTCCAAATTTAAGGCAATACTCCAGAAAATGTATCAAATCACCCACAAAGCATGTGAAATAAATTTGCATCGATTATTATGTCCTCTCTGGCCACCTGTCTCAAAATAGAAGGTATTGGCAGTTCTAAAAACACACAAAGTCATAATAGCACTAATAATTATTAACTTTACTCCCCTGACTTCACTCATGGAGCAGATAAATCGCAAGTTCAGAGTCCAACCTATCACCATGGGTCCAGCAAAGATGGGTCTTACACGTCACTCTCTTGTTGGTAAGGAAGTCAGCAATCACATTGGCTTGTCTATAAATATGAGCGGACATACATTTATCAAAGGTTTTAATAATGTCTTTGGCTTTTTTCATCCAAATATCAACATTCCAAGCTAGAGTAGAATTTCCTTTAAGGTAGTTGATAATGTTCTTAGAAATCCCCTCGACCTAAACAAGCTTATAGTTATTCTGTTTTGCAAGTTTAAGACTATGATAAGCCCCTATAGCTTCAACAATATTATTAGTCTATTTACCAAGAGGGATAGCAATAGCAGAAATGATGTTGGCATTGTGATTCTGTATCACTCCACCACAACCATCTTGACCCAGGTTCCCTTTGGTTGCGCCATCAAAATTGATTTTGAACCAACCTTGGGGAGGAAAGTTCCAACTAATGTTGTCCCTGAGGTTGACTTTAGGGGTAACCATATGATGACCAAGATTCCAGGCCTTGACAACATTGACTTCATACTCCTTAAGGATGCCACTGTGAGAGAGAACATTTGGGCTAACAACTGAGAGGTTATCAGAGATGGCTCTAGAAGTTTTCTTAAAAACAATATCAAAAGGGAGATGGGTGTCCCTGAATATGTGATTGTTACATTCTTTCCATAAGCCCCATGCCATATGAGGAAACACAAAAAGCCAGATCTTCTTTATGAAGGGATTTCTCGAGTGTGGATTCCATTGGTGGAAAAACTCCTTAACAGTTCCTGGTAAGGTCCAGCAAAGATCCAAATTTTGAAGCACGAGAATCCAAATCTCAGAGGTGTAAGAGTAATAAAAGAATAGATGGTCCATAGATTCAACAGCCTACAAACACGAGTAGCATCTGTTTGGGATAGCAAATCCCCTCTTAACAAGATTGTTAGTAGTTAAGATTTTATTAAGAAAGAGGAGCTAGAAAAACATATTGACCTTAGGAGAAAGGTTCTTAATCCAAACTTTAGAACACCAAGACACATAAGGTTCCTTACAGGCATCCATAGAAGCCACATAAAACTTCCCATTAGGGTTGAATTTATAGATTAGTTCATCTTCCACACTTTCCTCCAAGCCAAAATAATTTAGGGAAATATGCAATTGGGTAAAAGAAGGATTAATAGCAAGAAGATTAACCCACTTACCCTCTTTGCAATAGTCAGCCACCATGGGGCCATGAGAATCCACATAAAGATCTTTCAAAGATGCTAGAGTAGGATCCAAAGAAAGTGAGTGATTCCCAATCCAACAATCATCCCAAAACTGAATTTTTCTACCATTCCCAAGCTTCCAGTGGGCTCCCTAGCTAGCCACATCCCTAGCCTTGAGAATATTGTTCCAAAGATGGGAACTAGCGGGGATCTAAGAAGAACTCAGAAAATCCTACAAAGAATGAACATTAGAAAGATATTTATTATGCCATAAAGTGCTCCAGTCAAAAAGGCCTATTTTGTTTCCCTCATGACAGGACCATGAGAATCCTGTGATCCATCCCCTGGGTCCACCTGAAAACCTATTTTTAGGTCCCCGCCATCTTCAGAACCTGCATCACCCTAGTTGTCTTTAGAGCTAGTAGATCTTGAGGATCTCGAGCCATCTCCTTGTGAACCCAGAAGGGGTCCACCAAGGACCGCAAAAGCATAACCTTAAACCCTCCCCTGAACCGCCTGAAACCCTACCCTATGCACCATTTCTTTTTTGGATGATAGATGATTATTATGTTGCATAGTTAATCTTATTGAATAATGAATACTGAATCTTAATTGCAGGGTCGAATAGAGCCAACACAAACAACAACACCACAAGTTGTTGGGTATAATGAACTCCCATATTGTCTTGTATGTACACTAACACTATGAGTTGCTTCTAGTGTTGATATGCATGGTGCCACTACAAAAGTTGTGAATATGCCTCATCCTTGTAAGTTTTTTTATTAGTTGACATTTTCTTTAGCATTTTTTAATTTTCCTTATCATTTTAAGTCTAACCACTTGTATATGAAATTTTTTATTCTTTTTTTTAACTATTTACTAGACATTATTGATACAAGGACTTGCATTGCATCCATTTTTTCAATTAGTTATTATAAAGGGTAGGTTGTATTTGTAAATGTCTCTTTGAGTTCATCCAAATTTTATAATTGTTACCTCACAACTCGTTATTGTTGCAACAAGGGTTATGGCCAACATAGGCTACGATTGCAACCTCTTAATGCCATAGAGTCTCTTTGTTCTTAAAATTGTAGTGGACTGTCGAGTACATTCCCTCTTTTGCACTCCAAATTATAGCGGTCAATGCACATGACAAAATTTTATTTGACATCTAGAGGATAGTATTAACTTTTAAGTAATTAGAGGCTTCTGAGGCGTATTTGGCCAGTATTTATTTTTGTGGGATATGATGGTTGTTTTTTAAGTCATCTTAAGATGATCTCAATGAGTAATCATTTCACTAATGACATTTTTTCATTTTTCTTCATGAATGTTGGCAATGTTTACAAGTTAAGAGACCCATTGAGCACATAGCCTTGTAAATTCATTACTTTGTTAATATAATACTTGATTTCTTTACCAAAAACTCATTATGCATAGTGATTATGATAGCCAATAGTTCTCATTTGATGATCATCTAGGTCAACTTTTGATCTAAAAGAAACTTATCACAAAAGGGGTCGTGAACTATCCTCATTCACAATCAAACCTCACTATAGTTGAGATATCAAAGCTTTCAATCACAGGAAAGATATAGCAACAACAATGTAGATGTCAACTTGAAGAGAATGAGTAGTGACAATAGAATTCATACAAAGTTAGAGACCAAGATTTGCCAGTCAAACCAAAAGACCTAGATCCATAGATGATACAAAGAGCACTCAAATAACTCTCCACAAGTGTAGATAGTTAGAAAGTCACAGTGATGAAGGTTTTTTAGTGGTGAGATAATCAAAACAATATGATAAAACACTTAGACAAGAGATCATTTTAAAAAGATGACATGGATGCCATCATACTCATTGTATGTGACAATAAGGACATTCACTATTGCAAAGATGGTTGTGAGTAAGAATTTTTGTATCAAATCAATATAAATATTATCCTATGCTTATTGCAGAAGCCATACAACCGAGCCAATATTCATATTGATAAAGGAGTCTTTCAATGTTAGCAACATGGAGGATATAGACTATCAAAGTTTCAAACAGTGGTAGACATGCATTCAAGGTAGCTCAAATAGAGGAGATTTGATAGACCACAAGCCATGATAGAAACCTAGAGACAAATCCCTGTATTAGCCATAGTTAAGAAGGATAGCTAACAAGTTCTAATGATTTGCTTGAATTGATCAAAACATTTCTGCATTATTAGCCGATAGGCTACATTTTGTGTGGGTTTTAACCTGAAACATGTCTCACGTCATAAAACAATTAATGGGTTGATGTGAAACTATCGGATTTCAGTAGTCATTATATGATTTTTTGTATTATTATTTTTTTTAAATTAAATAATTGTTGGAATTCCGATGCCCCCTATATTTGCACTGACTACTATACTGTCAAGAATACAACATCCTTGTCAGTACATAGTTCCTGGTTGTCATTGGATGGCATCGACATTCTGATGAAAATCAACGAAAATATTCAACAAGGATGTTGTATGCCTGACGATATTCTCTCGGTGGATGAGCGGTCGGGGTAGCACATGTCGATGAAATTCATTGGTAGGACTTACACTAGTGATGAAGGGAACATTTGGTTTTGTCGATAGTCGATGAGGATATCAGTAACACATACACCAATGGAGACTTGAAACCTCCATCAGTGTATTTCTTATCAATAGCCTCATCGGTTATTGGCAAGACCAAATGTTCCCTTTGCCGCTAGTGTAAGTCCTGCCAATGGATTTCATCGACATGTACTACCCTGACAACACTCGAGATATCAAGTCTCCATCATTGTATGTCTTGTCAATAACCCGAGACATCAAGTCTCCATCGGTGTATGTCTTGTTGATAGTCAATTGGCTATTGGCAAGACATACACTGATAGAGACCTGATGATTGGCTATCGATAAGACATATACTAATGGAGACCTGATGTCTCAGGTTATCGGCAAGACATACACCGATGGAGACCTGATGTCTCGGGTACCGTCAGGGTAGTACAATCGGCTATCAGCAAGATATACACCAATGGAGACCTGATGTCTCGGGTGTTGTCGGTGTAGTACATGCTGATGAAATCCATCGGCGGGACTTACACTAGCGGCGAAGGGAACATTTGGTCTTGTCGATAGTCAATGAGGCTATCGATAAGACATACACTGATGGAGACCTGATGGTTTTCATCGGAATTCTGACATTGACAAGCATCGTCAAAGTATCTGACAACAAGTTTTCAATAGTTGTGTTTGTCGGCAGTCCAACGAAAAAGCACCAAAATTCCGATGAGTGGCCATCAGAATTGGGCCCCAAATGTACTAGTGTGGAGAGGGGATCTCCAACAACCAAGAATCTTCCCAAAAATTGACTTTTCTGCCATTACCAGTAGTCCATCTTTTACCTAATCCAGAGACCATTTTAGATTGGACAACATTGTTCCAAATAGCAAAACTAGAAGGGGCTTCATAGGAATTAAAAAAAATTGTAAGAGATATCTGAGGTTGCATATATTTTTCTTTTCAGATTAAATTCCATTCACTAGTTTTTCCAAACAATCTCCAGATTTGTTTGGCGAGAAGGGATTTATTAATGGTTTTAATGTTTCTCAGACCAAGGCCACCCAATTTTTTAGGTCTACAAACTTTGTCCTAGGCTATCACAGAAATCCTTTTCCTCTCCTCAACCCCTGACTAGAGGAATGACTTTTGAATCTTTTCAATAGCATCAGTAAACTTGGTCATAATACTAAATAGACTTAAAGCATACATAGGAAGACTCTGGAGGGTGGATTTTAATAATTGTATTTTTCCCACTTGGCTCAGAAGGGCCTCTTTCCAGTCAGCTAATTTTTTGTGGAATCTATCCACCAAGCTACTCCAAAATATCTCAGGGGGATTTCTACACAGAGGGAGACCCAAGTAGATAGGGTTAGGTGTATGGAGATGATATTTGGCACATAATCCTTGGAGTTAGTTATATGGATCATGTGAATAATTTATGTAATTAATTATATCATGAGTTAGGTATAACTTCACTAAAAGTTATCCTTTTTTCAAACTATTAGAAGGAAGATTGTATATAAAGGTGATTACCATTATAAGAGATGTGTGTGATTATGGCATCATTCCACCACTTGACCTAACCAATGTTATGAAATGGATGTGCCTCAAGATTCCACATATATTGGATATGAGTGGGCATATCCTTGTGACTAGTAAAATTTATGTTGATGAAGAATTGACCCTTCATAACTTTAGGAGTGATAACATGCAAGACAACATTCACCAATGGTTCAATAGGTAAGTAATAATAGTTAGTAAAAGTGGAGAAGGATTATGTCAAAACCAAGGCATGATCAAGTCACATTTAAAATCTATCTAGCCGAACTCACAACTTGGTCCACATATACCAAGATGATTGATTTGGATGAAAACTAGAGTTAGGGCAAAAATACCTAATTTATTTATCATGCAGAACCAAACATCCCCTTTGCCAAGTATCTAGCATATAGTTAGGGTTTTGCATTACTATAGAGTATTTCAATTTTATTAAACCTTTATAATGCAAGAGAGTTATTTATCTCTTTTATATAATATCTCATTTTTTCTCTAAACTTAATTTATAATAGTAATAATAATAGAAATCGTGTTTTCCTCCTTTTAGTACCAAAACTAGATGTTTTAAAAATCACTCTTGCTAAAACAACTAATTCCTCCCTCAAATCTCATGCTCAAATCTTCAATTTGAGCATGTAAAATATTATCATTAATGATGAGAATAGCTAGGATATAATAAAATTCCTAAGATCTTTCTCAATCATTTTTCTCTTACATTGTTTGTCCACTAGTATGATTAGTAGGTTGGTGAATGAATAGCAATAGATTGAACAGACCATAGACAAATCAAATAAAAAAATTAACTTCAATTTGTAGTGTGGGAATAGTTGTTGTGGTAAAACAAATATTGTTGTATTGGTTAGGAATGAGCATGATGCCCTAACATCATTGATATAGAAGAACTAAATGATAAAATGTGAAGCAAGGATAAATAGAGGGGAGAGATAAATGACTAGCATGTGAATTAATCAAAAAAAGAGAAGATGATAATTTGTGAGGGGATACAATAAAGAAATGAGAATAAAGGGAACAATGAAGGGTGTGAAACAATAATGATGGTAAGATATATGACAAAAATAAGGATGAGAGTGTATAGTCAACAGGGAGTGGTGGTATTGGATCTTATTGAATTCAGTTCATTATTTTTCAAGGAAATATTAAATTTAACTACAATCATAGTAGAGGTTAATTGGTTTTCTACTTCTATTATATTTTTATTTTATTTTTAAAAATTATATTCAATATGAATATTTTGTTGCTTAATCATCTGACTAGCAAAGTGAATAACTATTGTTATGAATAATAGTACTATAAATTAACATTTTTTATTAAAAATAAGTAAAAGTGCGAACAAACTTATAAATTCAATTAGTAAGATTATATTGATTATTTAAGTCTATAATTGTACATGTTTTTATGAACACTTTGCAAGGAAAAAAGTTTACTAATAATGATAATTTTTCAATGTGTTACACATTTTTTAATCAATTAAAATCAATGCATATTTAATTAATAATTATTTTCAAGAACTTATTTTCCTTGAGAGAAAGTAGTTCACTTAGTAGCCATTGTATCTAAATAATGCTTATAGAAGTGAAATTCCTTGGAGGTCAATCATCCTAATGCTACCAATCTCAAATGTACTTATCCATCATATTTTTCGAAAACCAAATCCACTTTTAACTTCATACTCTATTTAAAAAATCATCAACAAAAATTGTTCCTTATAAACTATTGTTGTAATGTTGCTACATCTCAAATTTACTTATCCATCATATTTTCCAAAAACCAAATCCACCTAACTTTATACACTATTTGAGAATCTTCAAAAAAAAAATTTCCTTATATACTATTGTTGTAAAAACTCCATTGACATGTTCATTTCCATACAAGTAGTTTCAAAATGCATAAACTTTTATAATATTCTTTTACACTCTTCAATATTAAACATCAAATTACCCATCGCAATATCATTCCAGCCAAATTGAACTTCAATAAAGGAGAAGGACTATATTGGCATAGTCTAACTTTGCACCTCTCAAAACTCTATGTGCATATTTCAAATCACTCTCAATTTCATACAAGTTACATGCTTTTTTGTTGAGGCCAAAATGGTCCCCCCAAAAAATAAGTTTGTGCACCAAGTCATGTTTATTCGTGCACTAATGTGGCATCACACAATTGATTACTTTTTTAAATTTCAAAGAATCTTTTTGGAGATAAGTACTGACATGACACTCTTAATGCTCCACTATAAGATTTATTTTGTCCAAATTCTATTTCATATATTGGATCCTGCTCCACTATAGATCTATCTCCCTTATAAAAATTTATATATGGGAGATAAAAATTTATATATTTATAAAAACTTAATGAAACAATAATAAAAAAATCATATTAATGATTCCATAATAATTAACTCTCAATATCTTAGTATAACTAAATATCTTGAATACAAAGTACAACAAGAGAGAATTATTATTCTATACAAACTTATTCTATATTGAAATTATATGTAAAGATTTTACAAAACCATCATATGATATTAGTGATGACCATGCCAAAACAATGGGTAAGCACTCATTTCTATGTTAAAACAACAACAACAATAGTTTGAAACTCATTCAACAGTCGTCTGATTTTTGTGCTTCCCATATTCAAACAACACAAACGGTAGTTCCAAAAACATAGACAGAGAGGAAACCTAGAACATCAACTGCTTTTATCAAAGCACCTAAATCTGTCATCAAAATCAAAGCAGATCATGAACTGTCAGTTTTATAAATTGAGAAATGTTTTTGAAACAGATAATGTGAATTATAGTTTGAGTATTTGGATTTGATCATCTAATTAATTTCCCGAGGGGTCATAGAATATCATAGGACCCTTTAGAACACCATATGGTGTTGTTATGAGTCATTGGTGTCCCGAGGGGTCTTAAGGGGTCACTGGACACCATATGACTCTTAGGAAACAATACGACCTCTAATGACACCTAAGGGGTCATATGGTGGGCTAATAAAATGATATATTAAATTTAAAGTTATGAATAGAACATCATACAACGAGACTCCAAGCGAACAAACAACGAGGCTTCGCTAAAAATCAAGTGTAAGAGCTTGACCTAACCCTAAGACTACTGCCTAAGTTCTAAAATATATGATGCTATTAGGTTATAAGACTGATCTTGATTGTGACTATAGTAATTACACACTTGATTCCTTTCATGGGTATGTACCATTCTAAGTTGTTTGGCAAGTGATGATCATCATATACTACCATTGCCATGCATGCAACAAACTTTAATTTATTTAGATGACAAACATTGTGTAACAACATGGGAACTCTCGCATACCCACCATTATCATTCTACAGGACATCATCTATGTTACTCTCCCTCTTTCTCTTCCTACTTGTTGTTTCCTTCTGAAAAAATATTGCAGGTACTCTTACTCATCATATTGCTTTGTTGACTCTATTTTCCACATCTGCTCTGCTCATTAAAAACACATTCAAGAAGAATATTGTTGCAGGTTTCCTTGTTTGTCACAGTAATACACCCGTGGTTCAATTTCAAACCCTATTCCTCCTATTCAATATACACACACAAATCCATCAGTCAATTTTGTTAGGAGAGCATACATGATAAAAATCAAAGAGGAAGTTGCAGACAAGAAATAAATTCACTTACTTCTATAGAAGTGCAGACACAGTTGCAGTGGGGTATGGAGGGAGAGAGGGAGAGAAGAAGAGAAAGATGGATGGGGTATGGAGGAAGGGAGAAGGGGAGAGAGAGTGAGAGAGAGGGATGGGGTATGGAGGAAGGGATAAGGGGAGAGAGGGAGGGATGGGGTATGGAGGAAGGGAGAAGGGGAGAGAGTGAGGGAGAGAGAGGGATGGGGTATGGAGGAAGGGAGAGAGAGAGAGAGAGAGAGAGAGAGAGAGAGAGAGAGAGAGAGAGAGGGGCACCTTGTATGCGTTTGAGAGGGGGAGACAATACACTTACATGTGTATATATGTGTTTAATATATTATATATATATATACATATATTATATATATATATATATATTATATATTATATGTATATACACATATTATATATACAATATCATATTATACACATATTATATATTACATATATTATATGTATATACACATATTATATATAGAATATCATATTATACAATAGCACGTGCATGCTATTTATAGTAAAACGAGTGTGTATGTGCTGTTTATAGGAAAACAAGCGCGTACGCGCTACTTACACCATAAGTACCCCGTACGTGCTTTTTAAACTTGTAGTACCCCGTACGCCTTTTGAATGTTTAGGGTTGGAAATAGGCCTGGATGACAAAGCTATGGTTTGGAAGTTTGATTTCCCTCCATTTCCCTCATTTTTGACATGTTTTATTTTATCAACTTGGTTTATCGAATTTGTCATCATCAGGTTTACACTTCATCAAGTGGATATTTCTAAAATTGCCACCATATTTTCACCAATCTTCTAAGCTTTCTAACCATATAGTTTTTTTTCAATTTGAACAACAATAACATATTATTATTGAATTTCTTTTACTAGTGTCTCCATAGTTCTCATAGACATAGGTGCACCATTTTTTGTTCAAATAACTTTTGATATACTTATCCAAATTTTAAAAACTTTATATATTATTGTAGTGCACTTGATTCTTTACAATTTAAAAAAAAAATTGTATTATTGATTTGTTTAGTGCAACTTATGCTTCGCGCATGAACAAGTACCTAATTTTCAGGATGTGCTCGATTGGAAAAATCATAAAAAAAAAAAATTCAACAAAAAATTACAAAAAAATAAACATCTTCTAGTGCTCACTCTTAACTATCTTTCTGCCAAAGGATTTGTCAAAATACTAAATCTAACTATGACTTATTTTATGCGCACGCCAGACACTATGTTATGTTTTTCAGAAAAAAAATCAGGGTCAGTTTTTCGTGCGCGAAGGATTTGACCCCCTTAATCTTATCCAATTTTGAAAAAGTTTAGTAGTTTGGAAACTAGATTCAAAGTACTGCAATATTTTTTCTTTGATTATCTTCATATCTTGAGTGGATGACTTTCAAATTTTGTCTCCAAGTTCAGGTTCACCTGATTTCAAAAAAAAAGTGTCCACTTATACCCCCCTTTTTTACCACCATCTTTGTGCACTTACCCAGTTGAGATATCAAAGCTTTCAATCACAGGAAAGATATAGCAACAATAATTTATATGTCAACTTGAAGAGAATGATTAGTGACAATAGAATTCATACAAAGTTAGAGACCAAGAGTTGCCAGTCAAACCAAAAGCCCTAGATCCATAGATGATACAAAGAGCACTCAAATAACTCTCCACAAGTGTAGATAGTTAGTAAATCATAGTGATGAAGTTTTTTTAGTGGTGAGATAATCAAAACAATATGAGAAAACACTCAGATAAGAGATCATTTTTAAAAGATGACAAGGATGCCATCATACTCATTGTATGTGACAATAAGGACATTCACTATTGCAAAGATAGTTGTGAGTAAGAATTTTTGTATCAAATCAATATAAATACTATCCTATGTTTATTGTAGAAGCCATACACATGAGCCAATATTCATAGTGATAAAGGAGTCTTTCAATGTTAGCAACATAAAGGATATAGACTATCAAAGTTTCAAACAGTGGTAGGCATGCATTCAAGGTAGCTCAAATAGAGGAGATTTGATAGAGCACAAGCCATGATAGAAACCTAGAGACAAATCCATGTATCAGGCATAGGTAAGAAGGATAGCTAACAAGTTTTAATGATTCTTGAATTGATCAAAATATTGCTGCATTATTAGCCGATAGGCTACATTTTGTGTGGGCTTTTGACCTGAAACCTGTCTCACGTCGTAAAACAATTAACAAGTTGACATGAAACTGTCGGCTTTCAGTAGTCATTATATAATTTTTTGTATTATTATTATTATTTTTAAATTAAATAATCATTGGAATTCTGATGTCCCCTATATTTGCACAGATGACTATACCGTCAAGCATATAGCATCCTCATCGGTACATAGTTCCTGGTTGTCATTGGATGGCGTCGACATTCTAATGGAAATTAACGAAAACATCTGACAAGGATTTTTTATGCCTGATGACATTCTCTCGGCAAATGAGCAGTTGGGGTAGCACATGGCAATGAAATCCATCGACAGGACTTACACTAGCGATGAAGGGAACATTTGGTCTTGTCAATAGTTGATGAGGATATCAGTAACACATACACCAATGGAGACCTGAAACCTTCATCATCATATGTCTTACCAATAGCCTCATTAGCTATTGGCAAGAGAAAATGTTCTCTTCGCTGCTAGTGTAAGTCATGCCGATGGATTTCATCGGCATGTACTACCCTAACGACACCTGAGACATCAGGTCTCCATCGGTGTATGTCTTTCCGATAACCCGAGACATTAGGTCTCCATCGGTGTATGTCTTGTTGATAGCTGATGGAGACCTGATGTCTCGGGTTATCGACAATACATACACCAATGGAGACCTGATGTCTTGGGTGTCGTCGGGGTAGTACATGCTGATGAAATCCATCGACAAGACTTACACTAGTGGCAAAGGGAACATTTGGTCTTGGCAATAGCTAATGAGGCTATCAATAAGACATACACCGATGGAGACCTGATGGTTTCCGTCAGAATTTTGATGTTGACGAGCACCATCGGAGTATTTGACAACAAGTTTTCGACGGTTGTGTTTGTCGGTAATCCAACGAAAAAGAGTCAGAATTTCAACGAGCGGTCATCGAAATTGAGCCCCAAATGTACTAGTGTGGAGAGAAGGGTCTCCAACAACCAAGAATCCTCTCAAAAATTGACTTTTCTACCATTACCAGTAGTCCATCTTTTACCTGATCTAGCGACCATTTTAGATTGGACAACATTGTTCCAAATAGAAGAACCAGAAGGGGCTTCATAGGAATTTAAAAAAATCTGTAAGAGATGTCTGAGGTTGCATATATTTTGCTTGCCAGATTGAATTCCATTCACTAGTTTTTCCAAATAATCTCTAGATTCGTTTGGCAAGAAGGGATTTATTT
The DNA here is from genome assembly GCF_030272615.1 of Cryptomeria japonica. NCBI lineage: Eukaryota > Viridiplantae > Streptophyta > Pinopsida > Cupressales > Cupressaceae > Cryptomeria > Cryptomeria japonica. The sequence continues at coordinate 600,459,978 of NC_081409.1, forward strand.
ATGGTTTTAATGTTTCTCAGACCAAGGCCACCCAATTTTTTAGGTCTACAAACTTTGTCCCAGTCTATCAAAGAAATCCTTTTCCTCTCCTCAACCCCTGACCAGAGGAAGGACTTTTGAATCTTTTCAATAGCATCAGCAAAATTGGTCAAAATTCTAAATAGACTTAATAGAGGTTTTAATAATTGGATTTTTCCCGCTTGGCTCAGAAGGGCCCCTTTCCAGTTGGCTAATTTTTTGTGGAATCTATCCACCAAGCTACTCCAAAACATCTCAGGGGGCTTTCTGCACAAAGGGAGACCCAAGTAGATAGAGTTAGGTGTATGGAGATGATATTTGGCACACAATCCCTAGAGTTAGTTATATGGTTCATGTGAATAATTTGTGTAATTAATTATATCATGAGTTAGGTAGAACTTCGCTAAAAGTTATCCTTTTGTCATACTATTAGAAGGAAGATTATATATAAAGGTGATTACCATTTTAAGAGATGTGTGCGATTATGACATCATTCCACCACTTGATCTAGCCAATGTTATGAAAGGGACATGCCTCAAGATTCCACATATATTGAATATGAGTGGACATGTCCATGTGACTAGTAAAATTATGTTGATGAAGAATTGACTCTTCATAACTTTAGGAGTGATAACATGCAAGACAACATTCACCAATAGTTCAATAGGTAAGTAATAATAGTTAGTAAAAGTGGAGAAGGATTATGTGAAAACCAAGGCATGATCAAGTCACATTTAAAATCTATCAAAGCCCAACTCACAAGTTGGTCCACATATACCAAGATGATTGATCTGGATGAAAACAAGAGTTAGGGAAGAAATACCTAATTTATTTATCATGTAGAACCAAACATCCCTTTTGCCAAGTGTAGACGTATAAAAATGACCATATTCCTAAATGAATATTTTATGTTCATTTCTCTATTTAATTAAATCCAATTTAATTAAATTACCCGCATTCCTCTATTTAATTAAGTAAGTTACTCAATTAAATTCACTATACCCATTTAATGAATAAATCATTTTATTCAATTAAATCCCTTCTATCCACTTTTAATTAAATTCAAATTTAATTAAATAGTTATCCTAAATTGAATAAATCTAATTTATTTAATTTCCCCAAATTGCAACCAAATTGAATTAAATTAACTTTATTTCAATTAAATCCTATTATCCCTCCATCCACTTGCATTTTCCTACATCTCCCACTTGCATTCTAAAACCTATTCCTAAATTTCTTCTAGACCCTTCTAATCACTTCTAAATTATCCTAACCCATCTTCTAAACTTTGTCACATCCCTAAGCAAGGGGAGGTCACTTCTCAAAACCTTAAAGTCTTTGATAACCATTAAAGGCTTCAAGTCTTCAACCACTTAATTTTCCAAAGTCTCCCAAACCATTAATGGTTAATTCAACCCTCTTACATGGTTAGAGACTTTTTGCCTAACTTAACCTTCATCCAACCCAAGGGTCTCATCAAGCCTTTAATGCTTTGACCATGATTATCTCTTAATCATTTGCACAAGAGTTTATCCTTGGATTAACTCTTAATCCAATGGGTAGGCCTAACTTAAGCTTAACCCTTATCTCTAGATAACCATAAGGTCTTCTTAGGCATTTAATGCCTCCAACCCCTTCTCTCAACCCAACCCTATGTTGACACTTGTCACCATTTCATTGGTGTAAATTGCAAACATGGATCCCCAACTTTCAAACTCAACCCTTGATCAACTCTTTCAATCCTGACCATCCATTGCCCTGTTTTTGCTATAAATAGAGCTCTCATTCCTCCATTTTGAAGAATTAAGAATCCAAGTTTGTAGTATCATACTTATGCTCAAATACATTCAAGCTTTCATACCATTTTATGCTCATCATTTTAGCCTCTCTTTTAGATAGAAATTAATATAAATATGCATGTTTAGAATACTTTCTTTATCATTAGCTTAAATCATTAACTAATATAGTATGCTAGGATAGTTTGTTTACTAACCTTGTCATCTTATAATTAGTTTCTTGCATTTCTAGAATCATGCATAGCTTAGAAGGCATCTCATATTAAAATCAACAAAAGCATCCCTCGTTCTTGCAGTTGCCATCCCTAACCATTTTGCTCAGTGATCTGAGAGAAAAAACATTGGTTTGAGGGATCGTGTAAGATAGAGAACCTTGGGAAGCTAAGTGATACTTCATTACTCCATAGTTTGCACCAAGAAGTCTTGTGGGTGTGTGAGCAAGGCTCCATAGAGCTCCATTTTTGCATTTTGAGTTCTATCGACCCGCTTTTCCTGCATACACCAAGTATCTAGCATATAGTTAGGGTTTTGCTTTACTATAGAGTATTTCATTTATATTAAACCTTTGTAATGCAAGAGAGTTATTTATCTCTTTTATATAATATCTCATTTTTTCTCTAAACTTAATTTATAATAGTAATAATAATAGAAATCATGTTTTCCTCCTTTTAGTACCAAAACTAGATGTCTTAAAAATCTCTCTTGCTAAAACAACCAATTCCTCCCTCAAATCTCATGCTCAAATCTTCAATTTGAGCATGTAAAATATTATCATTAATGATGAGAATAGAGTGGATATAATAAAATTCCTAAGGTCTTTCTCAATCATTTTTCTCTTACATTGTTTGTCCACTAATATGACTAGTAGGTTGGTGAATGAATAGCAATAGATTGAAGTGACCATAGACAAGTAAATTGAAAATATTAACTTCAATTTGTAGTGGAATAGTTATTGTGGTAAAAAAAAATTGTTGTATTGGTTAAGAATGAGCATGATGCCCTAACATCATTGATAAGGAAGAAATAAATGATGAAATGTGAAGCAAAAATAAAGAGAGGGGAGAGATAAATGACTAGCATGTGAATTAATCAAAAAGAGAGAAGATGATAATTTGTGAGGGGATACAATAAAGAAATGAGGATAAAGGGAATAGTGAAGGGTGTGAAACAATAATGATGGTAAGATATATGACAAAAAAGAAGGATGTGGGTGTATAGTCAACAGGGAGTGGTGGTATTGGATCTTATTGAATTCAGTTCATTATTTTTCAAGGAAATCTTAAATCTAACTATAATCATAGTTGAGGTTAATTGGTTGTCTACTTATTTCTATTATATTTTTATTTTTTTAGATAAATTTAATATTCAATATGAATATTTTGTTGCTTAATCATCTGACTAGCAAAGTGAATAACTATTTTTATGAATAATAGTGCTATAAATTGACTTTTTGTATTATAAATAAGTAAAAGTGCGAACAAACTTATAATTTCAGTTAGTAAGATTATATTGATTATTTAAGTCTATAATTGTACATGTTTTTATGAACACTTTGCAAGGAAAAAAGTTTACTAATTATGATAATTTTTCAATATGTGTTACACATCTTTTAATCAATTAAAATCGATGCATGTTTAATTAATAATTATTTTCGAGAACTTATTTTCCCTGAGAGAAAGTAGTTTGCTTAGTAGCCATTGTATCTAAATAATGCTTATAGAAGTGAAATTCCTTGGAGGTCAATCATCCTAATGCTACCAATCTCAAATGTACTTATCCATCATATTTTTCGAAAACCAAATCCACTTTTAACTTCATACTCTATTTAAAAAATCATCAACAAAAATTGTTCCTTATAAACTATTGTTGTAATGTTGCTACATCTCAAATTTACTTATCCATCATATTTTCCAAAAACCAAATCCACTTATCTTTATACACTATTTGAGAATCTTCAACTTTTTTTTTTTCCTTATAAACTATTGTTGTAAAAACTCCATTAACATGTTCATTTCCATACAAGTAGTTTCAAAATGCAAAAAAAATTATAATATTATTTTACACTCTTCAATATTAAACAACAAATTACCCATCTCAATATTATTCCATCCAAATTGAACTTCAATAAAGGAGAAGGACTATATTGGCATAGTCTAACTTTGCACCTCTCAAAATCCTATGTGCATATTTCAAATCACTCTCAATTTCGTACAACAAGTTACATGCTTTTTTGTTGAGATCAAAATGGTCCCCCAAAAAAATAAGTTTGTGCACCAACTCATGTTTATTCGTGCACTAATGTGGCATCACACAATTGATTACTTTTTTAAATTTCAAAGAATCTTTTTGAATATAAGTACGACATGACACTCTTAATGTTCCACTATAAGATTTATTTTGTCCAACTTCTATTTCATATATTAGATCCAGCTCCACTATAGATCTATCTCCCTTATAAAAATTTATATATTTATAAAAACTTAATGAAACAATAATAAAAAATCATATTAATGATTCGTAATAATTAACTCTCAATATCTTAGTATAACTCAATATCTTGAATACAAAGTACAACAAGAGAGAATTATTCTATACAAACTACAACATTAGTTTTAAGAGAGAATTATTATTCTATACAAACTTATTCTATATTGAAATTATATGTACAAAACCATCATATGATATTAGTGATGACCAAGCCAAAACAATGGGTAAGCACTCATTTCTATGTTAAAACAACAACAGCAATAGTTCGAAACTCATTCAACAGTTGTCTGATTTTTGTGCTTCCCATATTCGAACAATACAAACTGTAGTTCCAAAGAGATAGACAGACAGGAAACCCAGAACATCAACTGCTTTTATCAAAGCAGCTAAATCTGTCATCAAAATCAAAATCAAAGGAGATCATAAACTGTCAGTTTTATAAATTGAAAAATATTTTTGAAACAATTATAGTTTCGTCTAATTAATTCATTTTGAAATGTTGATGATAAAAAGATAAACACAATCAAATCTAGAAACTCAAACTACAACATATTTTACGAATAAATAATAGTATTCATAACATTCTATTTACCCCAAACATAGTTCAGGCTGTAGATCTGGTTCTCTCAACATTATTTCACTTGGCTGCAGAGTAGGAAGAGGAGTTGGGGAGAACAAATTAAAATGATTTGACTCATCAGATTGCCCAAATGTCTTATCCGGCAGATAATCCCATGCTGGTCCTTCATGACAATTATCCTCCTGAAAATACTCCAAGTTGAATATTATTAAGGACTTTTAAGAAACCCTAATAGATTTGAAATGATAATAAAACTTTGAATATTTATTATGCTTACCATTTTCTGCAGATGGGCCAGTCTTTCTCGCAGAATGTCATTCTATAAAAGGGTCAAGAGAATGCTGTTAGACTGTAACAAATCGTACAGAAAAATAATTCAGAAGACAGATAAATAAAAAATCTTACCTCTCTTTCAACTTCTTGAATCTGAAATGTTCACATCACCAAAAGGAATTAGAAAATCTATAGTTAACTTTTAACCCACTTAAATATAGGGCAGCTCTCAAAATATTAGATTAAAATCTTATACCTTACTTAGACTGTGCTCCTCTCGTTCAATAAGTTGATTTGTAATCTCATTCTTTAATATGAACAACCGGAGAAACGAATCAGGAAATGGGTTAGCTAGTTTTACTAAAATTATTTGACCCACATAGGAAAAGCTTTTATTTCACTAAAATGGCAGCTAGCTAAATTGCAAGCTATTTTTCAGTGCTATAAAAAGAGCCAAGAGTTTGAGCAGTACTCACTTTCCTTGATCTGACCCTAGATATCGAAGTATTGAGTTCATCTTCAAGAATATCCAGATCCTTCAGTGGAAGTTGGATGAGATTCTCCCCCTTGAAATGCCTGTTAATCCATAGACAATTATATCTATTACACTATACTTGGTGCTTGTGAAATGATTACATTAAATAGTAACTAATAAATACCTCATAGCAGAACGAAGTCTCTCATTCTCAGCTCGCAAACGTTTAAAATGGAAGGAAGCATTCTACATATTTGCTCCATCATGTAAAAATACAGTTGCGTCAATATTGACTACACAATTTGCTCTTTTTCCATTTTATTTTTGCATGAACTATCAAGGAAAGAAAAGGAAAAACTATTAAGATGTACAAAATGAACTCAAACTTAGATGTATTCTTACTGGGTCTTCATGAAATCTTCCTTTCATGGAATGGTATCTCTCTAGAATTCGATCTAATCTGTTAAAATTACAAAATGGTTTAAATATAAAATTGATTAACAATAATATATTTGGAGACATTAATTTGAACAAAAATAGATCGAAACAACAATACACAATTGTTAGATGGATATGTGTACACAAACATTTATGATGAAGATATATTACTGGCAAGAAGATTCTGGGTGTGTGAATAGCTTTCCATTGTCGGAGAAAATAACAAGACCAACATCAGCTGAACACAAAATGGAAAGTTCTTGAGCTTTTTTGGCAAGGCCAAGTCTCCTCTTTGAGAAGGTAACATGTCTATTTGATGGCTTTTCAATTTTTTTAATCTCAATCTTTCCTCTGCCCATTCTGTTGCTCTAAAGAAAACACACTAAGACTATTGCTAGATACAACATGAAAGTGGCTATGCAGAACTTCACTCTTAGGGGGTTCCTTAAATGGACGGTAGGGGCAGACACAAAGGCTAGAAATGGGCGAAGAATGCTTCATGAGATATTGTGCCTTAAAGCTGCCATTTCGGAGTTGGCCAATGCTATTAGAAAGGAGTACAAAGTAGCATTTTTAATATTTTGACAGGTGTTCGGTAATAGATGACAAGGTAGAAATTAGACATTAAATCATTACATATACCCTGCCTAGATGCAAATGCAACCGTTTCACACATTCTCTTATATAAAGTAAAACAAATTTTCTACCTTAATTCAAACTATTTTGGCAGCTTCCCCTCTATTATTGAAATAATTGTGCAACAAAGGCCCACTCAAATGTTGGATCATAACTATTTCTGGATTTGATTGTGTATAATTTTTGCATCAAAGTTTCGGATCACACTCTGTGATCCATCATCAGGATGAAAGAGAGTGTCAAGAGATGTAAAAAATAAATTGACACTCTCTTTCCCTGATGATGGATCACAGAGTATGATCTGAAAAGATGATGCAAAAAATATACACAATCAAATCCAGAAACAGCTTACTAATGTAGTTATGGATTGTGGAAATTTGATCAAATTAATATTTAGTTAGCTTGTATACAATTCATTTTAGTTGGGTCTTCTAAAGTAAGAGTAGAACATATTATTGGAAGCAAATGAAATGAAAGATAAATAGTGTTTTAAAATAATATATGGGTAATGTTAGCAAATAATTAAATAAATATCGAATATAATAAATATTAGATAAAATAAAGTTAGGTGATCAATATGTAATAAATAAATATAATTGAAAGAGAAATGGAAATAAGGTGTATATTTTTTTGTTGTGTCTGATTTGTCTAAATCCATATATTATAAGATATTAGCATGTTGTTTAGAAGGTTGTGACTCATTAATCATGTTGTGATGTGTTTCAACATAGAATTATGGATGTGATCTTTGCCCTTTTGTCTTGATGTTGATCTTTTGTTGTGATCTCATCCTTTAGTTATGATCCTGGCATTCAAATCACCATATATTTTAAAATTTGATTGACATATATCTCTAAATATATATAAGGTTTGAGTTGACAAAGGATTATGTAGATATTATAACATTAAATCATACATATAATAGGGCCTAGAGCTACACATAAACTAGGTCTAGATGAACAAAAGATATATTTGAAATAATAAATTGGTCATTCAACTAAAATAAACTAAATTTTATTCAATGGGAAAGTAGGTCAAAATTAGAAAGAGAAGGAGATATCAACTTTAACCTAGAAACATATCAATATAAGAAAGACATGGACATGTTTACAAATGGATACAATGAGAAATACACACATAAGTAGATCTACTTGCAATATCTATACAAGTGTTCAAAAAATATTATAATACATTAGATAAATTTCTTTTTAAACTATTCAACAAGTAAAGTTGCGATACAACACTCATTAAGAAATCATAACATGAAACCAACAAACATGATTTCAAAAACATATTATTATTCCTTAAGAATATTTAATTACATATAAGTGCATCCAACTATCTAGGGGTCTTAGCATTACAATGAATTCTTGAGACTTGTGAAAAATAATCATAACATTTTCAAATTAATATCAAGCTTCATTTGATAGGCTATATTAGGCATAGTTATATCCAATTGTCTCAACTACAAAACACTTCTTCATTACAAAAGTACACATCTATAGAAATATAATGTTTCTCTAAAACTCATATTATGTTCACAATTGTACTAATTTAAAAATATTACATTAAGTACCATTTCTTCATTTAAATATTCAATTCATTTTAACAACTAAAAGAAAACCCAATCAAATTTAACCTTACACAAACAAGGAAATCCCCTTGATATTTTTTTTAATTAGAATGGTAGAGAAGATTTCACATTCATGCACTTAAAGTCCTAAAAAAATATTTTTTAATAGTGTCTAAACTCCATTAAATATTATAAAAATTAAACAAAGAAATTGATTTAATCATGTTTTTGATTAAAAAAGAAACGTTAACTAGGGCGCTAACCCTTTACATAGCCAAAAGGCTATAACAAAAATTTAAAATAGCTCAAAGGCGACAAACAGACCAAGCAAGGGTACAAACCCCAAACTAACAAGTCAGATAGCCAAACACCTGTCAAACCTACAACAACCCACCCCAATCAAGAGTGGGGAGAAACACCCAAAACTTGACAAAGGAGGGGTTGGGAAAGGGAGGCATATTTTCCCTTCCGCCTGCGAAAAACAACCATCCAGGCAACACTATCATTAGGAACATTCAAAGAAAAATTAGGCGGGGGGGACCCCGCAGAGTCACTACTAGATTGTTGTTGTAGAATAACAACAAACTATTGTTGTAGAACAACAACAAGAGAAGAATCACCAAGAGAAGAGTGAGGTAGAGGAGCGGGAGCAGTAGAAGTTGGAGCCAAAGGGGTAGAAGAATCCACGATAGCAGTAAGGGGAACCTCATCTTGGGAGGAGACATCATCCTCCGGAGAGGATTCAATAGAAGTAGAGTCAAAAGAATAAACTATCAAATGATCTTCAGTAGCATCCTTCCACCAAGTTGCAACACCTACGCAGCATGAGAGAGAACAGTCTGAAGCTAAGTGACCCATTGAGAAGCATCTTTGACAGCGAAAGGGGAGGCCCTCATAATCTACTGATTGGGTCCAAGGCCTATCCCCAACCATTAGAACCACATCCCCATGGAGGGGCTGAGATATGTCAACATCGATTAACAGACAAGAAAAGGTTGAATGACCCATGGAGATCGTGGCATCATCAACTTTCAAGAAGCTACCAATGGAGCTATCCATGGCCTAGAAACAAGAAGGCTCCCAGAAATGGAAGGGAAGATTAGGGAGGCAGACCCAAACTAGACGAACAGTAAGAGGTTTAGTAAGGGATTTGAAGGAAGTTGTCTAGGGCTTAATAGAAAGAGAGTGATCTCCCCAAGCCCACAACTTACCCAAAACCGAATCTCGATCCAAAGTAGAATTAAAAGAAGCAATGAAAAATCATTTAGCATGAGGAAAAATATCAAATCCATGAGCAACTAAAGGTTTCCATGAGTCACTCACCCAGCTATGAAGGTCTGGAAGAGAAGGCCAAACCCCAGTAAATCTACAAACCAAAGCATTGTGTTGATAAAACTCAACATTTTCTGCAACCTCCTAGCCACATACCACAACAGGGAATGTCTTGGCATAGGGAAGAGGACGAAATGGCTTATGGAGATGAGTAGCAGCTTTGGCCACGTGGGCAAAGCTTTTTCCAGGACCAAATGGAGGAGGTTTGGGATGAATAGGATCACCAACAATAGGAATCTTGGCACCAACAACACTAGCCTCGACAACAACACCCATAACAGAAGGAGGGCCATCCACAATAGTAGAGGAAGGAGCTTTGCCATCCAAACCCTCGACAACAGTAGCTCCCCCAACACTGGTCACAGAGGCAATTGTAGCCTCAACAACGTAGGCACCTCCAGCCAAACCGCCAGTCACAGCAGGGTGGCATAGAGAGGGAGCTGAGACAAAAGCATTCAAAACCTGGGTGGGAGAGAAGTGACCATTATGCAGAGAGACACCCATCGTATTTTTCTCCTTCTAGCTATTGGGGACTGATTTAATCATGTTTTGGGTGTCCTACATGAGAATTTATCATGTTATCCTCATCTAATCCTCTATATTCATCCTTCATGTAAGATACACACAAAAAATAAGTTCAATACTTCCATGCATGGAACACACAACACATCATTAGGTAGTCTACATGCTATGACACTAATTGATCATTTAACAACCCTTTTATAATTGACTTTTCATATTTGTCCACATCTATGTAGAAATATAATGCATAATATATAGTACTCTATAATTCTATATAGTAGCTAGCAAATAGGAAAATCCCCATGATATGGTGAATGATAATTCAAAAATAGCAACATGAATGATGAAAATCATACAATTAATAAAATAAAAATCCAATTTAAATTATCTAACACAAATAGTTTTCTCATGATCAAGTAGAAAATAACAATATCACAATCTTCTATATAACGTTTTTGCATTTGAAAAGTTTAAAGCTATTGAAATTCTATAGTCTAAAATATGCATACAATACTATTTTTGGTTTGTACTTTTTACACATTCTATAACCAAAATTTTGAATCACACTTCATGATCCATCATCTGAATGAGAGAATAGAATGATTCATATAATGTGATATGAAATATTGATAAAAAAAAGTTTTGCGTTGTACAATTAAGGAGCACTTCTACCCATTTTAAAAATTTGTCAAACTTTTCTATGAAAAAATATTAGTTTGCCACCTACACCAAGTTGTAAAAAAGTGGCCTCCTCTCAATATCATAGGACCGTACTAATAATTAAGATACTAAAGGACAAATGAAAACCCCTTATTTTTCCACTTATGTAATACATGTTCACTTTATCCATTATGCACCCATGTTGGTATGATAATTAATATAGTTCCAAATAAACCCACCATATTTTCTTCTATTAATAGTCTATTAGTGATGCACTATTCATCATATACCATCCCTCTTTTGGCTTCAACAAATAATCTTATTCTCCATGTAGATCTATCACACCCTAACATTGTAACTAAACAATATGTGTTGCATAGGAGTAGTAGGAGAGGCTTTAGTGGGTGGGATTTACAAGCATAAATATCTAGAGAAAAATTTAGAGCTTTTGTGCATGTATGTTTCTCTTATATGGGGCTTGCATGAACAAGATGAATCTATTGTTGCATAGGCAATTAAATCCCATAAGAAGAATTTTGTGTGGCACTTTTAGACTGATTGAAGATGGCTCCTCAACTCTGAAAGGATAATGCAGTCTTCATATTAGTATTTGGGACCAAATTTTGTTTTCAAAAATCTACATCTTCTTGGATGATGCTTCACTTCTGATATACTCAACTTTTTAATTCAATAAAGACCGTGTCATCTACTATAAAATATTACCAGTCTAGGTCATTTTGTTCTATGATAGGCTTTTGTGCATGGGTTTGTAAATAGCTCTTCCATTAGAGTAGTTTTCCTTCTTTTTTCTAGGTTTTCATGGTTGGAATTCTTTGTCATTTTTCTTTTGCAATTGTGTATAATATGTAATACTTTTATACTATAATATAATATTTCAAGCATAGTGCCTTTTTCTTTAAAAAAAATATTTATGTGAAGGGATTATTTAATATCAAGTGTCACCAATCACATGTAGTCATTTCAAAATAAAGTGAATACATTGGATGGAGATAACATCCTATTTCTTTGCATGGACCCGAAAAATCAAACACATAATAGCTAGTATAATTTTTCTATATAACTAATAATGTTGTCAATGCATGTGTGGATTCTAGTGGAGCAATAGTAGAAAAATCAACTAACACAATTAGTGTCATGTCACTTAAATTGTTAGTCACAAATAAAAAATAAATATTCCACTCAAGTGATTTTAAATATCAATACCAAGTCAATAAATTAAAAAAAATATATTGTAAAAATTAAATATAAAAAAAGAAATAATTTGACAACTATTGAATCAAAATTGAAGATTGGAATAGGGATATAAATATTAAGAAATAGAAAGAGGATGAGTTATATGATATAGAGGCATAATAAAGTAATGCAATGGTATAGCTATAAACTTAACCAATGCATTTAATAAGGCCCATCAAATTAAATCTCTAAGATTAATTACAGTCAAGGGGGGCTTCTAGTATCACCAAGGTGTATGTTACAACCATGATATAATGATTAAGAAATTACAAGTCTTCAATAGAAAACTAGAACAAAAAGAAATAGTGAAAGGAAAATATATGTGAACAAATTAATAACTATATAGATATGACCTAAGAAATAAATAAATTATATAGATAGGATATTTTTTACATATAACCAAGACAAAAAAACATAAAATAGAAAAGTAAAATTTTTAATCAAGTTGTATGTAGCATAAAGGAAACATATTTTAAGATAGTCCTATAGAGAAATATTGTAGCCTAAGGCCATTGAAAATATTAGATAATTAATTTCCTTAATTAAAATGAATGTTTCCAACTAAAGTATTTGTTTCCCATCGTGATGATGTAATCACTACTTGATTTAAACATCAATATGCTCATAAACTTAAGCATGAACATGAGTCTACTAAAGTCAAAGAAGAGAAAATATGATTAAATTGGTGGTTATGTGCACATAGGGGCCAAAAGGTGGCCAACGTTTATAATTTTTCAAAACATGTATGTTTTTTAAACAATACAACATGTCCACATTATAAGGTGACATTTTCACACTATAAGGTACTCATGTTATGGATTTTGCAATATGAATCATATACATTTTTGTTTTAAAAAATAAAATAATTACCTTAGGCTTCCAAACTAAAGATTTAATTTACAAAACCTAAGGGGTGGTGATTCAATTTGGGCGTCAAACGTATGTTTATAGAAGCCACATAAAAAAGGTTGATTGTTCTCTCCATTAGATTCATGTGTTTTTTAATAAAAAATAAATTACATCATTATGATTTCAATGTTTTTCTTGGATATATAATCATATATTTTTAAAATATAAATATATCAAGGTTTCACGCTTTAATTGATCTATGTACACGCGTGTGTGCGCGAGTGTGCGCAGGTGCTTCACTTGACACATCCTACATTATTATATGATCTTTACAGATATGTGAAAGGGTAGATTTGATCATCTAGATCTTCCCTATGTTATCTTCACACATGTATGAGAGGGTACTTATTATGTCACTCTTCCTCATATTCCTTCTCACACATGAGTGACAAGGTTTCATATCCATCATTTAATCAAAATAAGGCAATCATATTCCTTCCAACTATTTGTAATCTATTCCTTCTCCATGTGTACCAATCATAGTGTGTTAATTTGAGGCCTCTTCTTGCTCCATAACCCTCATGAATTCCTATCTAGTGATTTCAAGATCAAATATCTACCCTTGATCCTATACCAACACAATCTATAAATGAATAATGCTAATATTATGCTAGAGGTATTGAGAGTAGGTTGATTCCTTCTATTACATCATCACTCATATTTATAATAAACAAACACAAGAGTACACTAAGAGGTGCTTGGGAATCAAACCTCTTTTAGCTCAAACACAGTTGCTAAAAGTAAATTTTGTATTGCTAAGTTGACATTACTCAATATTTTATATGTATCTAAATGGACTATAAGCTTAAATTTATATGCTACAAGAATAAAAGGTATGCCCTTTCAATACCACATAAGAAGAAAATAATTTATTTAATGGGATTGAATCACAAACGTATCACTTACAACATATTAAATATGTATTATTTCGTTATTTAAATTAATATACAACTTACACATATTTACATTAAGCAATTATAATATAGTTGGAAGGATTTAAACCCATCCTTTCTCATCAAATATAATACTTTATTTTTTTCCAAAATGTGGTGTCTCTTTGATCCAAGATGGTTGTACTCATACTTCTTGCTAAGATAGACTTCTATTCAATATTCTCTTCCATAAACATCCTAGTTAAGATCCACTTAAACTTTTTCAAACACCATTTTTGCTCTTTTCTCTATTGTGTAACTTCCTTATTTGTAAAGCCCTGTTTAGATTAAATGAACCCTTTCAAAGTCTATCCTATGCTATCTTATTTGATATGATGGGTTTCCCTCGTCACTGTTTATATGCCTACCCTTTTAACATGTTCCTTAGTAGCTTGATCCTTCAATATAAATTAACTTATGATTCCTTGGGATCATTGCCTACCTTTAACTTTCCAAATATTATACTTCAACCTACGAATCCTCCCTTAACACATAAAGAAAAAAATTATTTCCTCAATTTTTTCAAATTACGATCTCTCAAGATCATTGTCTAACTTTCACTTTCCTTATATTATACTTTAACTTAAGATTCCTCCCTAAATAAATTCTCTTCCCTCATTTTTGCAAATTTGGTTACTTCTATATTGTGGGGTTAGAGAATTTTTTCTTCTATAATCTCTTTTTATTCAACTTGTGTAAATGATTACAAATTAAAGAGGTTCTCAGTTACAATGATTTTTCTTGAAAATGATGTTGCAAATAACATGCAAGCTAAAAAAAATGATTAGTACTATGCAAAATACACATTTAATATTTATTCTCCTAGAACCTAAAAAACTTGTGTTCAATATGTTTTGAAAAAATAATATGATATTTAAACACCAACGCTTAATTTCTAAAACTAACCATTTTAACATTCACAATGACCAAATTTCAATATTAGATGTTGAAAATTTTGTTTAGTAATGCATTTGTCAATATTTCTATTAACTAGTGTTAATATGGGTAAAACTCCTATTAGATTTCATCATTGTTCACTAACTCTCTAATGAAATGGTACCTAGTATCAATGTGATTGATCCTCTTGTTAAAAAAAAAAATTAATAATTAAATTTCTGATTTATTATCACAAAATTATCCATGTTAGATTCTCCTATTTTCTAACAAATCTCTAAATATTGTATGCATCTCAACTAGTTGACATGTTGTTGATGGTGCTACTACATACTTTGTTTCTACTGATGAAATTATCACTATAAATCATTTTGATTCCCATGAAAATGTCTTGATCCAACCTTTGAAACATATTTGTAAGTACTTTTCATATTATATGTGCTACATATAAAATCACTATATCTATATAACCAATAAAATAAAAATAACTAATTATGAAATATAATATGTCATATCTTATTGTTCCTAATTTATATCTTAATATTTTCTACCCAAAATACCTACCAAGGTGAACCTCTTTTTAAACTAATCAAACTTCCAATGAATCAACATTGTTGGAACAACATTAGCCTCCTGTCTTCTTTGATAGGTTTTCTTCCTATTGATAGAATTGATGTTGATTTCATACTTACATTGACCAAAAAAACAAAAAAAAAATCTAATTAAATAACAACATTATCCAGAAAATATCTCATCCATCGTAAATCTACTAATTAAAACTATTTATTTCATTGCTGATTTAAAAGTGATTCTTCCAGTCAAATAAATAAATAAATGGTTGGGAGAATCGATAACAATTGCTTACAGATGTTATCCACAAAACTGGACTCCACTTTAGATATTCTGGCCTATAGGAAAGTACTACGACTCAAACTTCAAACCTTCAAACATAATTATCTATCTACCTTATGTCAGGTACGAATTTCTTTAACCTAATTAGATTTGAGAAAAATGGGGTCATGCGGGTTGTACAGTTGAGTGGCATCGAGATGTGAGGTGGTGAAAGATATGAAAACCCTAGCTTATGGACCTCTCAAAACGACCCACGTTGTGTACATGAGCCTTTACCACAGAGACGCCCAGTAAGCTTTTAATTCATGGATAGATGAGTAGGTAGCCTATACAAGACTCAAAATGGAGCATAGATTCAAATCGATATCATCATTTAGTACTTTTATATTTCCAGACTTGACATTTGTAACACTTGTTTGCATCAATGTCGTCGTTGTAATGGTTTATTTAGTGGCTGGAGGGAGATAGGTGCACGTATCCCTTAGAGTACTGCACATGGTACAAACTCTGAAGCTTTTTTAAGCGTCCACAGGACACTAGGGGCACTGGTTATGTGGGGATTATTTGTACCTTCTTTCTTAATTCATTTGTGATTCATGTATTTGTGGGTAGTAACGATGCTTGCTGTAGAATTCATTATGTGCACAAAGGTCAAAAAGTACACATTTTAAAGTGTGGTCCAATACATTCAACTTTGCGTCAATAATAGACAACTCAAAATAGCCAGTAGTAGTGGACAAAATGTCAAAAAGTACACATTTTAAAGTGTGGTCCAATACATGTTCAACTTTGCACCAATATTAGATAACTCAAAATAGCCAGTAGTAGTGGATAAATGTCCCATAGTAGTGGACAAATGTTCCAACAATGAACTAATTTTGGTCAAAAAAGCTAAAAAATGCACCACTATTGGTATATGATATTTATTATTGGACCTTTCATTACCTTTTTTTTGTCTCCTACTATGTCTACTAATGGGGGGTGAGGGTGACAAAAAGATGACGGTTATTGGTCCTATAACAGTAAGTGACTCCTTTACCCTATAAAAGAACCGAACCTTTCCTTTCTTTTTCTCATTTCCATGTTCTCCCTACGACACCATGTTCTGCCTACGACACCCATGTCAAAATCAAAATCATTGTACTAAAGAAAAAGTTAAATAATTTATTTTAATTGTTTTTTTAATATTTTTTATCTATTACATTTTTATTTTTTTCTTTAAGTATTATGTTTTTATTTTTTCAAGTCACATTAATAAACTAATAAATATAATAAATTAATAGTAAATTATATATTTTTTCAATCTTGTATGTTTTAGATTAAAAATATGTGAAATTATTTTTTATTTACATAACAATTATTTTATTTCTTATATTTAAATTTTTTAATATGCGATGTTTTTATTTTAATTTTAAATTTTTTAAGTCTATATTTTTCATATAATTAAAAATATTTATTAGGTATAATTAAAATGAGATAAAGGCAATATCATATTTTTTAGATGTATAATAACAACATTTGTAAAATGTTATGCAAATTAAAAATTTGGAACCATTTAAATATTAAAATGATATTTAAAAAAGGGGAAAAAATCACTTGGTAATCATTCACAGAGTAGTAATAATTGTTAAACAACATCTATACTATATTATAAGCATTGAATTTAGTCATAGGTATAATGTGTAAATAGGTTTTCAAAATTTGTAGCAAATTTTTACTTTGTTAACTATTTATGCATTGGTAATATCTCTTCATTTTCAATATGAGGAAGAACAGCACAAACTTTAATGCTCTTGGGAAAGAATTGATCATAGGCATTTGTTTGTTTACAATAAGAGGTAGAGATAAATTTTATTTCTTAAGGTTATTAGGTTTTGATTTCCATCTTTACAATCAAATAGGCTCTATGCAAACACTAATAGATTCTTTTTTTCATAGAAAATCCAAGTTTCTAGGTCTATATATTTTTCCTATTGTTGAGAGGGTGCTTATCTATTAGTTCTATAGAAATATGTCTAAAATTATTAGTCCTACTGTTGGCAGTTCTTCTTTAGAGGGTTATGGCCACTGCAACTAAGCTTTTCTCCCATAAGTAACCGTCAAGCTATGTCTTGTATGATAACTTCAATTATCAATTAATGCTTTCCAATAGCCCATGGACAAAAACCATAATTTTGCATCTATGAAGTAGACAGACTATTGATGTTGTGATGTAGATTAATTGCAATGTTGGTGGTGAATACTAAGAGGGGGGGGTGAATTAGTATGCCAAAAGTCTCTATACTTAAACACTTAAATAGTCTGAAGATAAACCGGTAAATCAGTTTAACAGATAGACTGGTTATCACACATGCAAACCAAAATGCAAATAAAGCATTCACCCACAAAAGCAATACAACCATAACACAAGATATTTGACTTGGAAACCCAAATGGGAAAAACCACGATGAGATGGAACTCACAAGTTACTATCTGCAGAATAGAAACCAGACCGGTTAAGGTCTTACAATGTTCTTCACTAGAACATATCCTGTTAGGAATCTCAATCTCTATTAGGAGATAAGTCCGATTAAAGACTACCTTGCTAGAGGATTTTAGATTCACAGAGGTGAACCACCTTGTTAGAGGATTTTACAAAAGGTTTTTGGGCCTACCCGATTAAGGGCTACAGACTTGTCAAAGATGTGAGTAATCAACAAGTGTTTGATCTATCTAATAGCACAAACTGCTTGGTTAGATCTAGTATAGCTCACTGCTAATGCATTTCAACATTACTTCAGTCTTCTCTATCTCTCACTCAGTTACAAATTGATCTTCTTAGATAAGATCACTCTTACAACAACTTATCAACCACCTTAAACCCTAGCACAACATAAACCCTTTCAACAACAACCTAAAACCCTAGACATGATGTCCTTTTAAAGGAATCTGATTTCATGTTGGTCCAATAGGATTACATTACAATTTCCTAGGTTCAATGAATCTAGACATACTCAGTAACATGAAACAAGAAGAACCGTCAGTGTGTCGGCACCGTCAAACAATTGGTGGATTGGTAACTCATCACAAAATACCGGTTGGTAACTCATCACAGAGTATTACCGGTTCATACAAAATACCGGTTGCCGATTTGACAAATGAAGACTGGTAAGAATGTCTTATGCCGCTTTACTCCCTCATACCGCTTGAGATCTACGAACCGCTTGGAGTTGATATGTCGCTTCAGACCGAGAAACACATTCTACAAAATCACCAATAGTCTAAAGACTAGAATACAACATACCAGTTGGAACAGATACCGGTTGAGCTCTAGCTCATACATATAAAGTGGATCTCAATACAAGTGTGTGTCCATCAATGACAATCACAACATAAACATCAAAAATGCCAACAATCTCCCCCTTTGGCATTGATGGCAACACTTAGGAAAATAAAATTTTGACATCTAAGTGTTTTACAGCAAAAACATGCCATTAACAAAATTGCTCCCCCTTAGCATATACACTATCCCTTAATCAATACAATGTATAGCAATTTTGCATATAGAGCATAAAGCATATATCAAGATTTTAAAGCCAAATACTTCTCCCTATTCTTCTCCAAAATAGATAGAGTACTTCTCCCCCTTTGCCAACAATTACAAAGTACCGCTGAACAACCCTGTTTCCATTTGATATTAAAATAATAAGAGTTTATGACAACAAGGAATAATACTTGTCAAAAACCGATTTATAGTCCTGCAAAAATTGTTTCATGGATAGAGACCAAGACTCAAGTAGGGAGGTGGCCACTTCTTTCTCGGTTTGCATCTGGGATACTTGTTCTTCCATGGCATCAACTGTGCTCATCTCCTGCGTAACTGTCAAGGCATCCAGGTTCAAATAACACTTCTGAAGAATTTGCAGACATGGAAGTAAAACTAGTTGAAGCTCCTGCAAATCCCTAGACCGTGTACTGATCTCTTACTCCATTTTGGTTGACTGGATCTGAAACCGGTGAATGGTTTGCCCATAAGTTGCAAAGGAATCATAAGGTGGCTTAAATGTCCTTAAGTAAGACTTTAAGTTCATTTGAAGCTTTTGCTTTTGGGCTAGCACATCATCACAGAATAGATGGGGTTGACAAATTTTGTTTAGTAGCAGATTTCCCTCATCCAAAGCGTCCCTTATATCCTTTTGGTCTTTTAGCAGTTCAGACCGGAGTTCATTCAACTTCTTCACCAGAGCAATGTTAAGAGCCTTTTGATGCTCTTTCTTGACATTTTCCTCAGCTGCTTCTTCCAAGCTCTGCACCTGATCATCCACTATAGTACATAGTAGCTTAAGCTGTGCTAGTGATGATTCAATGTTGGGAAGATTGGTACCGGGGATCAAATTGGTAAGGGTGTCTACAGCCGCTTGAATTATGTCTTGCTCCTTTTTCCTTCGGATGATTTCAAGGTGCTCTTGAGCAACCTTGATGCTCTACATAAGCTCTGACTCACTTGCAGACTGGAGATCGATAGGACTGGAGATATCAACCGGTTTGGCTTGACTCCTGGTTGCCTTCGGAGTCTCCATCTATGTGCTCTTCATTGCTTCCGCTGCCTTGTTCGCTTTGCTTTTCTCCGTTGCCTTGCCTTCTTCTTCCTTCTTCTTTTTCTCTACTTCCTTCTTCTTTTCTTGTTCCTTGTCTTCTACTTCTTTCTTTTTCTTCTCAGCTTCCTTCCTCTTCTCCTCTTCTTCCTCTTCCTTCTTCTTCTTTTCTTCTTCCTTCCGTTTTTCCTTTTCTTTATCTTCCTCTTCCTTCTTCTTCTTTTCTTCTTCCTTCTTCTTCTTTTCTTCTTCCTTCTTCTTCTTTTCTTCCTTATCCTCTTCTTCTTTCCTTTTCCTCTCATCTTCCTTCCTCTTCTCCTCTTCTTCTTTCTTTTTCCTCTCATCTTCTTGCTTCTTTTTCTCTTCATCTTTTCTTTTCTCCTCTTCCTCTTTTCTCTTCTCTTCCTCTTTCCTCTTCTCTTCCTCTTCATCCCTCTTCTTCTTCTCTACCTGTTCCTCAGCCGCTTCCTGTGTGTCCTTGGCTTGCTCACTGCACTGTTCAGCTTGTTGCCCCTGTTCTGTTCCCTTAGAAGGTATGTCCTGAGTGACATCTTCTATGTCCAGGGCATCGACATCAATAGTGTTGATTGGTTCTTCAACCGGGTTTCCTTCTTCATCAAAAACTTCATCCGGTTTGGATATAACTGGTTCTTCTTATGCTTGCCGGTTGGCCAGTCATGCTTTGTGAGCTTGGATAGCATGATTCATATGCTGATGAGTGTCTTTTTCAACATCATCAACTCTTCCCTCTAACAGCTAGAGTCTTCTTCTCCTTGTGAAGAAGAGTCCTTTATTTTGGTCCAAAACATCAAATAATTCTGAGTTTGAGAGGTCTGGAAAGTACTGTGCAAAGACTTTCTCCCTAATCTCCTGTTCTTTTTCTATGGCAATGCGCCATTTATTATCTAATGCCTTATATAATGAATCTGGTGTCTAAGATTTAATCTCTGATGGCGACCGGTCATTCTTACACAAATAAATAATAATTTCCTGTAGTACTTCATCTTTCTCCTCATCACTAAAATCATCATAGTAATCTACTAAATCATGAAGTAATTTTCTCCTAATATTCTTTACTATTCTTTGACAATGTGTCAAAGGTTTATATGAGGAGATATCGATATTTACCGGTGCAGACGCTGCTGATACATTCTTCTTCATCTTCTTTGTCTGTCTGGCCTTCTTTGGCATTTCATCAGACTCAATCTCCTCATAGTCTGGTTCATTTGACTTAGTCTTCCTTTTTCTTTCAAAGACTTTTGTCGGTGCCACTACCGGTTTCTTCTTTGCAAGTGACCAATTGGTCACTCTTGGAGTTGCAGTAGTAGCCGGTGCCAATGCTGTAGGCACTGCCTTTGCTTTCTTTGTTGCCAGTTCTTTTCCTTTCTTAACAAAGGGTTCCTCGGTCGGTGCAATCCTCTCTAGATAGGTTCCGGTCCTCTTAGCCTTAGGATCAAGAGGCGAGGCAATAAGGGTTGAGGCATACCCTTCCAGCATATCATACATCACCTCATAGCCCATTGACTCCACTTCTTTCATTCTAGGCTCAACAGCCTCCATTAAGCATTTGTCCACCTGGATGGTGAAACAGATGTCATCTTCATATTTCTTAACAATATCACCTGAGATCCTCACACTTTGACTCATCTTCCTTTTGAACTCATCAAAATACTTGTTTAGTACATCAGGGTAACCGGTTTCGATAGCTTGAATGGTTTCCTTGATCTATTTGGTTACCGGTTGGTCAGGGGACCACTGGACATCTCCTACTCCAAGAAAGTAGCCTTAGAAAAAGAAGAACAACCCAACCAATAGTTGTCCGAACTTGAATCTCAGTGCATTATCCTATTTAATCGACTTCAGATTAGATAGGAGTTGCCTCTGCATACCGGTGCATAGGTCAAAAGATGCATCCTCTTTACTCATCCGGTAAGCGACATTTACCACTGCAACAGATATAGAATTAATCTTGCTGGCTGAGAATGTTTTGTAGCCTATCACCATGCAGGCGTACTTCACCAGATCATCCTTGATAGGATTAGGGTGAACTCACAATACTGGTTCCCACTTTTTGACCAACTTTGACACTTAGATGAACATTTTGCAAAAAACATTCACTTTCCGACACCTATAACTTTTAAATCGTTAAGAATTTTAAGATGATGTAAACTAGTGATTTGTAACATCCTTTTTATAGATTCTAAATATATTTTTTTCAAATTTTTTTGAATAAAATTTTATTGATTTTTCCATCTCCCTCAAAAGTAGTTTTTTACAGGAAACAACAGTTTTTAAGAGTGATGTGCATCCCGAAACGTATAAATTTTTTTCTATAAATGATAAAAACTTATCTCTTTTAAATTTTGGTTTGTAACATCAATACCCAGGGCATGCAGTTGGTTTGATAGTGATATGTTGAATATTTTTTATTTTATTAAGTTTTGAAGTCCGACTAATTATAATTTAGATATAGGTGTATGTTTGAACACATAACTTGCTCTATATATATCAAAATTAAGTTTTATTTTTTTTGTTAGAAAGAAGACATCAATACCTAGGGCATAGATATTTTTTAGAATTTTTTTGAATTACTTTGCTATTTTTCCCAATGCATTGAACAAAGAAGTTCATGTTCAGTGAAAAACTTACATTCATAAAAAATAAAATAAAAATATATTAATAAACTTAAATATATTAAAAATTATACTATTTTGAAAGCTTGTAATAAGGACTAAATCCTCAAGAAAACAAAACTTCTAAATGAATTCGTTTGACCCCTCAAAAGCTAATGTAAAATTGGTTTTTTATCAGCATTTGATAGATGCAAAGGAGACTCCATTGCAAGTATGATTTAGAAGTAGAGAGGTTCTATCCAGGAAATTTTGATCTAAGAGCCTTTGATCTAACTCTCTTCAATTAATTACTTCAAATGGGACCTCTTGAAGCTTAAATAATTATATTTTCCAAAAAATGTATGATTTCAGCAAAAATCGGGATGTACCAAAAAGTGGGAAACAGCTTTGTGAGTTCACCCATTAACTATCATACCTCGTGAGTCGCTTGTTGAACCGGTGTGCTTGGCCATTTCCATTTTGCTTACCATTCTTAGGGCTGGCACTTTTCCTATATTGCAGAAACTGGTGATTGCATGAATTGCATGTGGCGTGATATCATGCATCCTCTCCAGGTACATCTTGTCACCATGGACTCTGCTCAAAATGATTCTAATATGATCCTCTGTAAAGTCTTCCAGAAAGTATACTGCATTATGGCATTTCTTCTTCTCTAAGATACTAAATTCCGGTTTGATTTTCTTGTCCTTGCCGCAAAATAAACCTAACTGGGTGTGAATAGCTAAAGACCCTAGCTCTTCAATTTTTCAATCAATATAGTCAGAGATTCCCTCTTCTACTATTACTCCAACCGGAACTTGTGATAGGGCATTATACTTCGACTTCCTTTGAATGAAACTTTCCGACTCAATGGATGTGCTAGAACTGGTATGAGATGCAGAAGCCATTGTAGAGTATTTTGAGAACACAAAAAATACCTTTAAAATGCGAATTTAGGTCTTCCTAATTCTTCTTCACTCCACACTTCATCGATTGTTGAATCACCTTTTTGTGTTCACCTGATCGCTTGCAAATTGAATTTGAATCTCCTTCACGATTTGTCAATCTCTTGAAATCTTAGCTCAATTCGTTTTTTCTTCGTTCTGCACTTTGAAAAACTTTTCTTCACTCAAAAACAGATAGTGAGAAATGATTTGAAATATGCTTTTATACATATCTCTCACCTACCGCCATTAATGCTCCTCTATTAGGGCATAAACCCTAATTTGCCTTTTTACCGTTTTCGATCTTCTACCAAGTGATAGGTATCACATACCGGTTAAGGTCTTTTACCGGTGTAAACCGGGGGTTTGAAAACATTTTGCCGTTTGCTCCCCCTAAGCCTTTTTGGAGCTTAGTTTGCTTGTTCCAATATTTCCACACTAGGTGCAAAAATCGGTTCTTCTTCCAACATTGTTGGTTTCTTCCTCTAGGTTTTGTTCATGTCCACTTGAACTATTTCAACATCAATTTCTCCTTCCTAAGTGACCGGTATATCATTAGATATACTCTTTCTACTTTTGCAGAATCTTGCAATGTGACCCGGTTTGTTGCAGTGGTAGCAAACCAATCCAGGTGCTTTCCAAGGTCCATTGTTCATGTTTCCATTCTTCCTTCTGCATGTAGCAGTAGTGTGATTGTGTCCATGACAAATCATACAATTTGCTCTCCATCTGGTTGCTTCTTAATGGCCACCACTTCTTGACTCATGATTGAAGACATTAAACCGGTTGTGGTTCCGGTTTACAAAAGGTTCAGGACCAACTCCTTGGGTCCTCTGAGGATATCTTCCGGTGTTGTTCATCACAGACCTGCATTCAAATGCTCTATGCCCAAACTTGTTGCATGCATAACAATGACCATTGAACTTATTGGATCTATGTACATTGTTGATAAAGTAAGGAAAATTATTGTAGGCTTTGCTCCTACATACATTGGTAGTGTGTCCTTCTTTAAGACAGTTAAAGCAAACAGGTTTGAATTTTTGCTTACCTTTTCCTTTGAATGTTGGTTGCTTCTTTGATGCTTCAGCATTTGTTCCTAAGGATTCTCCTTCCTCATGTCTAGAGAAACCAAGTCCATTGGTATTCTTTACTGGTCTAGATGACTCAAGCTTTTGCTCTAGCTTGATAGTACTTTTGTCAAACTTAGCAAGTATTTCCTTTGACTCAGAGAGTTCTTTGGAAATAGCAGTATTTGTCTCCACTAGGCTTGCATTTTCAGAGATGGCTATGTTCAATTCATCTTGTACTCCTTCTTTCTCCATTCTTCTCTCATGGAGGCGAGCAGTCAGTACACTAATCTCTTGTTTCAACTTGGAGATCTCATGATCTCTGTCCTTTACCAGATATTCAGCTTTCCTCCAGTTCTCAAGCTCTTGACTAAACTGGATAGTTAGTCCTTCTAACTCCTTTCTCAGATTGGAGTTTGAATCATTTAGCTTATTTACTTCTACAATCATGGCTTCTATATTTGCTTCATCTTCAAAACTATTTTCAGATAGCTCCATCAGCTTCTTTGCATATTCTCTCCTTTTTGCTTGAGATGCCTTGTATTTGACCATAAGATCATCATAGGCTTGCTCAGACTGAGTGAGCCATTGAGTAAGTTCCCTCAAGGTGCATTCCCCCATATCTCTTTCCAAGTGGTTAAACTTATAGAAAGGTAGGCTCTGATACCAATTGATGAATACTAAGAGGGGGGGGGGGTGAATTAGTATGCCAAAAGTCTCTGTACTTAAACACTTAAACAATTTGAAGATAAACCGGTAAATCAGTTTAACAAATAGACCGGTTATCACACATGCAAACCAAAATGCAAATAAAGCATTCACCCACAAAAGCAATACAACCATAACACAAGATATTTGATGTGGAAACCCAAATGGGAAAAACCACGGTGAGATGGAACTCACAAGTTACTATCTGCAAAATAGAAACTAGACTGATTAAGGTCAGACCGGTTAAGGTCTTACAATGTTCTTCACTAGAACAGATCCTGTTAGGAATTTGAATCTTTGTTAGGAGATAAGTCTGATTAAAGACTACCTTGCTAGAGGATTTTAGATTCATAGAGGTGAACCACCTTGTTAGAGGATTTTACAAAAGGCTTTTGGGCCTACCTAGTTAAGGGCTACAGACTTATCAAAGATGTGAGTAATCAACAAGTGTTTGATCTATCTAATAGCACAAACTGCTTGGTTAGATCCAGTATAGCTCACTGCTAATGCATTCCAGCATTACTTTAGTCTTCTCTATCTCTCACTCAATTACAACTTGATCTTCTTAGATAAGATCACTCTTACAACAACTTATCAACCACCTTAAACCCTAGCACAACATAAACCCTTTCAACAACAACCTAAAACCCCAGACATGATGTCCTTCTAAAGGAATCTGATTTCATGTTGGTCCAATAGGATTACATTACAATTTCCTAGGTTCAATGAATCTAGACATACTTAGTAACATGACACAAGAAGCACCATCAGTGTGTCGGCACTGTCAAACAATTGATGGATTGGTAACTCATCACAAAATGTCGGTTGGTAACTCATCATAGAGTATTACCGGTTCATACAAAATACCGGTTGCCGGTTTGACAAATGAAAACTGGTAAGAATGTGTTATGCCGCTTTGCTCCCTCGTACCGCTTGAGATCTACAAATCGCTTGGGGTCGACATGCCACTTTAGACTAAGAAACACATTCTACAAAATCACCAATAGTCTAAAGACTAGAATACAACATACCGATTGGAATAGATACCGATTGAGCTCTAGCTCATACATATAAAGTGGATCTCAATACAAGTGTGTGTCCATCAATGACAATCACAACATAAACAAAAAATGCCAACAGTTGGTAGCTTATTTCTTTTCAACAACAAGAGGTGGCACTGAATTTTGCTTCTCGAGGTTATTAGGTTATTATGTTTTGACAAGCTCTCTCTAAGCACTAACAAATTATTATTTAGTTTTTACATAATAAATATAAGTTCCTGGGTCTATATACTTTTCCTAATGTTGAGAGGGTGCTTATCTATTAGTTTAAAGAAAAAATTAAATCTAAATTGACTATTTAGATACTATTAGGAGCCATGCTTTGCTT
Organism: Cryptomeria japonica; assembly: GCF_030272615.1. NCBI lineage: Eukaryota > Viridiplantae > Streptophyta > Pinopsida > Cupressales > Cupressaceae > Cryptomeria > Cryptomeria japonica. The sequence goes on from NC_081409.1 coordinate 600,486,903, forward strand.
GTGAGCAGTGTGGTAACTACACATATTTTGGATAGAGAAAGTGAGAGCCAAGTGATCTAGTCATTGGCAGAAGGCGGGTAAGCAAACCTTGTATATTCAAGAATAGGAGCTTTGTTTTTAGTTGCTCTTCAAGCAAGGTATGCATTGTAAATATTATATATTTATTATGTGCGCTAATTTTGTTATCACTGCAACCATTTCAGTGTGATGTAATTGGTGAATATTTAATATATAGAAGTTTTTGTTATCTGAAAGTCATCTTAGAAAGTTTATCATTATGTTTCAAATAGAGATTGTATATGATGTTAAGCAAACAAGTTTTCTAGCCCCCAAATATTTGGGGAAATTGTAATTATGGGTTTGATTTAGAACCATTTATAACACTGGAGTTAGTTTGTTTTAAGATGTCATTAAGTCCTTAATGACATACATAAATTCAATAAACCAAAGTTGTGGGATTTTCCTTCAATAGAGGAAGTTCGTCAGCAATTGGAGAACATCGCAAAACATTATTAGTTGCAAGTCAGTCAACAAATGGTTTTAAGTAGAGTTTTGGGACTGACACTGATGAGGTCAATTTTAGGTTTTGGCACAACAAATTATTAAACTATATTTCAAGATAAATTGGATTTTTATTGTTTCCCCTTCATAATAACATGAATAAAATTATTCAAAGATGTAAATCCGCTCAAAATTTTGGAACAAGATTTAAACTTTTAAATTTTAGTGGACTGGTTTCTATTTTGGACCTAGGGGATACCCAATTCAAGAAACTACTCATGATTCAATGAATTTGAGATCATTTATAGATCAAACAAATTGTTGAGGGTTTAAAGAAGCCGCTACTAAATAAAAATATGTTAAAAATAAAGATGACTATTTTAAGCTTTCATGTTTGGGATTTTGAAGTATGTTTTGAGAATTTGAAACTGATAAACTTATAAGGCACTGAGAGTGGGGGTGAATCAGTGCAAGGAAAAACAACAACACAAATCTAATCACCACTTTTATCAACTTGAAACTTAACAAGCATGCAAGGAAAATAATCACATAAGCTAACACCCAGTAAAACATGTGCCACATGACACAATATTTTTCACGTGGAAACCCAAATGGGAAAAACCATAGTGGGAATTGGTAGCCACAAAATATGCACTCTTACAAAATGCACCCTGTTAAAGGCCTAGCTCGGTTAGGAGCTTTACAATAATGCCCAGTTAAGAGAAGACCCTGTTGGGAGTCACATAGTCAAGAGATTTACAGCTTAGCCCTATTAGGAGCTTTACCCTGTTAGGAGTAACCTAGATGGAGGATTTAAACAAAAATTAATGATCTGCCCGGTTAAGGGATTTACACATTCAGGTCTATTAGGACCTACCCAGTTAAGGGATTTAGACTACTGCAACTGTTAGGAAACAACAGGTAGTTGATCTGCATATATAACCTCTGTGCTTTATAAGATTTGCTTTAGTTCTACAACTAACACTAACTAAACATCAATATAGAGCTTCACCTTCCACCACACAATCAAATCCTCATTCTAGATCCTTCACCTGATACATCATCACACAATATTCATCCTTTTATAAATAGCTCTACTAAGTCAGCAAACAACCATGGAACAATTTCCTAGGTTCAATGTATCTGGTCAATATTGCTCAACATGCTTTACTTATGTCAACCACAAACAAAAATAAAACATTAAGCCTACCGATTTACTGATCTAAGTGTATATGCTCTACTGGTAAACTATTCTTCTTGATTGACTACTTAGTACATCATAACTTGCTCATACAATCGAATTTGTTGATGCGGTTCCGGTCATAGACTCCTACCAATGTCATAAACATGCATACTAAACCGCAATATCTAGCTATTCCCTGATCTTTCGTACTAGTTGCTTGATCATAGCACTGTCTCTATTTACCAGTTCATTGTTTAACTAACTCCACTACTAGTTAGGCATTTTTTTGGTTGGACTAAATGACTCAGATGACTGACAAAACATGGTTTCCATCAATGACAACACAAAACAAGTCATCAATCAACCTGTTACATCATAACATCAACATCAAGCCAATAGAAACAAGGTGAGTCCATTGTTAATTGAGTCTTAGCCAAAAGCTACCAAAAAAGATAAAAATATTGAAGACTTTACATGTGTCTGTAAAAAATTGTGAGCTAGTTGAATCAAGGCAACAACTTTTGGTGCTGCTAGATTAGCTCAGAACATTACAAGTCTACCACAGATGCTTGGTCTCTCAAAAACAATTATTTTAACCATGTTTCTTTCACTTTTGAGAGTAGGTGGATAGGTTTTGGAGATGAGAATTTTCTTCCCAGATTTTGTTTATGGTGGTTAAAAAAATACATAAAAAATAAATAAAAGAAGTTGGAATTTTTGAAGCTCAAATTTGTACAAAGTTATACTTCTACACATCATTTTGTAACATAGATAGAGAATCTTATTGTCTTCACCCCTATCTTAAGGATCTTGAATGGAAATTGTACCATTACCAAATGTTCCATATTGCTAGATCCCTCATGTCCCATTTTGGAGAATGACCTACAACCCCTAGGGATGTACCCATATTGTACACATTTTTAAGCATGCTTACAATTTTCATATCTAATGTCTCTATTACTATATTGATCAAGCAACCTAATGCCACTTTGTTAATGCCCTGTGGTAAGATTCTACCAACTCTCCCCTGGCTATATATAAGTATGTAGTGCAGTCTTACATGCATCTAACAATGAAAGCAATTTTCATTCTTTGTTATCAAATATTTATATTTTTAGAAATATGATCTAGCCACAATTTCCTTATATGGCTTCTTGTTTACCTCACCATCATCGAGTAGTGTGATTGCATTTAGTCCATCAATACAAAAAGAAAAAGATAAACCAATATACTTCAAACTGGACATATTAATAAACATCAAATAGAAACATGCAAAATTGTTTTGATGAGAGCACCCAAAAACAAAATTTGTAGCTTCGCTTCTCATAATCCTTTCCTTTATCCTTCACAGGTGGTTTAGTCGTTTGCATATCTTCTATTTGTAAAACTACCGGTGGCTCTTGTGCATCTAACTATTCTAGTTGCTCAGTGTTTTGTACATTATTATTCACCGATGGCTCAATCATTTCTTCATCTGTCTTTTATGCTTCTATTCTCTCTTCACCTATATCAGTTGAAGTAGCTCCCAATAATACATCTTCTTCATTAGGAATAATGATTGGATCTTGCTTAGTGCTTATGTCTACAAAAGCAATCTCATCTGGTATGATACTATCAATATTCACATTGTCAGGGAGATCTTATCCCTTAAGTCTCTTTGGTTCCTCTTCTTCTTCTTCAGGGACTAATCCTAAAAACTTCTTCAAAATTTGCTCAGTTTCAGCATGTACGAACTGAGACTCACCAACTAACAATCTTGTCAACCTTTTCTTTTTAAGAAATAATGCCCTTGACTTAGAAATAATTTCTTGAATATCTTCCCTAGAGGTCTCTAGTTGTAGATGCATCAATACAAATTCAATCAATTCTTTGTCCTGCTTTATAGCAGTTTTCCATCTTGCTTCCAACTTATCATACAAAGAATCAGGAATCAAACCTTCCAACTCAATCAATGATTTGTTGTACTTATTCATGAACCAAACAATAGTATCCTCTATTTGCATTTCTCATCTTCACCAAAAATGTTATAATGTCTCTTAACATCAGTCAAAATACCATACTTTCTTGTTTTCTCCAAAATCCTTTCAAGTAAAGTGAGTTTACTTACCGGTGGTTTCACAGATTTCACAGTAGGAGATCCAACCACTTTGGATTTCTTCCCACTGGCTCTTAATTCTTTATGTCCACCTTCATATTCAATATCTTCTTCGTCAACAGTTTCAAGTGTCCTTTATGCTTGTTTTTTCTTTCTCTTCCTGTACACTTCTTTCACCTTGGGTGCTTCAGGCTTAGCTTCCTTAGGTTTTCTTCTAATCTGGATCTTAGGAGTAGGAGGGGGCTTCTCCTTCACCACTGTACTCCTTGTTTGTCTACTAGTGCCGGTACCGATTGAGGCACTAGAGGATTCAACCTTCCTTGCTTCAAATTTTTCTCTAGCCTCTGTAATTGCCTCTTTTGTAAATCCTTGTTCAATAGCAAATTGCTCAACTTCTTTTCTAACCTTCTTGGTTATTACTGGTTTAGCCAACTTAGAATGTACCTCTATTGATTTCTCTTTAAATGTTCCAAATCTAGATACATTGGGATCTACTAGTTTGGATAGGAGGTCTTTAGCATAAATAATCAAGATATCTTCTCCTACCTCATACCCCATAGGCATAACCCATGAATTCCTTGGGTCTGCAGCCTCCATCTGACAAGTATCAGTATTAACCATAAAACAAATAGAGTCCTCATACCTTTTCACCACTTGTGTTGGTATCCTTTCTTTGTCATGCATTTTCTTTTGGAAATCCTTAAAGTATCCCCAGATAACCTTTATAAACTCATTACCAAGCATCTTGATACTATTCTTGATTTGTAACATTGTCAGTGTACCTTCTGACCATTGTATATCACCGATACTGAGAAAGGAGTTCTGAAAATAGAAAAACAAACCAATGATCAACTGACCATACTTGAATTTTTGTCGCTTGTCTTTCTTGATAGATTCAAGATTCAACACCAATTCAGCTCTCAAAGCTTCTACAAGATCATAGTCAGCATTGTCCTTCAACATCCAATAAGCTGTATAGATAGCAACTCTGGCAATGCTATTCATTCTGATCAAGTGGTAAACCCTATAACCGATGACCATAGACACAAACTTTACATCTAGATCATCAATATTATTCACAGTCATTGCACGACCATCCGATTTAGAGTTAGTCAATCGAATCACCTCATCCTTTGGGATTGATCTTAAAACATGAACTTCACCAGTGGCAGACAATCCGATGACAGCATGAATCGCCTCATTAGTAATCTTGTGTGGTCTATCCAACCATATAAACTGGTCATGAACTCTGATCAAAACATATCTAACATGATCCTCTTCAAAATCATCAAGAAAGTTCAAAGCATGATGAAAACCTTTATTGGTAACCCTCCTAAATTGATGTTTCAACAATCCTTTCTTATCACACAATTTCTGGTATTGATCGTAAATACAAAGTGTCCCCACATCCTCAAATTTTCTATGAATGTAAGATTTCATATCTTCAATATGAAAAACACCATAGGGTACGCTGGATACGGCTCCAACATGATCGGTTTCTGTCAACTTTTGTGGATGCCTCTTAAACTCCGATCGAGGTTTTATAGATACATCAATAATATGTAGTGTATCCATTGCAAAATATCAAACACAACCTTAGATTCTCAGATAAATACCTTTTCAACTTCTTTGCTGCTAGGGTTTCCTGTCTGAATGCTCTTTCACCGATTCCCTTCTTTCCAAATTTTCACAATCAGCTATCAAATTTAACCAAGGCAATAGTCAAATGTTCTTCTCTGCCTTAGTCACTCTGCAAATGTTCTCTTGAGAATGAAAAGGTAACAAATGAAACTCTAAAACACCTTTTATTTACCTTTTACAAACTCCATTAAGTGCAATACTTGGTTGAATAAACCCTAAACATCGTTCAACCCTAAAACATGCTACCAGTTCTCATAACACATCCAACTTATCAGTTTCAACTCAAAATCATTACTCAACATCAAATTACATCTGAATAGGCAGATTTGACTTACCGTGCACCATATAGGGGGTCTAGAAATGGATCTGATAATAAGTTCCCCCTAAGCTTTATAACTAGCTTATTTCATCAGTGAGGGGTTCTCCACACTAGGTGAAGAATTAGAATCTTTCAATGGTTTCTCCTCACTCTTCTTTCTCTTGTTCTTGTTCATTTCTTTTTTGGTTTTCTCCACATCAACCTTCTTCTTACATTTTTGGTCAGCAGATTGATTAACCGATTGGTTCATTCTTGCTCTACAAAACTTTGCAAGGTGTCTCGGTTTGTGAGAATGAAAACATGACATTCCAGATGCTCTCTAGGGTCTAGCATTGCCTCTACCAACTCTTCTCTGATAGTTCATAGCAACATGTCCAAATTTGTGACAAATTAAACAAGTCACAATTTGTCTATACTCCGTTTCATAAGGACTGGACCGGTTCACATAAGGTCTCTGCCAGGTAGGGTTTCGCCAGTTATTGAAAGATCTCTGCCATACACCATTAGGTCGTTGATTCATGAAAGATTTCAGATTGTTCACACCTAACCTACACTCAACAGCTCTATGCCCATACTTGTTGCAAGTGTAGAAATAACCATTAAAAGTTCTAGGGTTGTAACCCTCATAAGCATTAGACCTATAACCATTAAAATAACTAGATCTTCTTCTACAAACATTAGCACTATGACCTACCTTGTGACAAATGAAGCATACCTAGTTTGTAGGGTTTCTTACCGATGTTCTTCTTTTTCTTAGGTGCAGATTTGCCTTCATTCATGATGTCTTTGATACTAGAAGGCTCTCCTTTCTCAAAGGTTGTGTATCCCAAGCCATGTGTATCTCCATTTTGCCTTTGTGACTGGATCTTCTCATTAAGCATAGTAGAGCTCTTGTTGTATTTAGCTAGTATCTCATTGGCATCAACCAGCTTCTTAGTAAGATCTTCATTCTTTTTCATAAGACTTTCTCTAAGAGACATATCCATATCTAGATCAACCTGTATTTCTTCTTTTTCTTCTGTTTCCTCATGAAGATGTGCATGCAAGTCACTAATCTCTTGATTCAGCTTAGAGATCTCATGATCCTTCTCTCTAATTTTGTCTTCAGCAACCCTCCTGGCTTCAGACTCTTGACTCATCCTGATGGTAAGGGTTTCCAACTCTCTCCTCAGATTTGGCTTATCATCATTCAACTTTTTCATGTCATTAGCCAATGCATCAATGTTAGCTTCTTCAGATGAACTATTTTCACTAAGTTCATACAACTGCTCAGCTAGCTCTCTCCTCTTAGCCAATGAAGCTTTATACTTGACTCTTAACTCACCTAGGGATTCTTCAAATTCTGAAAGCCAGTTATAAAGCTCCCTATAACTCATATCCCCCATGATAGCCTTAAGGATCCTTCCCAAACAGTTAAACCTTAAGGGAACAAGGCTATGATACCAATTGATAAACTTATAAGGCACTGGGAGGGGGGGGGTGAATCAGTGCAAGCAAAAATAACAACACAAATCTAATCACCACTTTTATCAACTTGAAACTTAACAAGCATGCAAGGAAAATAATCATATAAGCTTACACCCAATAAAACATGCACCACATGACACAATATTTTTCACGTGGAAACCTAGATGGGAAAAACCATGGTGGGAATCGGTACCCACAAAATTTGCATTGTTTCGAAAAGCACCCTGTTAAAGGCCTAGCCCGGTTAGGAGCTTCACAATAATGCCCGGTTAAGGGATTTACAGCTTAGCCCTGTCAGGAGCTTTACCCTATTAGGAGTAACCTCGTTGGAGGATTTAAACTCAAATTAATGAGCTACCCGGTTAAGGGATTTACACATTGAGGCTTGTCAGGACCTACCCGGTTAAGGGATTTAGACTATTGCAACTATTAGGAAACTACAGGTAGTTGATCTGCATATAGCACCTCTATGCTTGATAAGATTTGCTTTAGTTCTACAACTAACAGTGACTAAACATCAATACAGAGCTTCACCTTCCACCGCATAATCAAATCCTCATTCTAGATCCTTCATTGATACATCATCACACAATATTCATCATTTTATAAACAACTTTGCTAAGTCATCAAACAACCATGGAACAATTTCCTAGTTTCAATACATCTGGTCAATCTTTCTCAACACACTTTACTTATGTCGGCCACAAAAAAAAATAAAACATTAAGTCTACTGGTTTACTGATCTAAGTGTCTCTTCTCTACTGGTTAACTATTCTTCTTGATTGACTTCTCAGTACATCATAACTTTCTCATACCATCAAATCTATTAATGCAGTTCCGGTCATAGACTCCTGCCAATGTCATAAGCATGAATACCAAACCGCAATATCTAACTCTTCACTGATCTTCCGTACTGGTCGCTTGATCATAGCACTGTCTTTGTTTACCAGTTTGTTGTCTTGTTTACCAGTTTGCTGTCATGTTTACCAATTCACTATTTAACTAACTCCACTACCGGTTATGCTTTATCGGTTGGACTAAATGACTCAGATGACTGACAAAACATGGTTTCCATCAATGGCAACACAAAACAAGTCATCAATCAACCTATTACATCATAACATCATCATCAAGCCAACATAAACAAGGTGAGTCCATTGTTGATCGATTTTTACACAAAAGCTACAAAAAAAGACAAAAATATTGAAGGCTTTACATGTGTTTACCAAAATTTGTAAGCTGGTTGAATCATGGCAGCAACTTGTGGTGTTGCTAGATCATCTCAAAACATTGCAAGTCTACCACAGATGCTTGGTCTCTCAAAAATATTTTTTTTTAACTTTGTTTCTTTGACTTTTGGGAGTAGGTGGATAGGTTTTGGAGATGAGAATTTTCTTCCCAGAATTCGTTTATGTTGGTTAAAAAACTATATAAAAATTAAATAAAAGAAGTTGCAATTTATGAAGCTCAAATTTGTACAAAGTTATACTCCTGCACAACATTTTGTAACATAGACAAAGAATCTTAATGTCTTCACCCCTATCTTAAGGATCTTGAATGGAAATTGTACCATTACCAAGATGTTCCATATTGCCAGATCCCTCATGTCCCATTTTGGAGAATGACCTAAAACCCCCAGGGATGTACCCATATTGTACACATTTTTAAGCATGCTTACAATTTTCATATCTAATGTCTCTATTACTATATTGATCAAGCAGCCTAATGCCACTTTGTTAATTCCCTGTGGTAAGATTCTACCAACTCTCCCCTGGCTATATACAACTATGTAGTGCAATCTTACATGCATCTAACAGTGAAAACCATTTTCATTCTTTGTTATCGAATATTTATATTTTTAGAAATATGATCTAGCCACAGTTTCCTTATATGACTTCTTGTTTGCCTTACCATCATCGAGTAGTGTGGTTGCATTTAGTCCATCAATACAAAAACAAAAGATAAACAAGTATACTTCAAACTTGACATATTAATAAACATCAAATAGAAACATGCAAAATTGTTTTGATGAGAGCACCCAAAAACAAAATTTGTAGCAAGTTATGTAAGTATTAAACATGAACTTCTATTCATGATATCAACAATGCGTTAGAAAAATTCAAAATTCCATACCTTACAAATTAAAGTTCCCTTTGGTGCCAAAAAATCAACAAGAAGCCTCAGTGCATATACAACCAATGAACTCGGCTGGAAAACAAAGAGATAATCTTAATACACAATTGAAGATTGGAATACATTGATAGAGGAATGAGAAAGGATATATAAAGAAAATATAAATGATAAACCAATCATTCAATAACCATAGAACATAAAAGTAAAGAGAATATGTGATCAAATATCATAGTTTCACAACAAAATTAGCAAAATTCTAGATAAAGGCATAGACTTTTGTAGACACATAAATTTGTCCACTAAATTAAATAAATATTTAATATTTGTTTAATTCACTAATGATCTTCTATTAATTAAATTTACATTTAAATAATTCATTTCAACCCATTCTACTAATTTAATTAAATAAATTTTATAAATTTATTTAAAATAAAATTACTAACTATTGGCCAACTATTAAATAAATTGATAAATTTATTTAATCATCCCCTTTCCTGTCATTTAAATAAATTAAACATTTATTTAAAATGCACAATCAAAATCCCTATTTAAATAAATGAATATTTATTTAAAATACTCATCCACTTGTATTTTACTACAATTTGCACATTTAATTGAAATAGATGAATTTTATTTTAATTAAAATCCAAAAATCCATCCCACTTGTCTTCTCCTACAAAACCCACTTGCACACTAGCCCTTCTTCTAAATTCTTCTAATCCCTTCTAATTTAGCCTAATCCCCTTCTAAGCATTTGCACATTCCTAAAACTAAAAGATTAGGGAGGAGTCACTTATCAAAAGCATTAAAAGCTTTCTCCCTTCCACAAGTTAGCCCCCAAATTCTTCTTAACCCTTAAAGGCTTTAATCTAACTAACCCACCTTTGATCCTTGGTTAGATATTTTTCCTCTAACTCAACCATCCATCTAACCCTCAAGTCTCTTCAAGCATTCAATGCTTTGACCATTATTACCCTTTAACCCTTACACGTTCATTTATCCCTTGGATAAAAGATTTATCCACTAACCTAACCCTAACCGAACCCCGTAGGGTAACCATCATGTCTCTTCAGGAATTTAATGTCTCTTCCCTCCTCTCAAGCCTTCTCATGATGTCACATTCCAGAATTGCATTGGTGGAAGTTGCAAACATGGATTGAGGATTAAGCCCTCCTCATGCAATCCTAACCCTTTCTAAGCCAAATCAATCTTGACCCTTCAATTACCCATTTTTCTTATAAAAGGAACCCTCATCCTCAAGCAAAAGAGGAAGCATTTTTAAGCATTGTTACTATATTGGCATATGTAGACACTCATATTTAGCTTTCTCATAGCAATTCTAGTTTTGCATTTCATAGAAGTTCATTTTCAACCATTCAATCCTTCATTTGGCATCCATGGCTACATGCTAAAACTGAGAGCTACACTCAAGCATTGCATTTTGGATCTTGGAGAGCAAAAGAACAAGGGAGAGACATCAAAGATCATAATTGGAGCATCATAGGTAGTTTCTAACTCTTATTTGTATTCTATGCTTCTTTTGTTTGTTCTTTATCTCTTTGGGTATGCATTTGGGAGTTTTAGTTCATTTGGTTTTTAGCTTTGGTTGAGACTAACATACTAACCTTTTGAGCTTGGTTTTGTGTGTTTCCCTTTCATGTGTATCAATTTCATATTTGAATAGTTATGTACCTTCAAATTTATACATGAATGTTGTCCTTTTCTTTCCTTAGCTTCCTCAAAATCCACATTGGTTTTTCATTCTTTTGCAATTGAAAGTAAATAAATAAACTTTGTTGCATTAAATAAAGTATAAACAAAATCTTCTAAATATAGAATGAATTTATCTATTTGAATGCATGGAGGTGTCCTTTTATAACTAACACTTATGCATTACATGTTGGATATATAGTGGAATAAAAACATTAAATTGATTCTAACTTGTTATAATACTACACATGAAATTTATTTATTTATGTTAAACAAAAGGTCAAGGCCTATAATATATTAGATATATAAAGACAAAAGATTACAAAGAGTAAGGAAGATTCTATATCCTTCCATAAAACCACCAAACATATACCCCCTAAACCTACTAAATCATCCTCAATGTGAAAGAGGAGGCATATCTATCAACTAGTAACGACAATACCATCTCAAAATATCCTTTTTCAGGATGCACAACTTAACATCATAACAACACAAATTTTAACCCCGAAAATTCACTGTCTCATCCCACTCACTAGACTTAACATCTTCATACTCAAAAAAGAACTGGGATGTACCATATTTGAACAACCACCATCTGTTAATTCAAAAGGATGCAATGGGCCCTATAGACTTGATCGACAACTTTAGACTATCTGAACCCTTGAACAAAAAACTGGTACCATCTGTTATAAAAAAATGATAAAAAGGAATGGCCGACTAGAGGAATTCAAGATCCAATCCCTGACTCATGAGATGAGGCAATATCAATCAACTGAGGGAATGAAAGTGAGTTCCCATATTGCATGAAATTTAGCCATTGTTTTTGAAAACATGGGGGCCCCTAATTTGGCTGTAGATACAAACATCTAGTGAAGGAAAGGTGCCTCTACATGTCTTCACTGTGGCCCCTTGTTCCTAAGAGAATTTTGCATCGACATTCCAGCTTGATCATTCACCGTGGGTCAAACAAGGTCTTCACTCATTTCTTCAGCAAGAGTTATGCTTTCTACAATCCTCTTTCTGAGTCTTGGTGCTCTCACATCTCACATCAAAATGAGGGTATGTGCAAGATCATGAGGGGCCAAAAAGTGGCAATGGGGAAAAAAATGTGTTTTAAACTTTGCTAAACATGCCAAATTCTACTTTGACTTTTTGTATGGGTTGACCAAAATTTGAATTTTGTTTGGTAATACCAAATCAAAATGGATATTTTTTAATAATGGATATCTGATATTAATGGATATCCATTTTGTGACATCATTATTGTGATGTCATGTTTTTCCAAACCGGATATCCATTTTGCTCAACATAAAAAACACACTTTAGTAAAATGGGCATAACTTTTGTGTTTCTTATGGAAATTTTTATCTTTTATAGGCATTGGAAAGGTAATTCAGAGACCTGTCAAATAGATAAGTTAATTTTAATATATTATAAATCAAAAATTAATTATAATAATTTGAAGTTAATCCTTCAGTTTTAAAACTTTAAATACTCACAAATTTTGCATACAAAGTCTCTTTTTTTTCCTATCACTTCCTTTATCTATCACTTGTCTATCTATACTTCTATAAATTGTTAGGATTGATGATAGTCCCAAAGATACTGAGAGGGGGGGTGAATCAGTATCTAACTGGTGTACAGATTCTTTAACATTATTAAGTATTTTGCATTCCAAAATAATGTACCGGTAAACAAGAATTAATGTAGTAAATAGGAACAGTAAAGACAACATAGAAAGCACACCATAACACAAGATGTTTAATGAGGAAACTCGGTGTGGGAAAAACCTTGGTGGGATTTGTGACCCAGAATATTCACTCACTGGCCAATGAATGGATATTACTTACAAGAGGGGCCTGCACATGCATGAAGGCCAACTGCCTAGAGCTTACTACTCAATTACAAAAGGAAGTCTCACTAACTTACAAAATGGATTATGAAAATCCAATATAATGTACTACTACAATTAAGCATCTTCTGTGCCAGGTTCAGTACCAGTTTAAGCTCATACAATAACCATAAACCTTATACAAAATATTCGCTCATCACTTCTACCATCATGCTACCTTATTCCTTACGTATATCAAAATGATTTACAAGACCTCATACATATATGTCTATTACAATATGCCATGTCGGCTTACAAAAGATAGTACAATTAAATACAATAAACAAAACTTTATTCCTTTCAGCTGGGATGCCGATGAACATTGTTGTCGCTACCAGTGAAGTGCCTATCGGTGCCGGTGTCGATGCTTGAAGATATCCACAAGGTTGCCGGTAAGTTTCCATCAATGACAACACCTTCAATCCCCTTCAATTCTCATTGGAGTGTTCAATGCCAACAATCTCCCCCTTTGGAATTAATGGCAACACTCATGAGAAAAATCCAAAAACTGTATCCAAAAATGGAGTCCAAAATTTTACCAAAAATGTGTGCTCCCCCTGAGCAGATGATCTCCTCTGGTAATCATTTTTCTTTGTCCTACTACTCCCCCTTTGACATCAATGACAAAGATTGTCAATAGTGTCAAATGAGTGCAGTTTTCAGCTTAAACTTTGTAATCGGTTGGTTACAATTTGGAATAAGTCTGCTAAGACCAAATTCAAGCTCTGAATAAACCTATTACTGTTCTTCATAGATGCCTCAGTTCTCTGGATTGTATTGGTGAGATGATGCATTTTTTCTTCCGGTGTCTTTTGATCTTGAATTAGTGCCTCAGAGATTTCTTTCCTTAGAGAGATAAGGTTATCTAACTTAGGACTTAATTTGCACTTAAGCTCTCTGGCTTTTCCCTTTAACCTTTCCTTCTCTTTCTCTAACTTCTCCAATTTTTCTTCAAATCCTACAATTTCCTGTTCAATAACTGATATAGGTTCAGATGAACCAATAATATTATCAGCTATGTCATTAATCTCCTTTTGAACTTTGCTGATTTCTTTGTCAATATCCACTGTCAACAGATTTGTCTTGCAAGTATCTCTTTACAGTTCCTTAAACTCCATAATTGTTGTGCTCAGTATCGGTAAAAGTGTATTGATGTGTTCCATGCACTTCTTTATTGTTTCCTCAAAGAATTTCTCTTTTTCTTTTTCCATTTTCTCCTTAAATGTTTCCTCATTTATTTGATCAACAGTCAGTATATTACCAGTAATGTATTTAGATAATGTGTCTAACCGGCCTAAATAATCCTTATTGTCTACATTGCATTTGGGTGCAATCAACTTAAGAATAGGAATTGTGTCATCAATTTCCTTATAGGCCAATGCATTACAATCTTTTATTTTCTTTATTGAATCCAAAAGTACTTCAGTCACATTGGTGGGTCTAATTCTGTTAGTGAAGTACTGGATGTCTGCCCAACTACCTTTACAATCTCAGTACTTCCGGTGAGAGTAACTTTGCTTGTCTCGACCTCTGGTGGGTCAGTCTGTGTTTGTATTTCCACTAGCAAAGGTTTTTGTCTCTCTGTGGTTACCAGTTTCACTGTATTATCTACTACCAGTATCTTAGTTATTGTCTCTGCAAGTTTCTCAATGCTTACATTTGTATTGTTAGTAACCATTTCACTAACCAAGGGTTTCTCTGAATGCTCAGTTTTCTCTGTCTGTACCCCAATCTCAATGTGTTCTTCCTATGTTCCAACCTCAATATTATCTGTCAGTTTCTTAGTAGAAACATCTTTCTTTTCCTCTGTGCTTTCCTTATCAACTACAATGTTAACCTCCTGAGTGTCTATTTTCATAGTGTACAGAATTTCAGACTCAGGGTTTGTATCCTCATGTGGTGTATCTACATTCTCAATAGCCGGTGTAATGTCAGTCTATACCGATGGAGTAGCTAAAGGTGGTGGTATATTATCAGTCACTTTAATGTTTGGTAGTCCACCTACCTTGCCTTTCCCCTTGTCTTTATCCTTCTGATAGACTTTGAAATTTTTAGGTCTTTTCAGTTCTTCTTGCTTTTCCTTCTCAACAAAGAAAATATCCCATCTGTCAGTTGTTTCTTCTAAATTTCATTAACCCTACCAGCCATTAGGCTCACATGTCGGTGTCCGCTTGCAAAAACTGACCTATTAGCTTCATTGATCAATTCATCAATTTCTTCAATAGATTTGATCGGATGTACAACTAGAAGTTTCTCAATTTTAATTTTCTTATCTAGCTCCATAATTGCTAACCTCTTAACATCTAACTGCCTATACAATTCACTAGGTAAATCATCTACAACTTCTATTAACACTTTCTTATATATGTCAAGATGTAGGATGATGTTATTCTCTATACTTTATTTCTCTTCATTAGTGAATGTATCATATAATTTTCTCACATTGGATAGGTTGTCATCATCAGTTATTTCGTTCAGTAAGTTGTCCAATGGTGGTATAACATGTTGCTACTTTTTCTTCTTTGGTGTCAACTTCTTTGTTGGTGGTCTCACTACCTGTTGCTGCTGCCTTGGTGTTCTTGTTTTCTTGGGAGGAGGAGACGGTACCAGTGAGGGTTTTCTCTTCCTATCTACTCTTTTGAATTCAACAAGAATTTCACTATCTGATGATGTACCAACTGGCGAGAGATGTGCCTCCGGTTGTAATCCTTCTAAGTCACTCTCCTTTATACCAGTGATATTCATGACATTTTCTTTAATTTTCTTAACTTGTTTAGATGCACTCCTTATGTATTTTTCTCTTCTCTTTCTCTATTTCAATGTTTGTACATCACTTTCTATTGATTGTGCAATTCCAAATACCTTTTCTTCCGGTTCTCTAGGGGCTTCTAGTAGGGATTTGGCATAAGTTTCAATTATGTTTATATGTACCTCATATCCCATTTCTGTTACCCATATAGTTCTAGGAAGAACTGCCTCCATCCAGATCTCATCCTTCTTGATTACAAAACATATTTCCTTCTCATATTTATCTACAATGCTTTGTGGTAATCTTTCTCTTGTTTTCATTTTTGCTTTGAATGTTTTGAAGTACTCTATGATATTGTTATCCTTATCTGTCCCCATACCGATGAAGATATCTAACATTTGTTTGTCTACCGATATATCAAAACCAAATTCTTTCTTACCCATACTAGGAATCTCTTTTGTGAGATACAACATCAGACATACCAAGAGATTTCCAAAATGAAAAGTACCTTTCTTGTCTCCTTTGATCTTTTTCAGATTATCTATTAACTCATCCTTTAACCACTCACAAACATCTATCTTTGCATCAATGTTGACCATATCATATGCACTTTTAATACAAAGACTGGAAACAAAGTTGATTCGGTTTGCATGGGTGGCCTTATAACCTAAAATCATACTTATGAATGTAACATTCACATATTTTACATCATTCAATCTCAGGGATCTGCTATCATAGGTTGATCCTGTTAATGTCATCACAGTGTTATTAGGAACCTTTTTAGTTTTATCTTGCTTGCTACCGGTGGAGGGTAAGCCAGTCACTGCCCTAACTACTTCCTTAGTGATTTTACAAACAGAGTCTAGCCAAAATAATTCACCATTAACTCTGCTAAGCACAATCCTTACTACCTCCTTAGGTAATTCCGGGATGTCAAGGATTTCCACAAAACCTAAAGTTTCAATAACCTTATGTTCGGGTTTCATAATTCCACTTTCGTCACAGATAATATTTTTATACATTTTCAATATTTCCTTTGAACCTAATTCCTCAATATGGAAATGAATATAGATTCTAGTATCTTCTGCATATGCAACACCTTTTGGGATTTTTGAAAAAGCTCCTAGGGAATCATCCTGTTTCTCTATCTCGAGGATAATCTTGAAAACGGGTCTAGGGCGTTTAACTACTTCCACAACAGTAGGGTTTGCAATAAATTCTGGAGCAGAGGAGGAAGCCATTGATAAATACCTTAATCTTCTTAATAGGTTTGAATTCTTGAAAGAACTTGCTTCACTACTCTCTAAGGATGTCTTTGCTCGGATTTTCGCGCGCTCTGAAAGTTTGAATGCTCGGTGAATGAAAAAGAGGGAAAATCACTGATTTATAATGTCTTTTCCTCCAACAACCACAATAAATGCTCGTTGGTTAAGTGAAACTTAACACATCTGCTGGTAGAGAAGAAGTCCATCTTTTCACCATCAACCAAGGGTAAACTTGCATGATTTTCAACTTTGTTGCAATACCCCCAAGGGTTACTTTTTAGTTGGATGAAGAGTCTCCTGTTGGTGGACTAATACTCTGTTCTACCGGTGAAGGAATAGTCTCATCAACATTTTGATCTGTCTTTCTAATCCATTGTCTTGAAAATTCTTGCTTTACCTCATCAACCTTCTCTTTGCCTTTCAAACTAGGTCCTTTATTATTTGTCAGTGAAGTCTTGCTTCTACAAAATTTTGCAATATGTCCAATCTTGTTACAAGCATAACAAGTCACATTGTTTTTTTGAATAGCCTTTCCATATCCTATGTTGGTTTGTGTTCTGCATTGATTAGATTTGTGCCCAAATCTTCCACAAACATAACATTTACATTCATTCTACAGTTTTCAAAATTGTGACCAATTTTGTTGCATTTGGAACATTGACCGGTGGGTGCATTAATGTTCTAATTGTTTCTAGATCTACACTAATTTTCTCTATGACCATACTTGTTATAGTTAAAGTATTTCCCATTAAATTTGTAGGCATTAGGTTGTCTTACCGGTTTACTATGATCATGATTGTTTGCAGTACTGGAACTTTTACCAACTTCAAATCCAAGTCCATTACTGTCTCCATTAGGTTTCTGACTTTTCAGCATACCATCAAGTTCTTTTGAACTTTTCTTGAATTTTTCTTTATGTTGATTTGCAGTAGCCAACTCATTTTCCAAAATTCCCTTCTGTCTCAAAAGTTTAGTTTTATCATGTTCCATGTGAATCAAATCTATCTTTAACATATCATTTTCATGACTGAGTCTTAGATTTTCATTTCCAGCATCATTAAGTCTCCTAGTCAAGTCATCTTCATTCTTCTTTATGTCTTCAATGTCTTTACAAAATCTCATAGTCATGTCTTGCATTTCATTTCTCAAGATCATGTTTTCTTGCCTCATCTTGCTTACAAGCTCATTAAGAGTTTCCTTTTCATCATCATTGCTCTGCATCTTTTCATGAAGTTCTTTTCTCTTATTTCTAGCAATAATGAGATTTTCCTGAAGTCCTTGAATGAATTCCTGTGCAGTCCTCCGATCATCTTCAAGTTTGATATTCTTCAACTTCTCTGCATCATAGTCCACAAGAGCTCCTTCTTATTGCTTTCTTAAATTCTCCATCTGTACTGGTGTCAGAATCTTCCTCAAGTTGTTGGACTTTTGAAAATAGTGGACTAGGCTCTGATACTAATTGTTAGGATTCATGATAGTCCCAAAGATACTGAGAAGGGGGGGTGAATCAGTATCTAGCTGGTGTATAGATTTTTTAACATTATTAAGTATTTTGCATTCCAAAACAGTGTACCAGTAAACAAGAATTAATGCAATAAATAGGAATAGTAAAGACAACATAGAAAGCACACCATAACACAAGATGTTTAATGAGGAAACCCGGTGTGGTAAAAACCTAGGTGGGATTTGTGACCCACAATATTCACTCACTGGCCAATGAATGGATATTACTTACAAGAGGGGCTTGCACATGCAGGAAGGCCAAATGCCTAGAGCTCACTGCTCAATTACAAAAGGAAGTCTCACTGACTTACAAAATGGATTATGAAAATCCAATATAATGTACTGCTACAATTCAACATCTGCTATGCCAGGTTCAGTACCAGTTGAAGCTCATACAATAAACATAAACCTTATACAAAGTATTCACTCATCACCTCTACCATCATGCTACCTTATTCCTTATCTATATCAAAATGATTTACAAGACCTCATACATATATGAGTCTATTACAATATGCCATGTTAGCTTACAAAAGATATTACAATTAAATACAATAAACAAAACTTTATTCCTATCGGCTGGGATGCCGGTGAACATTGTTGTCGCTGCCGGTGAAGTGCCTGTTGGTGATAAGTCGGTGTATTGACATGTTTTTATCAAGACTTTTAGGTTTTTTTGGTATCTTTTGGGTTGCATTATGATAGTAAAATATTGTGCATTGACTATATGTAATCCATGTTTTAAAAATCGAACTTAAGAAATCATGTTTGAACCTTGCCAATTTATTCCTGCAACCAAATGGTTTGTCTCTATGATATGCGGATTATTTAGGATGATTTCATATGTGAGTTAATGAATGTATTAGTTAAAGTAAAATACATATGCGTGTCTTTGTATTCTATTTATGTTTTAGTGCAGGTAACAATTGATGTTGCAGTGAAGAATTCTCTTCCGCGCCTAAGGACTGGAGAATCACGCCAGAGAGCTGGAGGTCAAATTGAAGGAGATTCAAGTGAGTGCGATCTAAGGCATAATCAGAGTAGTTGTACTTCACCATGGGAGTTTAACTCCAGTACATGTTTAATCTGTAAAATATTTCTTTGGCATGCAAAGGACTGTGGTTCGGTTATAGATCCACAGTTCCTGTAGCCAAGCTCTCTGTTATCCCCTTTGTCTGGCAGTGATCCGCCTTTTCTTCTAGGCGTAATTGTAGTTGTGTGGGGGAAAAAGTGACACTAAGCAAACATGCCCTAATCTCACTTTCAATCACACATTTGTGGAATACGAAAGAGCCTAGAGGTATCACACAATTGGCTACTTCTTTTTGTGGAAGAGAGAGCCATGGGCTACCTATTAGGATTTCTATTCCTTTGTTGTAATTGAAAGATAAAATGATGCAAGTTCAAGTCCTAATCCCAAAATGCAAGTATGAACCAATAACGAGATTATAGAATTGAACTTAAACAATGGAAAGTTGTAAACACAAGGACAAGACAAGAATGTAAATGCATACCCGGTGTTAAAATCTGAGTGAAAATGTTCGCGACGGGGGCGCGGGCGCCACTGTCCTGATTCTGCTCCTGAAACAACTCCGGAAACTGCTATTTTGCAACCTGGAAAGCTGTCAAAAATGCTGAAAACTGTTGTCTGACAGAGGGACCAGGGCACCCAGCGCCCCTGTCCTGGCAGGACCAGGGTGCCCCACGCCCCTGTCCAGGTCTTTTTCTCTGCAATTTGATATGGAGTGCTGTCTCGACCTGCTCTTCCCGGATCTGTAACCTGCGGCGTCGTCCAAGTCCCGAAACCTGCACTTATATCTGAAAAGGGTATGGGCGGCTATATAGGGTTTTGCCTTAGTCAAACCCTCACTTCGGTGATTTCCACCTCCACGAATAGCCAATTTGTATTGTAAAATGTATTGTGTGTGCAGACCTTGTGTGTGTGCAAGATCCTAAAATGCAAGCAAGCAAACTGGAGCAACCTAGAAAGTAAACCCTAATTGCTTGTAAATGACGATGTAAATGCTCTAAATCGAGATGCAAAGTGATCTAAAGCATGAATACAAATGATATAATGAGGCCTATGCAAAGACATGAAAACAACATGAAATCATACCCAACCCCAAGGGAGGGGTACAAGCCAATCTTCAGTCGGTAATCCCCTATTGCTCTTCAATGTCTTCAAAGCCCTAAATGGATGAATGCTTGATGGATGGATGTTGAATGTTGTTGAAGTCTTCAAAGATCTGCTCTTTCACTACATAGAAGGTTCTTGAAAGCCAAAAATTCTGATCCTTTCAAATGAAGAAAGAGAGCTCTTATATATGAAACCCTAGGTCTTAATTCCAACTTTTGGCTGACCTAGAGATTGAATTTCCTGCCAATTTCTTGGGGTTAAGCTTTATTTTATGATTGGATCGCGCTCCTAAAATTTTGGGAAAAATGTCCGGGACCATGTGCACTCCGGGCGCTATGGTCCTCTCCGGGCGCCATGGTCCGGACAACTTTTCACCAAATTTTCAGGGCCGTTGGATATGATGATTTTAGAGAGAATCCCGAAGTTAAAGCTGATTTCAAGATGTTTTGACCCCTGAAATAAAGCCCCCAAGTTCAAAATAGGACCTAATTAGGGTTTTTGATTAAATGATGTATTGGAAGAATAAAATGAAAGGGGCACACTTTAATGAAAGGGCCCAACTTTATGATGTAGATGATGATGAAATAGAACCTTAGACTCAATTAAATTAATTAATTAAGTGCTAAAGGGGAAATTCAATACAAAATGCAAAATGTGCTAAGGCAGGTGCTAAACTAGGTGTGAAATTGTACCACCCTAGCAAGTGCGTACAATTTACGACACTACATTTAGCCCCCACTTTAACGATCATATGAACACTACGTGCATATGCAAGCTAAAGTACATAAAAGTAAACATTATTTGAAAAAGGATATATCCATAATTTTGTCGAACGAAGCCCCCAGCGGTATCTGTAGTACACAGTTAGGAACCACACCCTACAAAACACACGTTAGATCACAAAATCACCTAATGCTTACTAAGGAAGGTGATGAAAATTCGAGGGTAGCTATATGGCCCCCCCTGTTTCAGCTTGCTAATTTTAGTGAGTTGAAACAGGGTATCATGTTTACCACTTCGAATTGTTAAATAATATTGATGACAAATGCTCACAAGAAGATTTGATATGAGATCAAAAACTAATGGAGAATCATTTGGTAAGAAAGAGGACTAAATCTCAATTCCAACACAACAAAGAGTGTGAGGATTTGAGAGTTCTCTAACACAAGATGAAGGATGTAAATGGAAACAAAATGCAAAGAGAAGAAAAGAAAGGAAAAAAGCATGAATACACACATGGGTGATCCATGAGAAGAATAGTGAGAGAGAAAACATGGACTTCTCGCCCCTAGATCTTGTCTAGGTGATCCATGGGAAAAAGGACATGGAAAACTAGCCCCTAGAGTCTGTCTAGGTGATCCATGTAAGGGAGGAGAGTGAGAAAGTCTAGCCTTATGCCGCTAGTTCCACTCAACCTCGTGCATGTGTGTGTAAGGGAGGTTAGAAGCACCTCATAGGAGTCTATGCCCAAGTATGCTACAACCTGTATATGTATAGTACAAAAGCGTGACATCTCGCTCTAAGAGTCTGTGCTCTGGTTCCGAGAATAATCACCTTGCATAAAAGAAAAATGGAGACATCTCGCTCTAAGAGTCTGTGCTCTAGTTCCGAGAATAATCCATTGCTCAAAAAGTGTAATGTTTATGTCATAAACAAAGTAGAACAAGGATACCTACCTTCATCACAAAAGAAGATACCCCAAAAATGCAACAATGTCATAGATCCAAGCAAGAGAGTTTTGCACTCTTTAAGCAAGGATAAGATAGTTCAAAAGGGATATCTTGTAATATGTGTAAAGGAGATCCTTAGAGGAGAAGAGATCTTTATACAAAAGACACCTATCCCCAAGAGGAATTGTTTTAGACAAATATAACATCTTCTAGAATAAGACAAAGAAGAGAATAAGAATGCAATACTTCCTTCTTATGCAAGGTGAAAGTGATTCTTAATGAAGGATGACGCTCTTTTTAACCCAATTGGGAGAGTGAATTCATTATGGATGTATTTTACCAAGTGCAAAAGAGGTTGTAGTCAAGGACTTACACCTCTTGTAAGAGAGAATCCTTGAACAAACAACAACAAATGCATACAAGGAATAACATCATAGTAATAAAGTTCACACCATCCACGAAATAGGAAAAAGTGGATCCTTAGATAAAAATAAGGAAAGATCATTGCCTTCCAAGGATAAGGATAATGAGAAGGACTTACACAATCTTCTAGGGAGAGATTTAGACATAAGCAAAATGTACTACATACTCACATGAGTTCATGCAAGAAAGACATTAGTGTATGTAAAATGCTCCTCACAAGAAATGGGTAGGATAAGAAAGAGAATACACATCTTCTCCCATATCTAGGAAAAGAGGATTCTAAAGAAAAGATGATCAATATTTCCACACTATTACCCCAAAGGGAAATTTTAACCATAAAAAGAAGAGATGTATGAAATCACTCTTGTCCCCATAGGAACAAGAGATAACATAGAAAAATTAGGCTATTATGTTGCTTCAAAAATATGATTGCACTTGAAATTGTACCATCATGAATGACAATGAGCCCCCGGTAAATGAGCTACCAATGTCACATAATGATGAGCAACATAATAGCCATTAATGTTATTTAAAGACGTGATAGACTAAATGAGGTATTTGAATATGACATGCTAAATGCTCAACTATAAGTGAGATCAAAAACATGTATAAAATGATAAAAAGTGAAGAAGAAAAGTCACAAGAAATCTTAGAAGAGGGATAAGTGTAGTTTATTAGAGCCTTATCCCTGGAGGAAAGGACTTTATGATGAATAGGAGATAAAGATTCATAAGTGGATTTAGAAATTTGAGGGGAGTCATAAAGAGATTTGTTCATCGCCAAGATTTCCTTATGAGGGGAATGAGAGTTGATAGAAGTAGAAGATGATTTAGTTGAAGTGAGATCATCATCACTACTAAATATAGCATTCACATTGAGAGATGGTCTTTTAGATGCTTTGGTGGGCTTAGAAAGATTATATCCAAGTCCAAATGAATATTCATGCATGTTATGTTCTAAAGGAACTTTAATTCCTTGTTCATTTGTGCCACAACCATTTCCACTATAGCCACTCTTAGCCAAAATATGAAAACCATGACCATAACGATTAGCCATTTCAGAAAGAAAAGGTGGTTTTTCATAAGACAAAGAATCAAATTCTTCAGAATTAGAGATGTGAGGAGAAGAAGTTTGAGAAGCGGCCACAAAATTATTGCTCATAGGTTCAAGTAAGACTGATTGACCTCTAGTTTCTTCCTTCTTTTTAACTTTAAGCTCTCTAGGAGGAACCCTATACTCACCTACAAAGGTGGGATTGAAATCAAGAGATCCCCAATCATCTTCTGCAAGAACCTTCTTAGGATCAAAAGCCTTTTCATGTGTAGATTCAAGTTGAGAAGAATCTTCTTTAGGAACTTCAGGCTCATCCAAAGAATTTTGACTATCAGAGGATGATGATTTGTTCATAGGTATCTTGTTTAAAGAGTCATCATTAGAAGAGGAAGATTTAGAAGAACTCCCTTTGGAAGTAGATGTTTGCAAACAAGCCTGAAGATTAGTATCACCTATCAAGGTTTATGTCTTATTGTTATAAATAAATTTAACTTTTCTATGCAATGTAGAGGGGATAGCTTGCATACTGTGAATCCAAGGTCTCCCTAATAACAAGTTGTATGTTAGATTTCCTGACATAACATGGATAGGAGTAGGCAAAGTAACAGGTCCCACTGTGATGGGTAAGGTGATAATACCTAATGAAGACTTAGCCACATTATCAAAGCCTCGAATGGGATCAGAGTCAGGCTCAATAAGGGATGTATCCACATTCATCTTATGCAATAGATTAATGCTACACACATTAAGGCCAGAGCCATTATCTACTAGTGTTCGTCTTATAGCAGTGTCATTTATGATAACCACAATCATCAAGGGATCATATTGATGTTGAATTTCACTAGTAGGCAACTCATCTTGAGTAAACACAATTTGAGCTTTAGGATTCATCACAGAGTTAACCAAAGACACTATATTACTAGATGTATTAGGTGGAGGAACATTCAAATCTTTCAAGGCATCTTGTAACATTCCATGATGAGCGGAAAAAGTTTGGATCAAATCCCAAAGGGATATCTTTGCCGGAGTAGTTTTAAGTTGTTCAATAAGATCATATTCCTTACCAAGAACTTGTGAAATACATGGAGCTTGTGGAAGAATAGGTTGAGAAGGAGGAAGTGAAGTTGGGCTAACTGGAGGAGGATTAGGTTGCCTATTGTTTCTTGTGTTATAGGTATGAGCAACCGCATTATAACTCTCTCTAGTCAGTTGCTTAGCATACTCATAAGGGCTCTTAGAAGAATAACCTCCTTGCACAGTAATAACAGGTTTATTAGGAGTGCAAAAAGAATCATTAGTATAACCACCTTGAACCACTAAGATAGGCTTATTTAAAGGTTGAGAATTTTGAGAAGGACAAGCACCTTGGACAGTGAAGAGAGGTTTGTTAGGTGTTTCATTCACATGTATCAAATTGATTGAGGATGGTTTAGAAGAATGAACAAAAGTGTTGGAAGAATTATTGATAGTCTTCTCTTGCACTAAAATCTTATCATGGATTAAATCAATTTTAGGAGAGAGACAAGGGATAGGCATTGATGTTCTAGTAGGAAGAGCAATACTAGGAAATGTCATATCATCCTTTATCATCAAAGGATCTACATGGGGAATAAACTCTCTAGGAGAAGGATCAACATTACTCTCTAAAGTCTCACTTTTGAGAGGGAGATCTTTGAAAGAGATGTTAACCATCTTGCTTTGAACTAGGGTATCCTTATGAGTAGAACCAAGTTGAGGAGAGGGAGATGCTTTATTTTTAGAGGGAGAATAATTGAGATTCAAGGAAGGTGAGATACTATCAAGGGAGTTTTCAATCTTGATTTCATCCCCTTTGGCTAGGGTTCTCTCATGGGATAGAGAATAATCTACACCTTCTTCTAATGGTTCATCCCAAATAGTGAAGTTGTTGAAAGGAATGTTTGAAGTATCGTCAATCTCAGGAGAGGAGATAACATTGTTTATTAATTCCTCATCCTTAGGAGGGAGAGCATGAATAGATGTGTTAAACTCATCCTCTTTCCTCAAAATATGTTCAATATGATCTTTAGGGGAGAGAGAATTAAGGAAATTGCTTATTATTTCATCTTCTTTCTCTAAGGGATGCTTATGCGTAAGACAAACTTTAGGAGAAGGGTAAGCATTTACCATTAATTCATCATCTCTAGTGGGAATTTTGTTGGAAAAGGAAATGCCATCACTAGGAAATGTAGGGATAATGTCATCTTCTTGCACAAAAGGATCCTCATGAAGGGAGTGTTTTTTAGGAGGAACATGAACATATTTCTCCAAAGATTCATGCTTAGGAAGGAGATCTTTGAAAGAAGTGTTCATAACCTCTTGTTGCACTAACATGCCCCCATTGGAAGGACCAACTTTAGGAGAAAATAAGTCAATGTCCATCAATACCTTTTCACTTAGAGAGGCATCCTGTAGGGAAGGTGAAGTAACATTAAGAAAGGTGTTTATGATATCATTCTCTTCCTCTAGGATAGCTAAATAGGAAGGGCACATTTTAGGAGAATTGTCAAGATCACTCTTAAAGTCTTCATCCTTAGAACATGGGAGAGTCTCAAAGGGATTGATAGCAACTCTTTTAGGCACTAAAATGTTGTTATAGAAGAGGGGAGGTTCTTTAGGAGAAGGAAAAATTGAAACAAGGGAAGCTAACCCACTATCACATCTATGAAATGAATGCATCATGACAACAATTTTCCTCTTTCAAATGATAACACATGCAAAATAGAAGGAAATGCATAATTTTAAAAAATGCAAGCACTTAGAATGTAGATTTAGAAAATGAAATTTATGATTCAAATGAGTTCCTAAATCAGATTTGAAATTATTGATCCCAATTAAGCTATCCACAAATTCAACTTTGAATTGAAAAATTAGGGTTTTAGCAAAAAATTCCTCTAGATTTTTGAATCTTGCAAGAAATTAAAACTTGTAAATAGCATAAACACTCAAATTTGAAAACATAAATCAGAATTAGAGAAGATTGGAATTCACGTCGGGTTCACCAAAAATGTGTGGGGGAAAAAGTGACACTAAGCAAACATGCCCTAATCTCACTTTCAATCACACATTTGTGGAATACGAAAGAGCCTAGAGGTATCACACAATTGGCTACTTCTTTTTGTGGAAGAGAGAGCCACGAGCTACCTATTAGGATTTCTATTCCTTTGTTGTAATTGAAAGATAAAATGATGCAAGTTAAAGTCCTAATCCCAAAATGCAAGTATGAACTAATAACGAGATTACAGAATTGAACTTAAACAATGGAAAGTTGTAAACACAAGGACAAGACAAGAATGTAAATGCATACCCGGTGTTAAAATCTAAGTGAAAATGTTCGGGACGGGGACGCGGGCGCCACTGTCCTGATTCTGCTCCTGAAACTGCTCCGGAAACTGCTATTTTGCAACCTGGAAAGCTGTCAAAAATGCTGAAAACTATTGTCTGACAGAGGGACCAGGGCGCCTAGCGCCCCTGTCCTGGCAGGACTAGGGTGCCCCATGCCCCTGTCCAGGTCTTTTTCTCTACAATTTGGTATGGAGTGCTGTCTCGACCTGCTCTTCCCGGATCTGTAACCTGCGGCGTCGTCCGAGTCCCGAAACCTGCACTTATATCTGAAAAGGGTATGGGCGGCTATATAGGGTTTTGCCTTAGTCAAACCCCCACTTTGGTGATTTCCACCTCCACGAATAGCCAAGTTGTATTGTAAAATGTATTGTGTGTACAGACCTTGTGTGTGTGCAAGATCCTAAAATGCAAGCAAGCAAACTAGAGCAACCTAGAAAGTAAACCCTAATTGCTTGTAAATGACGAGGTAAATGCTCTAAATCGATATGCAAAGTGATCTAAAGCATGAATACAAATGATATAATGAGTCCTATGCAAAGACATGAAAACAACATGAAATCATACCCAACCCCAAGGGAGGGGTACAAGCCAATCTTTAGTCGGTAATCCCGTATTGCTCTTCAATGTCTTCAAAACCCTAAATGGATGAATGCTTGATGGATGGATGTTGAATGTTGTTGAAGTCTTCAAAGATCTTCTCTTTCGCTGCATAGAAGGTCCTTGAAAGCCAAAAATTCTGATCCTTTCAAATGAAGAAAGAGAGCTCTTATATATGAAACCCTAGGTCTTAATTCCAACTTTTGGCTGACCTAGAGATTGAATTTCCTGCCAATTTCTTGGGGTTAAGCTTTATTTTATGATTGGATCACGCTCCTAAAATTTTGGGAAAAATGTCCGGGACCATGTGCACTCCGGGCGCCATGGTCCTCTCCGGGTGGCATGGTCCGGACAACTTTTCACCAAATTTTCAGGGCCATCGGATATGATGATTTTAGAGAGAATCCCAAAGTTACAGCTGATTTCAAGATGTTTTGACCCCCGAAATCAAGCCCCCAAGTTCAAAATAGGACCTAATTAGGGTTTTTGATTAAATGATGTATTGGAAGAATAAAATGAAAGGGGCACACTTTAATGAAAGGGCCCAACTTTATGATGTAGATGATGATGAAATAGAACCTTAGAATTAATTAAATTAATTAATTAAGTGCTAAAGGGGAAATGCAATGCAAAATGCAAAATGCACTAAGGGAGGTGCTAAACTAGGTGTGAAATTGTACCACCCTAGCAAGTGCGTACAATTTACGACACTACAGTAGTTATCCATTGCAGTTTGTCTTTTCTATTTAATAAGCTCTCCCTTCCTTTCTGAGTGTTAGACAGAATGGAAAAGGATTGAGCAGTTTTTGTCACGTATTCTAGATTTTCATCTTTTGGATATGTAATCATCTTTCAGGAAGAAATGAATGAAAACATGTTATTCTGATCTGTTAAGAGTTCTTTACTGAGAGTTTGATATCACTCATCCAAGGGGGCCCACTTGGTGAGTGATTCCATGTTTATGATTATTGAAGTTATTTTTTACTTAGTTGTAGTAGAAGTTCATGACTGGGATGTTCCTACAACCAATGGAAATAGATCCTTTGACTGTTCCTGCAGCCAACGCAGAACAGTGTTAGTCCTGTTATTTTCATTAATTCATTTCAGCAGAATTTTGAAAAGCTTTCATTTAGTCTTTTTGATTTTTATTCCTACTTTTCTTCCAGTAACTGAGAATAATCATTCAAGGAGCTTAGTGCATATATCTTGCAGACCCATTTCAAGTTTTACGTTCCTGGATTGACAACTAAATGAACACCAACCATGAGAATAGTAAACTCTACCATATGAATATCCAAACTTCGGATTAAGATTTCAATTAGAGATATTATTGTTATTAATGTTGGGGTAGACATTTTTGGCGCCGCTGCCGGGGATGGTGTCAAGCTAAGAGCCTTTTATGATTGTTTTAGTTTTTAGTTAATTGTTTGGATTTCATGAATTTGCATGTATAATCAAAGAAGAGATGCCAGAGGTAGATTTTTACCCTCTCATACTACCCAAGCAGAAGATAGTTCTTCAGATATAAACCTTTTTTCTGAGTTGTATCAAGACCCACAAAATTTGAATCACCCTGAGTCTGAATTTACAAGAGATAGTCTTCAACTCCTCTTTGGCCCGCAAGAAGAAGAGTTGCCTATTGTAATAACCCCCACAAGTCCAATGCAAGGGAACCCACCCCCTGGTGGAAATAATCCACCAACACCACCTGGTCCAACATTTGAGTTTCCCATCTCTAACCTGCATGATAATGCTAACCTCAAGAATATTCCAGCATCTTCATTACCTAAGTTCTATGAGTTGGTCACAGAGGACCCTGATACATTTCTGTTTGAGTTTGATGTTCTCTGTAGGAGCTTTGACTATACCACAGATACCTATAGACTCAAAAATTTTCCAGCCACTTTGAAGGAGTCATCCTTGAGATGGTTTATGAGTTTGGGTAGTAGCACAATCAATACATGGGATGAGATGAAATGGTTGTTTCTTGCAAAATATAAAGATTACTATAGAGGCACTGATCGGCATGGAGATGACATCTTTAGGATGACACAAACTATAGATGAGAGCCTTGAGGATTATCTAGAAAGGTTTTTGTTTAGTGTCAAGAAGTCCAAGCATAGTACCTTGAATGAAGATTCCCTCAAATTGATATTCTTGAGGGGTATCAGTGATGAATGCACTAATTCCTTAGATCTTATGGGGTGGGGTGACATTACACAATCTACTTGGGCTGAAATAGAACAAACTTGCAAGAAATATTCCAGATCCACTTCTAAGAAGAATAGGAGATTTAAGCCAGGAGCACCATCATCATCATCTGGAAATGGAGTTTCTAGGTTGGAACTTATTCATTTGTTAAAATATTTCAAGGAGGACATTATAAATAACATGGCTACTCAGTTGGATACATTGGCAACTAAGAAGAAGCATGAGGAAGCTGATGCATTCCTTATAGAATTCCGTCCTCATTGTAAGCAGTGGAAGAAAGATTGTAGATATAAAATGGTTGCAAATGTTGAAGTACCTGATTTCAAACCAATTCAAGGGGAGGATGAGAAAGTCTTCTATGTTGCTCAGAGAAGACCAAATTTTCTGAGACAAGGTATGCCACCTGATCCACTTTCCTTTTCTGGTTATAGTGGTAGTTCTTACGCACCAAATAACCAATGGCAACCATAGTATTCTCAAAGTTTTGGTAATTATCCAAATTGGTATGGATCACAAGGCCAAGGACAATAATTTGCTAATCAAATGCCCCAGTGGTAGCAGCCACAAGGAAACTGGTATCCACCTTAGGGTGCAAGGATCCAGTTTCAAGGGAATTGGCAACCTAACTCTCAATGGAGGGGAAACCCATCATGGTCATCCCAATCCTCTGGATATCAGCCTCCTAATCAGTAGCCACAACCTCTTGCTTTAATGCCACCTCCTGTAGCCACAACACCACCTCCAAAGCCAACACAGCTACCTACTCAACCATTGCCTAATCCAAATATTAAATCTCAGCAACAACAGCAAGCTTATTCAGCTGATGCTAACCAATATCCATCCTATTCTTTGTCACTAGAAGATATTCACCTCCGATCTGGAACAACCCTGCCTAGTCCCTCTCATCCAGTTATTACTGAAGTACCAGAGGAGCAGCCAACCTCTGATCCTAATGCTATAATACCTTAGAATCAAATATTACCACCATTTTCTCAAAGATTATCTGACAAAGAAGTTTCAATTGAACAACAACAAAGCTTTGATATTCTTGACCAACTGAAGCACATTTGTGTTAAAATTCCATTGCTGCAAGCAATAAAGGATGTTCCAATATATGGTAAGGCATTGAGAGAGGCATGCCTAAAGAAACCTGACAGAAAGAAAAAGGATCCACAAACAATTCATGTTATGGGTTAATTAGCTGATATTATGTTGGGAAAAGTTGCTATTCCAAAATATTCTGATCCAGGTAGTCCTGTTGTGACTATAGTCATTAATGGCAGTCAAATAAAGAATGTTTTAATTGATCTAGGAGTAGCCATTAATGTAATGACAAGGGAAGTAATGAAACATCTTGAGATAGATAGTTTAAGGGCTACACCTAGAGTTCTTCAACTTGCTGATGGCTCTGCAGTAAGACTTGATGGTATAATAGAAGATATAGTGGTCATACTAGATTCCTGGGAATACCCTGCAGACTTTATGATTTTATCCCCAAAAGCAACATTGGGGGGATATCTAGTCAATTTGGGAAGACCATGGCTTGCCACAACAGATGCATATATTGGGTGTAGATCAGGAGATATGACTATCTCAGATGGTAGTTCCACAAAAGTATTGGCTTTGTATTTCCCAGCACAACCTCAGCTTGAGCAGCAGGCTGTTTGGCCTATTTTGGGAGAGGAATATGAAGAGACAGACTCTATTAGTCATCTTATGATGATTAATCGAGTACCACTCATGCAGTTATATGATGAGGAATCAATCCTTTATAAGGTTCTGACAAATGAATTAATAGAAGACAAAGAATTGCAGGAACTGGTTCCGAATATTGCAAGATTGGACTTTCCTGTAGCCACTGATATTTTGCACATTTTGTTGCCACAGGAGTTGTCATATTCTCATATTTTTGATATAAATCAGATTGATCTTACTATTAAGATAGAGTTTGCATTGAATAAATATTTGAACATTAACAAGAATATAGCAGATATTCAGAAGGATAGCTTGGTAGACTTGCTAAAACTCCATAGAAATGCCTTTGCATGGGATTACAAGGACATGAATGGAATTGATCCAGCAGTTTGTACACATCGCATTTATATAAAGGATGAGTGTTGTCCCCTTAGACAACCTCAAAGAAGAGTCAATCCTGCCATTAAAGAGATAGTTAAAGAAGAATTGTAGAAATTGTTGAAAGCTGGATTTATTTATCCTATTTCTGGCAGTCAATGGGTATCACCTTTGGTGATAGTTCTTAAAAAAGGAGGCAAATGAAGAGTATGTGTTGATTATAGAGCCTTGAACTTAGCCACAAGGAAGGATCATTTTCCACTACCCTTTGTAGATCAGGTATTGGATTCTCTTGCTGGTAAGAAATATTTTTCATTTCTGGATGGATTCAGTGGCTATAATCAAATACAAATAGCCCCTGAGGACCAGGAGAAAACAACATTTACTTTTCCATGGGGCACTTATGCATATTCTATTCTTCCTTTTGAGTTGTGTAATGCTCCAGCCACTTTTCAAAGGGCGGTCATTAGTATTTTTTCCGATATTTCTCAAGACATAATGGAGATTTACATGGATGACTTTACAACCTATGGTTCTGAATTTGATCAGGCATTGGATAATTTGAAGAAAGTTTTGTAGCAGTGTGAAGACTTCAACTTGTCTCTAAATAGTGAAAAGTGTTTTATAATGATGGAAGAAGGAATAGTCCTTGGTCATCATATATCTGTACAAGGTATATAGGTGGATTCAGCAAAAATTGAAGTTATTCAGCAAATTAATGACCCTGTGAAGTAGAAAGATGTGAGGAGTTTTCTTGGCCATGCTAGATACTACAGAAGGTTCATTAAAGATTTCAGCAAAATTGCAAGTCCCTTATATACACTGCTTACTAAAGATACAGAATTTAAATGGACCTCAGCATATAATGAAGCTTTTTTAAAGCATAAGCATGCTTTGATTCAGGCACCAGTTCTTAAAGGACCTAATTGGTC
The DNA here is from genome assembly GCF_030272615.1 of Cryptomeria japonica. Taxonomy (NCBI): domain Eukaryota; kingdom Viridiplantae; phylum Streptophyta; class Pinopsida; order Cupressales; family Cupressaceae; genus Cryptomeria; species Cryptomeria japonica. The sequence continues at coordinate 600,519,819 of NC_081409.1, forward strand.
TCTACCATTTCAAATCCATACTGATGCATCTGATTATGCTATAGGAGCAGTGTTAGGATAGAAAGTTGACAAGTTGGAAAATGCCATATATTATATCAGCAAGAATTTGCAAGGACCTGAATTGAATTATACAGTTACTGAAAAAGAGATGCTAGCTATATTATATGCCCTTAACAAGTTTAGACACTATATTACAGGGTATCCAATATTTGTGCATACAGATCATACTGCAATTAGATATCTTATGAGTAAGCCATCAATCACCGGTAGATTGGCTCCCTGGTTATTGTTGATGCAGGAATTTGATATCACAATTGTTGATAAGCCAGGGAAATCTAATGTTGTTGCAGATTATCTTTCACATCTTCAATTGTAGGAAGATTCTACAATGATAGATGACACTTTTCCAGATGAGCATTTGTTTCTTATACATGCTCATATACCTTGGTATGCTGATATTGCCAACTATTTAGTTGCAGCTAAGATGCCAATTTATTTTTCTCCTAAGGAAAGAAGGTTGTTAGTTGAAATTTTTTTAAATTTTTCATGGATTGTTGATTGTCTATTCTATACTAGACCTCATCAAGTTATGCAAAGATGTATCAGAGAAGATGAAACATATGACATCTTGCATGCATGTCATGATGAACCATGTGGAGGTCATTTTGCTGCCAAAAGGACAGCATTGAAAATACTCAATACTGGTTATTATTGGCCTACACTACACAAGGATGCAGCTCAGTACACAAGGAAGTGTGATAGGTGTCAGCGAATGGGCAGACCTACAAAATCTGATGAAATGCCTCTATATCCTCAAATATCTGTAACACCATTTGATAAATGGGGATTAGATTTTGTTGGCCCCATTGATCCACCTTCTAATGGCAAATCTGATATCTTGGTATGTACAGACTATGTGACAAAATGGGTAGAAGCTAAAGCTATGCAACATGCAAGAGATAATAAGGTAGCTGAGTTTCTATATGAGGAAATATTTACAAGGTATGGAGTACCCAGAGAAATTGTCTCAGATCAGGGACCTCAATTTACATCAACATTGATAAAAGCTTTGGTCAATGAATATAATATAAGACATAGGAAATCTACTCCATACCATCCACAGTCTAATGGTCAAGTAGAGGTTACCAATAGAGAACTTGAGGGTATTCTTACAAAAATAGTGTCTATCCACAAGAAAGATTGGTCTAATCAGCTTTCAGAGGCAATTTGGGCATATAGAACAACCTAGAAAACACCAATTGGATTCACACCTTTTGAGATGGTCTATGGCAAAACAACAATGATGCCTATTTAATTTGAGCATAAAACCTTGAGAACAGCCCTACAACTGAATATGACATTATCTGAAGCACAAAAGGAACGCATTCAACAGTTAAATGCTTTAGATGAATGGAGAAAAATAGTTGTTCAACAGACAGAGCTGATTCAAAACCAAAGAGCCAGATGGCATGATAAGTATATCAGAGAAAAGAGATTCAAAGTTGGTGATTGGGCACTCTTGTATGATTCCAGATATAAGGATGCTCAGGGAAAACTCCAAACACGGTGGTTGGGTCCTTATCAAATAGAAGAAGTTTTTCATAATGGAGCAGTTCGGTTGTCCACCATAGATGTTGTTAGATTCAAACTTTTAGTGAATGGACACCAACTACGCATTTATCACAAGCCAACTACTAGAGAAGAGTTTCTGCAGCAGTTTGCTCCTAAAAAAAAAACACAAGTTCCTACAGCAACTGGTGATGTTCCTACAGCAACTGGTGATATTTCTGTAGTAACTGATAATGATTCGGTAACAATTCATGAGCTTCCTGTTGCACTTGGGCATGTTAATAAAGGTGATGTTCCTGCAGCTTTTGCAGTGAACTTATTTATCGTATCATAATCAGATATTTCCATGTGAAATATTGTTCTCCGTACAATAAAGTTCCATCCACTACATTCCATCCCACTTTCTTATCTATCACTTCATTTCATTTCGCAATCATTTTTGCCCAATTGCAGGTACGTGTATATTATACTTTATTTTAATTTTGCATTTATTAGTTCATTATGACTTTAATCCTATTTTAATCCACTTCAAACCCGACATCTTATCGGCCTGTGTGGACACGTGCTAGGTTAAGTTGGGGGGGGTACTTTATGGTCCTTTTTTCCAGTAAGATTTATTATCCTGAACTGATTTCCTAACTGACATTACTTATGATGATTATTATTTCATGCGAGTGAATAATAAGTTCTGTTGCCTAATTTTAGATATGTAGATTTTAACCTTTTGGGAATCTTTCAAACATTTTGGTGAAGCTGTGGAAGTATCAGAGTAAAAGATGGGAGGTGATCTGATTCGCCATGAACTGACTGTGCATGAAGGGTTGCTGCAGGATGTTGTCTGTGTGCACTATTTCCAAAACCACGGCTGGCTGGAGTATTTCTTGAAGATTAGGGATTTCAATGACGAAATAGCTATGGAATTTATGCATTCTTTTGATGAAGGAGAAGTTACAATTAAGGGGTTGAGGGTAATTGCTACAGAGCATAGAATTGTAGAGGTCACAGGTTTGCTGCAGGAAGAACTCTTTCCAGAATTGAAGGATGCAAGGAGTGCTAGGATAGAGTTCACAATTGCTATAGACAGACCCTTAATGGTAGATAGGCAAGGAACTAGAAGGGTTTCTTTGCCAGCACACTAGCCTCAGGTAGCTCTGTATATCATGAAGTATATCACCTATGAAGGACGGTGTTCAAATCTCCACTCGCCTCACTTCAAGCTACTCAATCATCTGCGTCATAACCGGTGAATTAATGTCCCAAATTTCCTGTATCATCTCATTTCTATAAGTGCTAAGGAGACTAAAAAATATGGCAATCGCTCTATTAGCCATCATAGACTGGTAAAGTTGCTGGTACAATGGTCCCTGAGAGATGTTTCATAGATGGAATGGGGTGTGTTTGAAGATATTCTGCAATTTAGGGTAGAAGAAGCCCCTGTTGAAGATAATCCTCTAGTTCAAGAAGGGATAGCTGCAGAAGATCTTTCCAGTGAAGAAGAGGGTTTTTTAGTTGCTGAAGGAGCTGCAATAATTTTAGAAGAAAATATTGAAGTAGGGCTAACTGGAGGACAACCCTCTACCTCTCTTCAAGAAGGCTCACCTGTTTTGCAAAGGGAAGGAAAAGAATTAGAAAAGGAGGAGTCAGGTGAGGAATTTGTTGTTCAGCCATAGGAAGTGCATATTCCTCCTGCAGCCAAGAGGCACCAGACAAAAACAAGAACTCCTATGTCAGTTTCAAAAGTGTATGTTAGGAGAACAAGAAGAAGGACACAAAAAAGTCAACCAGTGAATAAGCCAGCAGAGGTCATTGCAGTAGACACTTTAGAAGAAGAGAATGCCACAGATAGGGAAATGCAAGAAAACCCTACAGAAGATGAAATTCAAGAAAATCCTGTAGGAGAAGAAACCCAAGAAGCAATTCAGGAAGAAATTGTAATTGATAAGCTTGCAAATCTATCTTCAGTGGCATTGCAATCTGAGGAGACAATTGATGATGTTGCAAAACAACCTAAAGAAAACATGGGAAATATGCCAATCCAGAATGAGGAAGTTATTGAAGAAATTCCACGGTCTAAGGTAGGACCTATAAAAACTCCTTCATCCCTGACTAGCTTGTCTATTGCTTTAACATTCTTTAGGCAATGGGAAATAGAGAAGGATAGGTTGCAAGGAATAATTAATAAGTAGCAAAAAGAGATTGAGAAGAAGGACAATAGAATTAAAGAATTGGAGACTAAGGTAGAAGAAATCTATAGTATGGTTCCTGAGATAATGCAGTGTAGAGCTCCCCCAAGAATTTATCCAGTGCACTTGAAAGAACGGTATCTCAATTTCAGATTAAACCGCATAGTAAGGGACTTTAGCCCATCCTTGGAAACACCTGAGGAATTCTGTCATGCTTTTCAAGCCTCCCCACATTCTGTAAAGAACCTGTTATGTGAATTATATTTACATAATTATGTTGTACCCCAAGACAGAGAATGGAATCCCTTGTTATACATTAGGGATATTCATCTCAAAGCTCTAATGTCATGGATACAAAATGAAATGATTATAGGACCACAAGCCAGGGAGTTTGAAAAACTGGAACTTGACTGTCCATTGTCATTGAGGAGGGAAGCAGAAGAACCCAGAGTTCTGTATTATGATTGGCAAAAATTATTAATAAGAGATGATGTTAGAAAGATAGTACTTCCAATGAGAGAGGAAGTATATCAAGCATTTGAGCAATTAGTCCAAACCCACAGGACAACAACACTAGAGGGACTAACTCAATGCTAGAATCATCTACCAGATCATCGAAAACTGGGAGAACCCTATTCATTGCAGAATTTTCATGTAGCTATACAAAGAGCATCCAAATATATACAGCTAGGAACGGAAAAATCCAATAATTGGTTACCATTAATCTTTTAGCCTCCTATCCTAATGTGGCCACTTTTTGCATGCCAACCAGTAGAACAAAATTATGATGTGAATGTTGAAGAAACAGCTAGATGGTCCAGGTTGGTGAAAATGAAGGGATTTTACTGGAGTTTGCCTTCCAAGGGAACCAGACAGAGCACTGTGGGTGATTTCAAAGTCTCAGCAAAAGTTAGAAATTTTCCTTTTACTGCAGGAGCAGCAAACCCTTAGAGTTGGGGGGCATGATAAGTCGGTGTATTGACATGTTTTTATTAGGACTTTTAGGTTTTTTGATATCTTTTGGGTTGCATTATGATAGTAAAATATTGTGCATTGACTATATGTAATCCATGTTTTAAAAACCAAACTTAAGAAATCATGTTTGAACCTTGCCAATTTATTCCTGTAGCCAAATGGTTTGTCTCTGTGATATGCGAATTATTTAGGATGATTTCATATGTGAGTTAATGAATGTATTAGTTAAAGTAAAATACATATGCGTGTCTTTGTATTCTATTTTTGTTTTAGTGCAGGTAATAATTGATGCTACAGCGAAGAATTATCTTCTGTGCCTAAGGACAGGAGAATCACACCAGAGAGCTGGAGGTCAAATTGAAGGAGATTCAAGCGAGCGCGATCTAAGGCATAATCGGAGTAGTTGTACTTCACCATGGGAGTTTAACTCCAGTACATGTTTAATCTGTAAAATATCTCTTTGGCGTGCAAAGGACTGTGGTTCGGTTATAGATCCACAGTTCCTGCAGCCAAGCTCTCTGTTATCCCCTTTTTCTAGTAGTGATCCGCCTTTTCTTTTGGGTGTAATTGTAGTTATCCATTGTAGTTTGTCTTTTCTATTTAATAAGCTCTCCCTTCCTTTCTGAGTGTTAGACATAATGGAAAAGGATTGAGCAGTTTTTGTCACGTATTCTAGATTTTCATCTTTTGGATATGTAATCATCTTTCAGGAAGAAATGAATGAAAACATGTTATTCTGATCTGTTAAGAGTTCTTTACTGAGTTTGATATCACTCATCCAAGGGGGTCCACTTGGTGAGTGATTCTGTGTTTATGATTATTGAAGTTAGTTTTTACTTAGTTGCAATAGAAGTTCATGACTGGGATGTTCCTGCAGCCACTGGAAACAAATCCTTTGACTATTTATGCAGCCAAGGCAAAACAATGTTAGTCTTGTTATTTTCATTAATTCATTTCAGCAGAATTTTGAAAAGCTTTCATTTAGTCTTTCTAATTTTTATTCCTACTTTTCTTCCAGTAACTGAGAATAATCATTCAAGGAGCTTAGTGCATATATCTTGCAGACCCATTTCAAGTTTTACGTTCTTGGATTGACAACTAAATGAACACCAACCATGAGAATAGTAAACTCTACCATATGAATATCCAAACTTCGGATTGAGATTTCAATTAGAGATATTATTGTTATTAATGTTGGGGTAGACAGCTGGTGCCAGTGCCAGTGCCTAAAGATATCCATAAGGTTGTCAATAGGTTGCCATCAATGACAACACCTTCAATCACCTTCAATTCTCATTGGAGTGTGCAATGCCAACATAAATATCTTTTATCTATCTCTTACTTCTCTACTTATCTCACTCCTTTTCTCATCCCATCTAGATATTTCCCAAGTTACATCCATCTCTACATATATCTCCCTCTTTCTATTCCTATCACTCCCTCTCCCACTCTATCCTTTTCACTCCTTATTTATATATCTCTCTAATAATATCTCTTCTCTCTATTTATCTCCCTCCTCTACATTATCCAACCTATACCTATTTGTTACTTATCTCTATCACCTCCTTTCTCTCCCTATATTATCCCCTCTATCTCTATATCCCTATAGATCTATCATCATGTATATTTATTTCTCATTATCTCTAAATCTCACTTATTCACTCCACATGTCCCTCCATTTTTCCTACTCTCTCTATCACTTTATATCCATATCTATCTCTATCTCCATCTTCACATCTCTATCTCTTTCCCTATCAATCTCTCTTTCTATATGTCCCTCTATCTTTATATATCTTCCTTTATACATGATTAATCTACCTCTCCCTCTCTTCCTCTATCGTCCTCTCTATGTATCTCTCCCTTTCTCTACCTTTATCTCTTTATTTAATCCCTCTCTATATATCTCTGGCTCTCTCCCTTCATCCTTCTCTATAGCACCTATATGTATCCTTCTTTTTTTGTCTCCCTCTCTATCTATCCCTATCTATAATCTCTATTTCTCTCTTTATCACTCTCTTACACTATCTACACCTCTCTATCTATCGATATTCCTCTTCCTTTATATCTCTTTATCTCTTCCTTTTCGTATCTCACTCTATTTACCCCTCTCTATCCATTTTTCTCTTTCTCTTTATATATTTATGTTTGTCTTTACCTCTCTCTTTATCTATATCTATTCATCTCTCTCTCCCTTTATCTTCATTTTTATCTCT